>NC_057801.1:200506036-200866952 GCF_018294505.1 Triticum aestivum | reverse complement strand
CTTCTTTGGCCCTTAAATGGACCTGATCGGGGCATCCGTTTTGCGAGGATATTTATTTGTGCCATGTGCCAGATACAGTGCGGCGCCGCTTGCCGCTCTTGGCCTGTCATCTGGTCGTCTATCCGGCTAGGCGGCCTCTTTGCTTTTTGATTGTGGGGGCTCTACGGCCTCCTCGTCGAATTCGGGTAGCAGCTTGCGCTTCGGGTAGCTCTTTGTTTGATGGCTATTGCCGTATTTGTCCGCGGTGTTGAGTACTTTGCTCCACCTCATTCTGAGTATGTCTTCCGCTGTTTTGAGCTTCCGTTTCTCCTTCTTCAAACTTCTTGCAGTGGCGACAAGCCTTTTTTGAAGGTTCTTATGCTCCGGTGGTATGTCCGGCGTGAGATCGTCTGGACTATTGTTTTCGCCGAGGATTAGTTGATTATCCGATTCATCCTGTTCGGGTGGATGCTTGGTTGCATGTTCGTCGCCCACTGGTTTGCCCTACTCTATGGCTGGGTCATTATGAGTGCTGTTGTTATCGAGGCGGGACTTGGGGCGGCGCTTGCGTCGCCGTTTTGGCTGTTTTTTGGGGGAATTATCCTTCGCCGCATCCCGTTGTTCCTCGTTATCGCTCCCTTTTGGGGTGTCCACCATGTATATATCATGAATTGAGGTAGCTTTCCGGTGCCCTGTAGGCGCTGGTTCTTGGTCGTCTCCGGCATCGTCGTCCATACCGTCAATGCCTTTCGAGTCGTAGTCTAGCATGTCGGTTAAATCGTCGACAGTGGCTACAAAGTGGGTGGTGGGTGGGCTTTGAATTTCTTCGTCATCCGCATCCCAACCATCCTGGCCGCAGTCTGGCCAGGGCTCTCCTAATAACGAGAGATACTTTAGCGAATTCAGGATGTCGCCAAAGGGTGAGTGCTGAAAGATGTCCGCAGCGGTGAACTTCATGATCGGCGCCCGATCGGATTTGATTGGCAGGGGCACAGGAGGTTCGGAGTCCGGCAAGGAGTCCAGCACCTCGGAGTCACGAGCTTTGCAAAGGACGAGGTCAGTATTCGGCTCCATCGCCGTAGAAGTTGCAGCCCCCGAGGCGGTGTCCAGCCACCTGTCCTCGATCTGCGTGGTCGGCTCCGAACTATGGGTCAGAGCGGATTCGTGTGCGGCCTCCAGGGTATTGTCCGGCGGCAGAGCTAAATCATGCCCATCATGACAGTGCGGCATGCTCGGCTGTGGCTCGAATCCATCGAAGATCAAGTCTCCGCGGATGTCAGCCGTGAAGTTTAGGCTTCCAAATCTGACCTGATGGCCAGGGGCATAGCTTTCGATCTGCTCCAGATGGCCAAGTGAATTGGCCCGCAGTGCAAAGCCGCCGAACACGAAGATCTGTCCGGGGAGAAAAGTCTCACCCTGGACTGCGTTGTTGTTGATTGAAGAAGCCATCAAGCCTATCGGTGACGACACAGAGGAACTCTCAATGAAAGCACCAATGTCGGTGTCAAAACCAGCGGATCTCGGGTAGGGGGTCCCGAACTGTGCGTCTAGGCGGATGGTAACAAGAGACAAGGGACACGATGTTTTTACCCAGGTTCGGGCCCTCTCGATGGAGGTAAAACCCTACTCCTGCTTGATTGATATTAATGATATGGGTAGTACAAGAGTGGATCTACCACGAGATCAAGGAGGCTAAACCCTAGAAGCTAGCCTATGGTATGATTGTTGTAATGGTTGTTCGTCCTACGGACTAAAACCCTCCGGTTTATATAGACACCGGAGAGGGCTAGGGTTACACAGAGTCAGTTACAATGGTAGGAGATCTACATATACATATCGCTAAGCTTGCCTTCCATGCCAAGGAAAGTCCCATCCGGACACGGGACAAAGTCTTCAATCTTGTGTCTTCATAGTCTTGGAGTCCGGCAGATGATGATAGTCCGGCTATCCGGACACCCCCTAGTCCAGGACTCCCTCACCATCCATCAAGACTTTAGTCAGTCGAGTGCCTTCGACGACTGGGTCGACCACCAAAGCTTGCCTCCCAGGGGTGGCTATGTGTGTCGGATGATCGGACTGGTCGAATGTGATGGCAGTCTGAGACCACTTCAGATAACTGGGTGTCACCGGAGCAACCATATTCACCTCTCAGCTGATAACTTTCAATCGACTTTTGCTTTCAACATCAGCAAAAATCATCAGGGTGGAATTTACCTGGGGATATCCATCATCATTATCTTCTTTGTCTTCAACTTTGTCCGACTCCTTTTCTTTATCTTTGGGTTGTTTCCCCTGGAATTGCTGGATCAAGAGCCGACACTGTCGAGTGGTATGTTTCGGGTAAATGAATTTACCCTCCTCATCTTTCTTCGTGTGGATGTGGCACGGCAAATCCATCACGTCACTTCCTTCCTTGTCCTTCACCTTCTTAGGGTTCCAAGATCCTTTGGGTTTCCCTTTAAACTTTCCTTGAGTCATGGCCAAGGCTTCTCCAGGAGCAGTCGGCTCGGCTTTCCGCTTCTGCTTCTGACTGGAGTTTCCTCCCCCGGTTTCATGAGCGGCTGGCTTGTACTTGCCACTCTGGAGCCGATCCTCTTCTTCACCATTGGCATACTTGGTGGCAATCTCCATCATTCGACTCAGGGTCATGTCTCCGGTCCAACCGAATTTCAAACTTAGCTCTCTGTTCTTAACACCTTCCTTGAAGGCACAGACTGCCTGGTGATCAGATACATTCTCTACCGTGTGATGCAGTGTGATCCATCTTTGGATGTAATCTCTCAGAGTTTCATTTGACTTTTGCACACAAACCTGCAGCTCTGTCAACCCTGCTGGTCGCTTGCAAGTTCCTTCAAATGTTCTGACAAACACACGGGCAAGATCTTCCCAGGAGTAAATGCTACTAGGTGCCAACTGATTCAGCCATGCTCTGGCCGAGCCCTCCAACATAAGAGGTAGGTGTTTCATGGCTACCTCATCATTGCCGCCGCCAATCTGAACAGCCACTCGGTAGTCCTCAAGCCAAGTATCAGGCTTGGACTCACCAGTGAACTTACTGACTCCGGTCGCTAACCTGAAGTTGGGAGGAATCACCGCGGCCCTGATGGCTCTGCTAAAACACTCTGGTCCTGAGACATGAACTCTGCTACTGGTGGGCACATCTCTGTCATGGCCTTCTCGGTGAGCTCTGTTCCTGTCGACCAGACCTTGAATGATAATGGATCTCGCATCAAAGCCTGGTTCCCTGGGGTCGACTGGAACCCTTCGCCCAACACTGTGTTGGCGTCTGTCATCTTGCTGTCGAGGCGCGTACGACCCACCCCTTGGGGGAGGAGTGGGCACTCGACATCGATCATCATGATCGAATCGGTCATTGTACTGATCACACCGACCTCCACGTCCCTCACGCCTTGGGGGCGATCTTGGGCTATGGGCCGACTGGACTGTATTCGCAGCGACGGATCTGCTGTGAATCCTATTCCGTGACTGCGATACGGCTGAATTTTGATCTCCTACTGCCCGGAGTAAATCTCAGGTCTGTAGCAAGCCTCTGCCAGCCTCTGACTGGGAAGGCTGAATCGACTCTGCTATACGGGCTGCAGATCCTAGATTCTGAATCGGAGTTCGATATACCTGAGTCGGTGGTGGAAAGAGTTAACGTCGACTGAATTCTGGAACCCGTTGCCGCGCACGCTCGTTGAGTGCTCACTGGAGGTTCTCCAGTCGAGTACGCTCAGCCAAGTTGGCCAAACACGCGTCCTCTAAGGCACGAGCCTCAGGGGTTTCTCCAACGATAGGAGTATGCAGCGCATCCATGTTCCGGCAGCGAAGCTCTTCCCTTTGTAGTGACGTGAGGGGCTCGGGCTGATATTCTTCGTGGGCGTGTGCCGGATCACCTCCACCATCAACTCTGTCTGTGCGGGGAAAACCGGGAGGACTGCATGGTCCATTGACCATCAGAACCTCCGCCGGTGGATCACTGCTGTCGCACTTGGATGCAGTCTCTACGGAGCCAGTCGAACAGGCCATAGAGAGATTCGTCGGGCTCGATCACCGCGACTTGGGGAGTGGACGACTGGCGAGCCACCGCGTGCCTCACCCACCGCTGAAGCCTCGACCGGCCGGAGCACTTACGCCGGTAGGAAACAGGGAGGGAGGACGACACAGGGGTTGATCGGTACTGGGTCGACGGTTGCCGCAGGAGGACGCCGCGAACGCACGCATGAAAGTGCGTCGCCCCGCGGACGGGGAGCGCGTCAATGTCGAGTGGAGCCTCCTGAAGCCAAGCAGAGTCGTCGGTGATGAACGTGAGCGTGCCGAGACAGATCTTGCGGCCCTCAACCAAAACTCCGCCTGAAACCATGATGAAGGAGATCGGAACAATTGCAACTTCTCCAATAAGTTGCTAAGACACCTGCCCCATGGTGGGCGCCAACTGTCGTGGTTCTAAGTCTGACAGTAGAATAGGGGGTAGGAATGGAGAGGCAAGATCCTAGCTATGGAGTAGTTGTATACGCAAGATGTTTACGAGTTCAGGCCCTTCTCGGAGGAAGTAACAGCCCTACGTCTCAGAGCCCAGAGGCGGTCGACTGGATTATGTGCATAAGAGTTACAGGGGTGCGAACCCTTGACACTGAGGAGGGGGTGGCTTATATAGAGTTCGCCAGACCCCTCCGGCCCTCAGTTATGTAGGGTTTAAAGTACATTAAGATCGGGAGTTATTGGTAACATCCCACATAAAGTGCTATGATGACCATAAAAGCTACTTAATGAATGATCGTTTGTGTGCAGACTGACTTCAGATCTCCTAGCAGTCGAGTGGTTGGCTTCATGGTCGAGTGTCTTCAAGTCCGTCGAGTGGAATCCTTCCAGGTCGACTGACAAGTGGTTTCTTCTAGAGATGTCCTTGGGGAGGGTATCTTGGACAGGTCCATGACCCTACCCTAGGTACATGGCTTCATCAGACCTCGCTGCCGAGGGAGAGAGACCGTGGAGGAAGTGGCCGGCGACACCGCCGTGGATGGAGCCACACCGTGTCGGCTCGGGACCAAGCGCCGGCAGCACCGTGAGATCGAATCAAGAAGAAAATGCGGCGATTAGTGTACAACCTCTTTGGTAGCGCTGATTAGGCTGCAGCTTCATCCGAGGAGACGGTGATAATGATGCTCTTCCGGTGGTGCAGGTGAAGACGGTGGTGTGGGAATGGAGGTGGCGCGAAAGACGAGAGGAACATCGGGGCAGCTCCTTGGAGGTGGAAGACGGGGTGGCTGAATCGATGGGACGACGAGATCGACGATGAATCCTCATCCGGTACGGTGAATGAGGGATGGCGAGGTGTTGCTGTGCACGACGTCGTCGGGGAAGAGGCTCCGGCTGGGTGGCAAACGGAGGAGGGTGTGGGGCTTCGCGGGTTTTTGCGGCCTCGGTGTACGAATGGGTGGGCGGATGGGATGGGAGTGGGGAACCATGGCTTAGGGACGCGCTTGTCCGAAATGTGGGGTAAGTTATGAAAGTACCCCCACCGATTTGAGGCGGTTCTTTCGGTTCAGGGTTACCACGGGCATTTCGCGTGTCGGGATTTCACAGGAGGTGGGAGTTTTCGTGCGCGTTGTAATTTTGGATAGCAAGGCGCGGGTTGAGATGGAGGGAGTTGTCGAAGCACAACAAGACAAAGATATATCTTAAATATTTCGGGGTAACAAGGCATGGGTTGAAGAGGCAGGAGTTTCGAAGCACGATAGACAGAGACGCTAGCTTGAAATTTCGGCATAACAAGGCGCGGCTTGAAATTTCAGGAGAAAAAGCTTAACGTGTACCCAAAAAAGACAATTTGCACCTCAACACGCGCAACAAACACACACACACACACACACACACACACACACACAAACACCATTTAGACTAGTAAGGTACACGTGCATTGCACGCATGAGATTTGGCAACCAAATTATGAATAAATACCACATTATAGCATGTAAGCTTTGAGTCATATATGCATGATCTAGATGTTCGTTTAATTCTTATAGTTCATTTCATTCAAAATCATCTAGTTTTTATAAGAAATCTAATCTATTTTAAGATTCATGGAATTGTGCGTTGTAAGACATAAAGTAAAAACAAATAATAGAAAATCATGTAGAAAAACATTTGGGCAATTCTGATACGGAAGATTCTAGAACAAAGAAGAAGTGCTTGTGTTTTGAGGTTTGTGCATTATGCTTAAGTTCAACCATGGAGTCTTCTAGATTGTACATGTGGCAGAATATGGTGGAATCTAGATGATATCCAACGGCCAGTAGTGCTCAAATTTGCCATCTCCGCACCATCAGATTCGCCTCATCCAACGACCATCTTTCAAAGTTAAAGTTACCCGCACACAATATAAAAAATATAATATATATAATATATATAGGGGTATAGATATAGGTATGTGATGCAAAAGCCACCCATCGTCTCCAATTAGAATAGTGTGTCCATGCAGTGGCTAAATGATGTCTGCCATCGGTATCTCAAATTCAAATCAGTCTGACCTTGTTCAATGTGTTTACGTTACAACATGCTCGTTTCCAAACCACACCGTGTAGATCTCCATTATATTCATGCATGCATGGGTTTCAAACATCATGATCTCTTATTCAAATATTTGAATTCAACTTTACATTGATTGTGACCTCACCTAGTCTTTTACACCCACACAGTCGTCTTCTCTTTATAATTGTACCACTAACTTTCTCTCGTGCATGCATGCACACACACTACCAGTCGGCATTATCCATCGCACACATGCAATCTTTTTCTTCAGGTCGGTCTCCCATGAAGGCACACACCCACACACATCCCCCTCTCCATCATATCAGGCATTCTTTATCTCTCACGCATGCATGCGCTATGTGTGTGTGTGTATATATAGCTAGGTCTTTCATAGTTTCCACACAAACCGATCAATCTATATATCTAGTGAGGTCTCACCCTCTTTCCCACGTCCACATCGATCAATCTATACCTCTCTATATAGGATTACGGGGTTGTTTGGTTTGAGACTAAGTTTGCCAAAGTTTGCCACACCTAAGGTTAGGCAAATTTGACCAACTTAGGTGTGTGTTTGGTTCAAGCCACATCTTAGGCAAGCCACACTATGGTCCCACATCACATACACACAACAAGTGTGGCAAGATTCCCTTAGGCTTGCCAACTTGTGGCTCTCATTTTGAAGAACTAACCTTAGGCAAGTTTGGCAACATTGTATGGCATAGTGTGGCACTCCTAGGCCTAGAACTAAACAACCCCTACATATATAGCTAATACGCCCACATTAATTATATATCCAACATCCCCCTCTCATCATCCATGCCTTCTGCTTCATCTCTCAGACGCGCGCACAATGGCGAAGACATGGGGCAACAAGGGCCCTGCCCCCCTAATATCACTATATATCGAGGCTAATATGAATGTGATCATTAGACAATTGCTGGTAAAAATTGTTTAAGTTCATGAATTGGCCCTCCTCGTAAAGGATTATCAATGCTTGGCCCCCTAGCTCATTTATTTTTCATGGCTCCGCCACTGCGCGCAACAGCGCACGTTCTCGCCCCCTCTCTCTAAATATCGATCTCGCACTTGTACACTCCTTCATAGTCTCCCTCCACTCGGCCCCTCACACCATCTTCTAGACCCCCACCGGATTTTTCCACATGTACAATCTAGCAGACTCCATGGTTGAACTTAAGCATAATGCACAAACCTCAAAACAACAGTGGTTCTCCTTTGTTCTAGAATCTTCCGTATCATAACTGCCCAAACTTTTTTCCTAGTTGAATTGCCATTATTTGTTTTTACTTTATGCTTTACAACGCACATTTCCATGGATCATAAAACAGATTAAGGGCTTCTTTGATTCAAAGGATTCTCAAAGGAATTTTGGAGGATTCTAATCCTTAGGAATTTTTCCTATCTTGGTTGTTTGATTCGTAGGATTGTAAACCATAGGAATTTTTCCATATGATTCATTTGCACTAGATTTCATAGGAAACATCCCATCCACTCAAACCTCTCTGAAAGAATTCTACGTTTTTTCTATGCACAATCAAACACTCATACAATCATGTAGGATTCAAGATGATATTCCACTATAATCCCATGTTTTTCCTATTCCCGCGGTTTGGAAATCCTATGAATCCAAGTGGCCCTACATTTTTTATAAAAAACTAATTGATTTTGAATGACATGAACTATAAGAATTAAACGAAGGTCTACATCAGGCATATATGACTCGGAGCTTACATGCTATAGTGTGGTATTTATTCATAATTTGGTTGCAAAATCCGATGCGTGCAATACACGTGTACCTTGTTAGTACTTCGAGTATGTGCAAAACACGTAAATTAGAATTCCAATGGCACGCTACATAGTGTCTCTCTTACAGTTCATGATGCCACGTGGCGCATGTGGAGGCGTTGTCGCGACCTCCTTGTGTGGATTGATCATAGTGACATGCTGCTGGTTCCAGAAGAATGTACTCGTCCTCCCTAAGCCATACTGGCGGTACATGCACGAAGCGAAGATGTGCACGCACGCCAAGCATGCAATCATTCCCTTGCACGCACATGCGGGTACACGAGCGGACGCAATTTTGTACCAAGATCCACCCCATGTGATAATTTGACGTGTGTAAAGTCGTTCACTTCATTGATGGTCAATTAATACAGCGCATGCAAATTGAGTGGACGTGAGGGCGGAAGAAAGACATTACTACTCCACTGCGCACATGTGAGTAGTTAAATCATGGGTTGCTAGTAGTACTTCCATTGGTCTCCTTCGTATTTTGTGCCAATTTTTGACAGCAACATAATATTTACGCATTTGAGCAGTGTAGTCTACTTGAAAGTTATGTTCCACTAAACTCATCGGGAGCCGTTTCGGGCCTCGAAACCAAAACCATCAATTAATCTTTACCTTGTTCCCATCACATCGAAAGCCTACTCACACCTACTAGTACGTTCCAAACCTGAACGTGTTCCCACTATGCAGGTATTAGTACTAGTGCTAGTACTTAGGTTATAAAAGGGGGAACTACCTAACCGAAAATTACTCTACCTTTCCTCCTCATAAGTGCTTCTTCTTCGTCTGTCCTTGCCATGGCCGGTGAGCAAAGCTCTAGGTCGAGAACTACTCGTAAGAGCGGCAACCAAGGCTGCAGAAAAAAAAGAGGGCTCGCCACCACGCAGAGACCTCGAAAGATCTCTCACGGGCAGGCGATGGCTCCTAGGAGTGCCCTAGCCACTGAGGCGAACTTGCCGAGCCGGCGGCGCTGGAGTCGTTATCCCTCGACGGCGTGCCCGATCAGCTCAATAAGCACCTCAGTAAGTAGGAGTTCATCCACGGCTTGGTGGAGCTGCTGAAGGAGGCCTCGACGACATGCCCGCTGAGCTCAATAAGTAGGGGGAGTTGACCGCTGGCTTGGTGATGCTGCTGAAGAAGAGCATTGCCTCGTAGAAGAAGGCGACCGGTGAAATCCGGCAACTTCAGGAGGACAAGGCGAAGCTCTGCCACGAGCTCGACCTGTTGAAGGAGAAGAACACCGGTGATAGCCCACAAGTATAGGGGATCACAACAGTTTTCGAGGGTAGAGTATTCAACCCAAATTTATTAATTCGTCACAAGGGGAGCCAAAGAATATTCTCAAGTATTAGCAGTTGAGTTGTCAATTCAACCACACCTGGATAACTTAGTATCTGCAGCAAAGAATTTAATAGCAAAGTAGTATGGAAGTAACGGTTACAGTGGCAAAAGTAACAGTAGCAGTTTTGTAGTAATTGTAACAGTAGCAACGGTAAAGTAACTAAGCAAAGAGCAATATGTGAAAAGCTCGCAGGCATTGGATCAGTGATGGATAATTATGTCGGATGCGATTCCTCATGTAATAGTTATAACATAGGGTGACACAGAACTAGCACCAGTTCATCAATGTAATGTAGGCATGTATTCCGAATATAGTCATACGTGCTTATGGAAAAGAACTTGCATGACATCATTTGTCCTACCCTCCCGTGGCAGCGGGGTCCTAATGGAAACTAAGGGATATTAAGGCCTCCTTTTAATAGAGTACTGGACCAAAGCATTAACACATAGTGAATACATGAACTCCTCAAACTACGGTCATCACCGAGAAGTATCCCGATTATTGTCACTTCGGGGTTGTCGGATCATAACACATAATAGGTGACTATAGACTTGCAAGATAGGATCAAGAACTCACATATATTCATGAAAACATAATAGGTACAGATCTGAAATCATGGCACTCGGGCCCTAGTGACAAGCATTAAGTATAGCAAAGTCATAGCAACATCAATCTCAGAACAAAATGGATACTAGGGATCAAACCCTAACAAAACTAACTTGATTACATGGTAAATCTCATCCAACCCATCACCGTCCAGCCAGCCTACGATGGAATTACTCACGCACGGTGGTGAGCATCATGAAATTGGTGATGGAGGATGGTTGATGATGATGACGGTGATGAATCCCCCTCTCTGGAGCCCCGAACGGACTCCAGATCAGCCCTCCCGAGAGAGATTAGGGCTTGGCGGCGGGTCCGTATCGTAAAACGCGATGAAATTTTCTCTCTGATTTTTTTCTCTGTGAAAGCAAATATATGGAGTTGGAGTTGAGGTCGGTGGACGTCCAGGGGACCCACGAGGCAGGGGGCGCGCCCTAGGGGAGGGGGCGCGCCCCCCACCCTTGTGGATAGGGTGTGGGCCCCCTGACGCTAATTCCTTCACCAGTATTTTTATTAATTCTGAAAAGTTGCTCCGTGGATTTTCAGGTCATTCCGAGAACTTCTATTTCTGCACAAAAATAACACCATGGCAGTTCTGCTAAAAATAGCGTCAGTCCGGTTAGTTCCATTCAAATCATGCAAGTTAGAGTCCAAAACAAGGGCAAAAGTGTTTGGAAAAGTAGATACGACGGAGACATATCAACTCCCCCAAGCTTAAACATTTGCTTGTCCTCACGCAATTCAGTTGATAAACTGAAAGTGATAAAGAATAACTTTTACAAACTCTGTTTGCTTGTTGTTGTAAATATCTAAAGCCAGCATTCAAGTTTTCAGAAAAGATTATGAACTTACCATATTCACAATAACACTTAGGTCTCATGTTTACTCATATCAATGGCATAATCAACTAGCGAGCAATAATAATAGAACTCGGATGACAACACTTTCTCAAAACAATCATAATATGATATGACAAGATGGTATCTCGCTAGCCCTTTCTGAGACCGCAAAACATAAATGCAGAGCCCCTTTAAAGATCAAGGACTGACTAAACATTGTAATTCATGGTAAAAGAGATCAAGGATAGTCATACCCAATATAAACTAATAGTAATGCATGCAAATGACAGCGGTGCTCTCCAGCGGGTGCTTTTTAATAAGACGGTGATGACTCAACATAAAAGTAAATAGATGGGCCCTTCACAGAGGGAAGCAAGGATTTGTAGAGGTGCCAGAGCTCGATTTTGAAATAGAGATGAATAACATTTTGAGCGGTATACTTTCACTGTCAACATAACAACTATGAGATCTCGATATCTTCCATGCTACACACATTATAGGTGGTTCCCAAACAGAATGGTAAAGTTTATACTCCCCCGGCACCAACAAGCATCAATCCATGGCTTGCCCGAAACAACGGGTGCCTCCAACTAGCAACAATCCCGGGGGAGTTTTGTTTAATTATTTTGATTTGATTTGAGCATGGGACTGGCATCTCGGCTACCAGCCATTTTCTCGTGAATGAGGAGCGGAGGCCACTCCTCTTGAGAATAACCCGCCTAACATGGAAGATACAGACAACCCTAGTTGATACATGAGCTGTTCGAGCATACAAAACAAAATTTCATTTGAAGGTTTGGAGTTTGGCACATACAAATTTACTTGGAACGGCAGGTGAATACCGCATAAAGGAAGGTATGGTGGACTCATATGGAATAACTTTGGGGTTTATGGAGTTTGTATGCACAAACAGTATTCCCTCTAAGTATAGGTGAAGGCTAGCAAAAGACTGGGAAGCGACCAACTGAGAGAGCGACAACAGTCATGAACATGCATTAAAATTAATAAACACCGAGTGCAAGCATGAATAGGATATAATCCACCACGAACATAAATATCGTGAAGGCTATGTTGATTTTGTTTCAACTACATGTGTGAACATGTGCCAAGTCGAGTCACTCGAATCATTCAAAGGAGGATACCACCCTATCATACCACATCACAACCATTTTAATAGCATGTTGGCACACAAGGTAAACCATTACAAACTCATAGCTAATAAAGCATGGCATAAGCAACTATAATCTCTAATTGTCATTGCAAACATGTTTATTCATAATAGGCTGAATCAGGAACGATGAACTAATCATATTTACAAAAACAAGAGAGGTCGAGTTCATACCAGCTTCTCTCATCTCAATCAGTCCATCATATATCGTCATTATTGCCTTTCACTTGCATGACCAAACGGTGTGGATAATAATAATAGTGCACGTGCATTGGACTAAGCTGGAATCTGAAAGCATTCAACTCAAGGCAGAAGACAAGATAATATGGGCTCTTAGTTAAATCAACAATCATGCATATAAGAGCCGCTTAGCATTTTCATTATGGTCTTCTCCTCTCGACCCCCAAAGGAAAAGAAAAGGAAATAAAACTATTTACACGGGAAAGCTCCCAACAAGTAAAGAAGAAGAACAAGAAATCTTTTTGGGTTTTCTTTTGATTACTACTACAAGCATGGAAAGTAAACTAACTAATTTTTTTTGGTTTTTATTAAGGTTTATCAAACACACAAGAAGAAAACTAGAAAAAGAATTTAAACTAGCATGGATAGTACAATGAAAGAATATGAGCACCGTCAACTAGAATGAGTGTGTGAACATGAATGTAATGTCGGTGAGAAATACGTACTCCCCCAAGCTTAGGATTTTGGCCTAAGTTGGTCTATGGCCATGGGTAGCCTGACTGATATCCGAAGTTGTAACTGGGGTCGTACTGAGATGCAGCAGCCATTGCCTCCTAGGCTGCAGCATGGTGGCGAGCTGCCTCCGTCCTCCTCTCGTACTCATTTGCCTCCTCCCTGGTGATAACATATCTTCCCTTTGCCTAATAATCAAAGAGGGCAGGAGCAGGGAGAGTAATATGGACAGCGCGACGTCTGTCAAAGATTAGTTGATACTGGAGGAATTGTTCATTCCTCTCAAGAAAATGATGACTGACCATAGCATTATAATCTAAATAAGCGGGAGGCAACTCCCTGTCATCCTCATGTACAGGTATACCAAGATAATTAGCCACACGGGCCGCATAAATCTCTCCTAACAAATCTCCAAATAAACCATTGTTATGCAACCTACGTGCAACAATTGCCCCAAAGTTGTATTGTTTATTACCTAATACAGCACTCTTGAGAACACAAAGATCAGAATCACACATGTGACATGCTTCATCCTTATCATTAATGCATCTACCAATGAAGAGAGCAAAATAATGTATAGCAGGAAAATGAATGCTCCCTATGGTAGCTTGTGCTATTTCTCTAGATTCTCCCACAGTGATACTAGCAAGAAAGTCTTTATATTCAGATTTACGAGGTTCATTAACATTGCCCCACTACGGGAGTTTGCAAGCAGTAGTGAAATCTTCTAGGTCCATGGTATATGATTGATCATAAATATCAAACAGGACACTTGGAGAATTACGCAAAGATGTAAATTTAAACCTTCTCAGAAATGAATCAGTCAAATAGTAGTACTGAGGACACTTATCTTGCATGAAGTCCTCAAGATCGGCATTACGCACATATGCATCAAATTCATCATTGATGCCTGCATTAACCATAAACTCTTCTAACGGCCATTCACAAGGCCGCACGTCAGCTTCCCTTGGTGGTTCATCGTCCTGCTCACGCATTGCGAGCCTGGGTCCTTTCCTTCTTGAAGAACCACCTTGGTACATTTTCCTGGACATATTTCTTCCTCTGAAAAATTTCTGAAATTTTAGCAACTCAAAATAAAAGTGAATCAAACTCGACAAAACTGATAGCAACTACTCCCACAAGTGCCTAGAGCCTATATCATGCATTAGAATTACTTGGGACCTCATAAATTTGACATGCAAGCTCAAGAACAGGGTCACCTAGGCAGCAAAAATTTGCAATGAATAAAGCACTAGAACAAAAACTAATTGGACCATTGGAGGAGTCACATAGTAAAGAACAATCCCCCAAAGCAGTTTTGTGAATGGAGCTTTGAGCAAGGAGACCGAAAATGGCAGCAAGATGAGCTAGAACTCGTGCTTGAGCTGGATAGTGATTTTTTCGGGAGGAAGA
This sequence comes from Triticum aestivum, assembly GCF_018294505.1. NCBI lineage: Eukaryota > Viridiplantae > Streptophyta > Magnoliopsida > Poales > Poaceae > Triticum > Triticum aestivum. Next base: position 200,852,578 of record NC_057801.1, on the reverse strand, counting down.
AGAAGTGTGTGGGTGCAGGAATAAGTGGAGGGGGCCCACCATGGGCCCACGAGGCAGGGGGCGCGCCCTGTAGGGGTGGGTGCGCCCTGGACCCTCGTGTCCAGGTGCCAGCTCCCCCTGCTGTGTTCTCAGTGCCAGATATTCTCAAATATTCCAGAAAAAACCATACTAAATTTGCAGGGCATTTGGAGAACTTTTATTTTCGGGGTATTTTTTATTGCACGGATAATTCAAAAAACAGACAGAAAATACTATTTTTTGCTTTATTTATTCTAAATAACAGAAAGTAAAAAGAGGGTATAGAAGGTTGTGCCTTCTAACTTCGTCCATCTCACGATCATCAAAAGGAATCCACTAACAAGGTCGATCAAGTCTTGTTAACAAACTCTTTCCGAATAACATGGAACCGGAGAAATTTTGAATAACACTAGGTTATCTCAACGGGGATATGAACATCCCCAATAATAAGAATATCATATTTCTTCTTGACAGTAGGAAGAGAAAATTCAAAACCTCCAATAATAATAGTTGGACTTTTTCCAATAGAATTGATGCTATGAACTTGAGGTTGTTTCCTCGGAAAGTGTACCGTATGCTCATTACCATTAATATGAAAAGTGACATTGTCTTTGTTGCAATCAATAACAGCCCCTGCAGTATTAAAAAAGGGTCTACCAAGGATAATCGACATACTATCGTCCTCGGCAATATCATGGATAACAAAGTCCGTTAAGATAGTAACGTTTGCAACCACAACAGGCACATCCTCACAAATACCGACAGGTATAGCAGTTGATTTATCAGCCATTTGCAAAGATATTTCAGTAGGTGTCAACTTATTCAATTCAAGTGTACGATATAAAGATAGAGGAATAACACTAACACCAGCTCCAAGATCACATAAAGCAATTTTAACATAGTTTCTTTTAATGGAGCATGGTATAGTTGGTACTCCTGGATCTCCTAGTTTCTTTGGTATTCCTCCCTTGAAAGTATAATTAGCAAGCATGGTGGAAATTTCAGCTTCTGGTATCTTTCTTTTATTTGTAATAATATCCTTCATATATTTAGCATAAGGGTTCACTTTAAGCATATCAGTTAAGCGCATACGTAAGAAGATGGGTCTAATCATTTCAGCAAAGCGCTCAAAATCCTCATCATCTTTTTTCTTGGATGGTTTAGGAGGAAAAGGCATGAGTTTCTGAACCCATGGTTCTCTTTCTTTACCATGCTTCCTAGCAACTAAGTCTCTTTTATCATAATGTTGATTCTTTGATTGTGGGTTATCAAGATCAACAGTAGGTTCAATCTCTACATCATTATTATTGCTAGGTTGAGCATCAACATGAACATCATCATTAACATTATCACTAGGTTCATGTTCATCACCTGATTGTGTTTCAGCATCAGAAATAGAAATATCATTAGGATTCTCAGGTGTGTCTCCAACAGGTTCACTAGAAGCATGCAAAGTCCTATCATTTTTCCTTTTCTTCCTTTTAGAAGGACTAGGTGCATCTAAATTATTTCTCTGAGAATCTTGCTCAATTCTCTTAGGGTGACCTTCAGGATACAATGGTTCCTGAGTCATTCTACCAGTTCTAGTAGCCACTCTAACAGCAAAGTCATGTTTATTATTTAATTCATCGAGCAGATTGCTTTGAGCTTTAAGTACTTATTCTGCTTGAATGGTAACCATCGAAGCATATTTACTAATGAGTTTAAGTTCACCTTTAACTCTAGCCATATAATCACTCAAGCATCCAATCATGTAAGAATTACTCTTTAATTCTCTACCAACATAAGCATTGAAATTTTCTTGCCTAGCCATAAAGTCATCAAATTCATCTAAACATTGGATAGGGAACTTAGTAGAGGGGATTTCAACTTTATCATATCTATAGGGAGAATTTACCTTTACTACCTGTGTCGGGTTATCAAGACCATGTGTTCTTCAACAGGTGGTATGTTAAGACCATGTATTTCTTCAACAGGAGGTAAATTCTTAACATCTTCAGCTTTAATACCTTCCTCTTTCATTGATTTCTTTGCCTCTTGCATATCTTCAGGACTGAGAAATAGAACTCCCCTTTTCTTCGGAGTTGGTTTAGGAATAGGTTCAGTAATTGGCTCAGGAGTTGGCTCAGGAAGTGTCCAATTAGTTTCATTAGTCAACATATTATTCAATAGCAATTCAGCTTGATCGACTGTTCTTTCCCTGAAAACACAACCAGCACAACTATCCAAGTGGTCCTTGGAAGCATCGGTTAGTCCATTATAAAAGATATCAAGTATTTCATTTTTCTTAAGAGAGTGATCAGGCAAAGCATTAAGTAACCGGAGAAGCCTCCCCCAAGCTTGTGGGAGACTCTCTTCTTCAATTTGCACAAAATTATATATTTCCCTCAAGGCAGCTTGTTTCTTATGAGCAGGGAAATATTTAGCAGAGAAGTAATAAAGCATATCCTGGGGACTACGCACACAACCAGGATCAAGAGAATTAAACCAAGTTTTAGCATCACCCTTTAATGAGAACGGAAATATCTTAAGGATATAATAGTAGCGAGATTTGTCATCATTAGTGAACAGGGTGGCTATATCATTCAATTTAGTAATATGTGCCACAACAGTTTCAGATTCATAGCCATAAAAAGGATCAGATTCAACCAAAGCAATTATCTCAGGATTGACAGAGAATTCATAATCCTTATAAGTAACAAAGATAGGTGAAGTAACAAAAGTAGGGTCATATTTCATTCTAGCATTTAGAGTTTTATGTTTAAGTTTAGCCAATAACTTCTTAAGATCAGATCTATCATTGCAAGCAAAAAAATCTCTAGCAGTTTCTTCATCCATAACATAGCCCTCTGGAACAACAGGCAATTCATATTTAGCGGGAGAACCTTCATCATCACTATCTTCAATAATATCAGTTTCAAAAATTTCATTCTCTCTAACCCTAGCAAGTTGTTCATCAAGAAATTCACCTAATGGCATAGTAGTATCAAGCACGGAAGTAGTTTTATCATAAGTATCATGCATAGTAGAAGTGGCATCATCAATAACATGCGACATATCAGAATTCATACCAGTAGCAGGTTTAGGTGTCGCAAGCTTACTCAAAACAGATGGTGAATCAAGTGCAGAGCTAGATGGCAGTTCCTTACCTCCCCTCGTAGTTGAGGGAAAAGTGTTAATTCTTTCATCTTTCAAGTTCCTCATAGTGATTAGCAGATATAAATCCCAAGTGACTCAAAGAATAGAGCTATGCTCCCCGGCAACAGTGCCAGAAAATAGTCTTGATGACCCACAAGTATAGGGGATCGCAACAATTTTTGAGGGTAGAGTATTCAACCCAAATTTATTGATTCGACACAAGGGGAGCCAAAGAATATTCTCAAGTATTAGCAGTTGAGTTGTCAATTCAACCGCACATGGATAAATTAGTATCTGCAGCAAAGTATTTAGTAGCAAAGTAGTATGGAAGTAACGGTAACAGTGGCAAAAGTTACAGTAGCAGTTTTGTAGTAAGTGTAACAGTAGCAACGGTAAAGTAACTAAGCAAAGAGCAATATGTGAAAAGCTCGTAGGCATTGGATCGGTGATGGATAATTATGTCGGATGTGGTTCCTCATGTAATAGTTATAACATAGGGTGACACAGAACTAGCTCCAGTTCATCAATGTAATGTAGGCATGTATTCCGAATATAGTCATACATGCTTATGGAAAAGAACTTGGTTGACATCTTTTGTCCTACCCTCTCGTGGTAGCGGGATCCTAATGGAAACTAAGGGATATTAAGGCCTCCTTTTAATAGAGTACCGGACCAAAGCATTAACACATAGTGAATACATGAAGTCCTCAAACTACAGTCATCACCGAGAAGTATCCCAATTATTGTCACTTCGGGGTTGTCGGATCATAACATATAATAGGTGACTATAGACTTGCAAGATAGGATCTAGAACTCACATATATGAAAACATAATAGGTTCAGATCTGAAATCATGGCACTCGGGCCCTAGTGACAAGCATTAAGCATAGCAAAGTCATAGCAACATCAATCGCAGAACATAATGGATACTAGGGATCAAACCGTAACAAAACTAACTTGATTACATGGTAAATCTCATCCAACCCATCACCGTCCAGCAAGCCTACGATGGAATTACTCATGCATGGCGGTGAGCATCATGAAATTGGTGATGGAGGATGGTTGATGATGACGACAGCGACAAATCCCTCTCTCCGGAGCCTCGAATGGACTCCAGATCAGCCCTCCCGAGAGAGATTAGGGCTTGGCGGTGGCTCCGTATCGTAAAACATGATGAAACTTTCTTTCTGATTTTTTCTCCTTGAAAGCAAATATATGGAGTTGGAGTTGAGGTCGGTGGACGTCCAGGGGGCCCACGAGGCAGGGGGCGCGCCCCCACCCTCATGGACAGGGTGTGGGCCCCCTAACGCTAATTCTTTTGCTAGTATTTTTTATTAATTTTGAAAAGTTGCTCCGTGGATTTTCAGGTCATTCCGAGAACTTTTATTTCTGCAAAAAATAACACCATGCCAGTTCTGCTGAAAACAGCGTCAGTCCGGGTTAGTTGCATTCAAATCATACAAGTTAGAGTCCAAAACAAGGGCAAAAGTGTTTGGAAAAGTAGATACGACGGAGACGTATCAACTGTCTAGAAGAAGCTGCATGAGAATAGTAGTTCCTCGATGAAGATGCTGCAGGCCCTCATCATGGAACAGAAGGAGGAGTTGGCGAAGCTCCGCATCGAGCACCCGACTGCTTTCAAGGTACATAATGCGGCCGTGGAACAAATGATGAAGGCTCGTGTCGAGAAATCCCGCATCATGGACAGAATGAAGAAGATGGCAGAGGAGACGCGCAAGGAGATGGAGGTCGTGGAGGTGATGAAGAAGCAGTTACGACTCCGCGGTGAATTAGATCATTTGGGGTGATAATCTTCCTTCTTGTTTTGCTCCTGTGTTTCATCTTTTGCTTCGGGTGTTTCGTCGCACGTGTCATGTTCTCTGCGAGGCTTGAATAGAACAATGGTAACAATGAGATGGCTAGCAAATTAGATCATTTGTTATCGCCATATGGCACTAGGCTATCGTATTTCGTGCTCCTCCGTCGTAGTACTACTCCAGTGGAAAACTTGAGTATATTGCACGGTTCTTTGCTCCTCCTCAGGTCATCGGCACATTTATACGAGCCGTCAAATCACAAGGCCCCGCCTTCCAGCAGTAATGAGCCGTCAAATCACAAAGGCCCCCGCCTCTCGTGAAACCGACCAAGCTAGACTGCCCCGCCCTCTAGCCTTTTAAAAAATGTATACTTTTGTACAGTAGTAGTATCGATGGATTGCGCCATGGAGCAAAACTTGAAATTAAAAAAAGGTGGTAAATATAGAGAGTGCTCGTCGCCAAATTATGCATATAGTACTATTTAAAAAGCTAGTCACAATAATGGTGTCCAGCACAACCCACCCCTTAAATAAAACTAAGCACCCTGGAATTCTTTGAAAAACTAAGCACCCTAAAATTATTTGACAACTAAACTGCTGGCTATATGATGTTGGCCATATATATTGTACGTATATAATGTGAAGAAACGAGTGGTAGTACTATACCAACTAAAAGATGAAATGTAAGAAATACTACCATGTACGTACTAAAGAGTTAAAGTAACGAGAAGAAACATAACATAGTTCTGTTGGGGGCTCAGCACAACACACCCCTCAAATTAAACTAAGCACACCTGAAATTAAACTATGCAACTAATCCGGTAGACACTGCATTAGAACCACCATGAGCAACGACACTGCCACCTTACTCGGAGTCCTCGTCCACGTCCTCGACTTCATCCTTGTCCCTCTTCCTCTTGGCCGATACTTCTTTGCTTGAACCGCACACTTGGCTCTTGCTCTTCATCCAACCCTTGTAGATATTGAAACAAAGGTAGCCATCCATTGCAGCATAGTGGATGTGGTCTATATCTAGTACATTCCGCTGCCATGCATGACGATCAAACGTGTAATGACGTTTCTCCATTTTACCGTATGAAGGATGAACCATGGCTCCTGCCAGGGTCAGCATTGAAGGCAGACCACTGGAGGGTAGCAGCCGATTCTTCTGGAGGTAAAATGGGGTTGCCTACAATGAGGCCTATCCGACCCAGGACTCTTTTGTCGTTCATAAAGTCTACAGTAACGAATTTGACTAGGTCGCTCTTGAGGAAGTTCTTAAAATCCTGGCATTCAACATCGGCATGGCATATGTGGTAGACCAAGCATAAGGCATGCATGCAAACCTGGATCACGGTGGGCTTCTTCCTCTCTTCCTCCTTTAGATCCCTCTCTCATCCTAGGACTGTGGTGTACTCAACATCTAGCCCAGCGACCCACTCATCATCTGAGTTTTCGAACATGCGTCTGAAGCGAGCAAGGCATCCTTTCACCGTCATGGAAGAACGGGTGTAGACGATGTCGAACTCATTGTTGGTGATGGTTCTAACCTTGTACTCACCACCGATCATGGAGATTTGGAATGCTGTGGATTTGGGAGGAGGGTTAGGATTAGTGGAATTGTCGTAATGTGAAAGGATGGGACGACTAGGACCGAACCATCGTAATATTAAAGGACGTGCGGGGACGAGTAGTAGTGAACTGCCAGCGTGCGAAAGGCTGGGTAGTGGCTTTCCATTCTCCCATGATACGGGCTTCCGAGAGCCCTTAGATCTGAGATCGAACGGTTGCATGGCGTGATTCTAGACCTATGGGTGAATATCCTATCCTGGAGGGTTATTCTGCAAATTTTCAGCAACTTAGCATGCGCCCGTTCGATCTCAGATCCAAGGGCTGCCAGCAGTCCGTATCATGGTCGCGCCTACCATGACTATCGCCTCACTCGCACGGTCGCGCCCTTGGAGATTTAACACGGTGCATTAGGCTATCTGATGTTGGCATGTCATACATAGTCATCACTTAGTCACTCATATTACAACAAGGTTAGCTATAAAGTTGGCTATAAGTGTTTTTTTTACTTCTCTATATCTCTTTCTTCGTACAGTAGTATTTATTGCATTTGCCAAGGAGTGACCTCTTCCAATGAAATGGTGCTTAGATGAGGTGCTAAGGGCGTTAAATGGCTTAGCAATCAAGTCCCCAATGCATAGGTGCTTATTAGTTTTTTGTTGCTAAGTTTGCTACACTTAATTAGTTATAGATTCAAAATTGTCTTTTCACCTAGGTACACGTGCTTAGCACCGTTTCTTCCTTGGGTGTATGATACTAAGGTTACCAAACTAGTCTCTCTCTTTTTAATTAACTTGCCACATCAGACTTTATGCCTATGTGGCAAGCTTAGCACCTGTAGGAGCAAGTGGGCTATAAGCCCGCTTTACATGGCATTTTTGCATATGTGGAGGAAAGAGGCAAGGAAAAAGTGGAGAAGTGGGCTCTCATGCAAGAGCCAGCCTCTACATGGTGGATCATTGGGAGAGGCACCTGTATGGAGGTGGTCAGGAATCGGGAGACTCACGCCGGTCATAGCACCGCAGTTAAAATGATAATGACAAGTCAAATCACGGGCCCCACCTATCCAGCAGTAACTCGCTGTCAAATCACACAGCCCTACGTTTGCAGCAGCCTACTCCCTCATCTACCCGCGTCTCTGTCGAACCGACTAGGCAGAACTGCCCCGCCTACTGCGCAGGAAAAGCCCCGCCCTCGACTTTTAAATAGTACAGTATACTACTAATTTTGTATCCATGGATTGCGCCCTGGAGCAAAGCCTCAAGAAAACGGTGGTACACATGTACGGAGTATACAGCACGCCTGTCACGTTCGCGTCGCACCGCAGACGGTCGGTCGGTCTGGCACGCTGCTCTCCAAATGGAACGTGCGTCATATTGCATTTGCACACACATGTGGGACCGCAATTGAGAACCGACCATAGGCATACTCCCCGGCCCCACAAGTCGGGTAACTTAATAGAAGAGAGAGTCGAGCGATAGTACTAGAGAAGTGTTGTACTACATTGGTGCCTGGACGATCCTTGCAAGACACAGAAGATCAGTTTGTCCATGCATGTGACCAGACTCCAGCAGACACGCCTGGATTGGCTATCGTCTAAATATCGTGCAGGCTGTGTTGTACAGGGTTGTAGTTCTGGTGAGAAATCTAAAAAAAGGTTTCTTGTCATCTTGCAAAATTAGGTGCCATGTGCTTCGAATCACTGCGAGGCTTAAACAGCGACAACTGAGTTGGGGGCACATGCACGAAGACTACTCGGCTGTCATCTAGGTCAAGCCGGCTATGTTAATTAGGACATCTATCGATGGACCCCTTCTCTACGAGTTTATCTTTAATTTGAGCTTTGATTCTTGTCTAGTTTGTCCGTCGGGATTCATGTTGTCTCCTTTGGGTAGTGAGGTTATGATTTCTTGTCATGTGGCATTTTTTCGTGTTATATGTTATAATACGGTGCTTCAGATCAAAATGACGACAACTGCGCCTCCGGGCCACGTGACTTCTCGACAATCATTGACGAGGTCAAGCCGGCTCCGGTAGACAAAAGAAAACTAGTACTCCACCATATAGGCAGGAGCCTCCGTGCTTGCTTGCTAGTGTTGCTCTCTTCACACTGTCTCGTCCTCTCCAGATCTAAACATGATAGCGGTGGCCACACACTCTCTCTCTCTATCTCTCTCTCTGCTCACCGCTGGTCACAGATCCAACCGGATCCACTCCACTGGGGAAGGTGAGAAGGTGCAACGTTCACGCGGTCGTCCTCGGCGACGGCTCTTACCCACTGCCGCCGCATTCCGATCAGCATGCCTTGTCGTTATCTCCCAAGCACCACTGGCGAGGGAGGGCCTCCGACCCCCTCTTCCTTGCTGCCGTAGTGTGGGAAGATCCGGCCTCCCGCCGCCCACCTAACGACATCCCGGCGACCCTCAGGTATAAATTCCTTTGAAATCGGCCTTGCTCTACTTCCCGAGCTCCTGAGGTCGCTGCATTTGTATCTTTTACTATTTCTCAGGCCCCCTCATAGATAGGATCGATCGGATGTTTGAAAACCACCTAAATTTTTACGGTTAAGAGGTAAAACTAGTTCATGCACTCGAATCTAGTACTACTTGGTTCAAATAAGGAAGAAAGGGGGTGGGGGTGGGGGAGATTTGTTACCTGAATCTAGGACTTGGTAGAAAGAGGAAATGGGGGCGAAAAGTAGCAAAGATTGGCTATCCAACTGGTCTCTAGGTCTAATAGGGAAATAAAGGGAAACGCGGTACAAACTAAATATAAACCCGGTCTATTGGTTGAAAAAGGAAAGAAAATGGGGACTGGGGGACAAGTCAACAGAGTAAGTCCATCACTAGATTTGCTAGCCTCACACAGTATAAGGTGGCTATACCGAACAAAAATGGGACCAACCCAGATATCCTATTCTGATGTTTGTTGCCCCGAGCCACTCTTATGTAATGTGATAACCCACAAGTATAGGGGATCGCAACAGTTTTCGATAAGTAAGAGTGTCGAACCCAACGAGGAGCTAAAGGTCGAACAAATATTCCCTAAAGTTCTATCGACCACCGATACAACTCTACGCACGCTTGACGTTCGCTTTACCTAGAACAAGTATGAAACTAGAAGTACTTTGTAGGTGTTTTTGGGTAAGCTTGCAAGAAAGTAAAGAACACGTAAATATAAACTAGGGGCTGTTAAGAAAAAGAACAATAAAGTAAATATGGCAGGTGTGGAAAAGTGGTGGTAGGAGTTGTGGAATTGTCCCTAGGCAACTGACTATATTACTAGACCGGTAATCACTATTGCAATTCTATTTGAGGGAGAGGCATAAGCTAACATACTTTCTCTACTTGGATCATATGCACTTATGATTGGAACTCTAGCAAGCATCCGCAACTACTAAAGATTCATTAAGGTAAAACCCAACCATAGCATTAAAGTATCAAATCCCCTTTATCCCATACGTAAACAACCTACTTACTCAGGTTTGTGTTTCCGTCACTCACGCAACCCACTATAAGCAGATCATAAACATATTGCAAACCCTACAGCGGGAATCCCTCACGCTTGCGCGACACGGAGGGCACAATAGGACAGCACCAATAAAATATGCAACTCAAACTAATAATAGCAATTCATCAATCACCGATAGGACAATAGAAATCTACTCAGACATCATAGGATGGCAACACATCATTGGATAATAATATGAAGCATAAAGCACTATGTTCAAGTAGAGGGTACAGAGGGTTGCGGGAGAGTGGACCGCTGAATATAGAAGGGGGAAGGTGATGGAGATGTTGGAGAAGATGGCGGAGGTGTTGGTGAAGATCGCGGTGATGATGATAGCCCCCGGCGGCGTTTCGGCGCCACTGGAAGCGAGGGGGAGAGAGCCCCCCTCCTTCTTCTTCTGACCTCCTCCCTAGATGGGAGGAGGGTTTCCCCTCTGTTCCTTGGCTCCCATGGCTTGGGAGGGGCGAGAGCCCCTCCGAGATTGGATCTATCTCTCTGTTTCTGCGTTCTCTGTGTTGGCAGATTCTACCCCTTCACCGTTTCCTTTATATCTGGAGATCCGTAACTCCGATTGGGGTGAATCTTTCACCCAGATCTTCGTCATAAAATTATCTTTCTTTCGCCAGAATAAGAGCATCAACCGCCTTACGGGTGGACCACGAGGGTCAGGGGCGCGCCCCCCTACCTCGTGCCCACCTCGGATACCGTTTCGCATTGATTTTACTTCCAGAAAATCATAAATATTCCAAAAAAATCTCCGTCCATTTTTATCCCGTTTGGACTCCGTTTGATATTGGGTTTCTGCGAAACAAAAAAACATGCAACAGACAGGAACTGGCACTGGGCACTGGATCAATATGTTAGTCCCAAAAATAATATAAAAAGTTGCCAAAAAGTATATGAAAGTGAATAATATTGGCATGGAACAATCAAAAATTATAGATACGACGAAGACGTATCAGCATCCCCAAGCTTAATTCCTGCTCGTCCTCGAGTAGGTAAATGATAAAAAAGAATTTTGATGTGGAATGCTACCTAGCATAATCTTGATCATATGTCTAATCATGGCATGAATATTAAGACACGGGTGATTCAAAGTAATGGTCTATCATTTGACATAAAAACAATAATACTTTGAGCGTACCAATAAAGCAATCATGTCTTTTCAAAACAACAAGGCAAAAGCAAGCTTATCCCTACAAAATCATACAGTTTGGCCATGCTTCATTTTCGTCACACAAAATGCCCCCATCATGCACAACCCCGATGACGAGCCGAGCAATTGGTTCATACTTTTTAACGCACTTCAGCTTTTTCAACCCTCACGCAATACATGAGCGCAAGCCATGGGTATAGCACTATAGGTGGAATAGAATATAATGATGGAGGTTATGTGGAGAAGACAAAAAAGGAGAAAGTCTCACATCAACTAGGCGTATCAACGGGCTATGGAGATGCCCATCAATAGATATCAATGTGAATGAGTAGGGATTGCCATGCAACGGATGCACTAGAGCTATAAGTGTATGAAAGCTAAAACTGAAACTAAGTGGGTGTGCATACAACTTGCTTGCTCATGAAGACCTCGGGCATTTGAGGAAGCCCATCATCGGAATATACAAGACAAGTTCTATAATGAAAATTCCCACTAGTATATGAAAGTGAAGTCATAGGAGACAATCTATATGAAGAACATGGTGCTACTCTGAAGCACAAGTGTGGTAAAAGGATAGTAACATTGCCCCTTCTCTCTTTTTCTCTCATTTTTTTGTCTTTTTTTTTTGGGCCTTCTCTTTTTTTGGCCTTTCTCTTTTTTTTATTTGGGCTTCTTTGGCCTCTCTTTTTTAAAAGTTCGGAGTCTCATCCCGACTTGTGGGGGAATCATAGTCTCCATCATCCTTTCCTCACTGGGGCAATGCTCTAATAATGATGGTCATCACACTTTTATTTACTTACAACTCAATATCTAGAACAAAGATATGACTCTATATGAATGCTTCCGGCGGTGTACCGGGATGTGCAACGATCTAGCGTAGCAATGACATCAAAAAACGGACAAGCCATGATAACATCATGCTAGCTATCTTACGATCATGCAAAGCAATATGACAATGAATGCTCAAGTCATGAATATGATGATGATGGAAGTTGCATGGCAATATATCTCGGAATGGCTATGGAAATGCCATGATAGGTAGGTATGGTGGCTGTTTTGAGGAAGATATAATGAGGCTTATGTGTGATAGAGCGTATCGTATCACGGGGTTTGGATGCACTGGTGAAGTTTGCACCAACTCTTGAGGTGAGAAAGGGCAATGCACGGTACCGAAGAGGCTAGCAATGATGGAAGGGTGAGAGTGCGTATAATCCATGGACTCACATTAGTCATAAAGAACTCATATACTTATTGCAAAAGTTTATTAGCCCTCGAAGCAAAGTACTACAACGCATGCCCCTAGGGGGATAGATTGGTAGGAAAAGACCATCGATCGTCCCCGACTGCCACTCATAAGGAAGACAATCAAAGAAACACCCCATGCTTCAAATTCGTCACACAACAGTTACCATACGTGCATGCTACAGGACTTGCAAACCTAAACACAAGTGTCTCTACAATCCACAACCACCCACTAGCATAACTCTAATATCACCATCTTTATATCGCAAAACTATTGCAAGGAATCAAACATATCATATTCAGCGATCTACAAGTTTATGTAGGATTTCATGACTAACCATGTGAATGACCAATTCATGTCATCTCTCTAAATGGATATAAGTGAAGCAAGAGAGTATAATTCTTTCTACAAAAGACATGCCCACGCTCTAACAAATATAAGTGAAGCAAAAGAGCATTCTACAAATGGCGGTTGTCTATATGATGAGAAACAGGCAATCCAAACTTCAAATTATATAAGTGAAGCACATGAAGCATTCTATAAAGCCATACTCAAAAGATTTAAGTGAAGTGCAATGAGCATTCTATAAATCAACCAAGGACTATCTCATACCAGCATGGTGCATAAAAGAAAAATGAAAACTAAATGCAAAAGATGCTCCAAGACTTGCACATAATGCATGAACGAAACGAATCCGGAACATACCGATACTTGTTGAAGAAAGAGGGGATGCCTCCCCAGCATCCCCAAGCTTAGACGCTTGCGTCTCGTTGAATATTTACTTGGGGTGCCTCGGGCATCCCCAAGCTTGACCGATCAGGTACTGAAGTTTGTTTCTCCTAGTCATTCCGGAATAGAATGGCTTGACGGACCACAAGAGTAATAGGTATCGATGAACGAATGCACGCATACTCTTGACTATCAAATGATAGACAGGGGTCAGAATACAACTAAGAGGGACAACTCAAAGAACATATAATTTTCTGAGTTATGGATGCATAGATTAGCATGTCGAACGAGTTCAACATATTTCTTCCGGATAACCCATGCAGAAAGGTAGAACTGGCAGAGTCACAATATAGCATGGAGAACTCATCGAGGGCACTCCTGTTGTGATCTTTTGATCCAACAAACTTCTGCCGTAAGTGGTTCATGGTATTTGGAAGAAGGATATACCACGGACCTCGAGGACTAATGCAAAGGTTACTAATAACCTAAGGAGCTAGCAACACTATCAACATGAAGTAAGTAGGGTGAATCTTGGTTCGAAACCCAGGAATAGAATACCTACTACTAAGTGGCATCATGAGATGCTCTCGAGAATGATGGCCAGAATCATCACACTGCGATCACAAAACATGGCTAGACTACTAGATGATCCCCTAAGACACCTAGGGTCATAATAAAACTCCAACATATATGTCAAGGCAATAGAGTACCTCAACTCACTGGTTAGTGTGCTTATTCTGACCATAAAGGACATCTGGAACGAGAGGAAGGATTTGCAAATGCATCAGACTATTTAGAAACCTGGGGTGACTCGGACGGCATAACGGCTGTAAATGCTCAGAAAAGATTTGAGACATTCACAAAAATGGTGGCATAACCACTCAGAAGCACAATATCAAGGTTTCGAGATCATCAGTTAACATACAGAATTAGTAAAGGCTGAACTAAGATTTAAAGCTAACAATTCTATAGGTCTATGGATTAGTAACACGTCATCCTGAGAGATAGAAGAGAAGTCTAGTTCTTAATCCCCGTAGAAAAGAAGAGGTTGACTCAGATCAGAAGGCCATGAGGTATAAGGAGTAAAAAGAGCCTTACGTTCCATCCCACAATCAATTCCCTTATATAACTAAAGAATTTCTAGACTCAACTTCGACCAGTTTGGCTTGGTAATCCTACAGGCAGTCAAGCTCTGATACCAAAGCTGTCAGGACCCCGACTCAATGCCACATCGATCTAGCATGTAACACCTCATATCACTTTGCGGCCTCACGCACGGTATTCCCACGGGTGTCGCCTTACCTTTGCCCGGGACCGTTTGCGCCTTTTGGCACACGTATATGATAGTGTCGCTAGCATCCATATGATAAGGAGCCCGGGCTGACATGGCTAGTCGTAAACCCAAAGTGGCACAAACTTACAGGGACAGGCATCCATGACCCAGCATCGAACGTGTCGGTCATCGGCGAGTGAATCCAGGTTGTAGCACTGGGCTAGCAGGACTCCGGTATTCATCGCGTGACATTCCCCCTAAAGGGACAGACACAGGAACGAAGAAGGACACATGCCGGCCAGCCTAAGTGTTCCGGAGCAGTAGCAAGCTACCATGGCTCGGTGGAAACACTAGGAGACATTTCCCGGTAAGAGAGGCTACTAAAGATAAACAACTAGATAGTCAGATCCCACACATACCAAGCATTTCAATAACATACACACAATATGCTCGATATGTGCAAACACAACATGGCATCACAACATGACTCTACGACTCAAGTATTTATTCAATAGGCTCCGAGGAGCGAGATATTACAAACATGAGTCTCATGACCCAACATTCAGAGCATACAACTCGAAGCACAAGCGGAAGCTATCATGTCTGAGTACAGACATCTATAAATGAAAAAGGCTTGAAAGCCTGACTATCTACCAGATCCTGTCGAGGGCACAAGATCGTAGCTGAGGTAACAAGGTAAACATCGAAGTCCAAGCGAAACTACTAGTGAAACTGAAGTCTCTCTGCAAAAACATAAAATAGGCAAACGTGAGTACAAATGTACCCAGCAAGACTTACATCAGAACTAACTACATATGCATCATTATCAACAAAAGGGATGGTGGAGTTTAACTGCGGCAAGCCAGCTTTGACTCGGTGGCTAACCTGAACTACGACTGCAAGTAACTCTTGAGGTGGCGCACACGAGTCCACATATTCACCATATCAATACACCACTATGGATCCGCTCTCGTCTCCCTACGAGAACGCCATCCATAGCACTCACTCTTATCTTGCGTATTTTAGAGTATCCACTTTCACTTGTCTATGAACTGATATAAGCAACCCAGAAGTCCTTTTCCGCGGACACGGCTATTCGAATAGATGATGTTAACCCTGCAGGGGTGTACTTCTTCACACACGCTCTCACCACTTACCGCCGTTTACACGACATGTACTCAGCAACCTTCAAGCGGAAGCCCAACGTGGGTGTCGGCCACGGCCTACCTAAACACTCGAGTCTCTAGTCCAGGTTTATCGCCTATTCGGGTTCCATCCATGAGGAGATCCGGCCAGAGTTTCGCTCACAGCCCCAAACGATGTGAACAGGGTTCCGTGACACCAAACGGGCGCCCGGTATACCCGGCCACGTGCCTACCGCATCACAGCCCACCCCTCCGGTCAGCGCTGCCCACGGCCTCCAGCATACTACAAACACCAGAAACTACTTGCAACTCCTGGACAGAGGACAAGGGTGATTAAGAAGCCGAGAGGGTCCATTGGTTTCGGGCCCAATGCGTGGTAGTAGCTGAATCATGGATCACAAACACAGAACTCAGTTCCTGAGGACGGCTGCAATGAGACAACCCACCATGTACTCCTACATGGCCTCTCACCGCTACCTTTACCAAATCGTATTCACACACTTAGCTCACACACAGTAGGACATGTTCACACACCTCTGATTCGTTCCCGATGAATCAGACCTGACACAACTCTAAGCAGTAGCAGGCATGACAAACAAGCATGAATGAGTAGGCACAACAGGGCTCAAACAACTCCTACTCATGCTAGTGGGTTTCATCTATTTACTGTGGCAATGACAGGTCATGCAAAGGATAAAGGGGTTCAACTGCCGCAGCAAATAACAGTTGATCGATGTTGTCCTAATGCAGTAAAAGAGAGCAGGAGCGAGAGAGTAGGATTGTATCGGAATGAACAAGGGGGTTTTGCTTGCCTGGCACTTCTGAAGATAACATTGAGTCTTCATCAGTGTCAACGATCACATCGTCGGTACAACGTCTATCGAGGGGGGAAACAACACCGGCAAACACAGAAGAAACATGATCAATGCAATGCACAATATGATGCATGCTATGACATGGCAATATGAATGTGTTTTGGGCTAATGCACTTAGCTATGATTTAAATGAAGTTGGTTTGAATACATGATTCAAATTCCAACTCCATATATGATTATTTAAATGCCCTTTATTTGTTTTGTCCAAAACAGAGGACAAACATTGTTCAAACATGCATGAAAATGGTACAGATGGATTCCTTGAATTTTTCTGATAATTTTTCATATATAAATTATTTCATTCTGAGCTACGGTTGAATTTCTATGAATTTTTGAAGTTTTAATCATTTTCTGGAATTTCCTGAATTAACTTAAATCCAGAAATTAGTTATTGCGTCAGCAGTGCGTCAGGGTGACGTCAGCAAGTCAAAGGCGCCAGCCCAGGTCAAACCTGACGGCTGGGACCCACGGGTCAGTGTAACAGGGCTGGTTTGGGTGGATGACATGTGGGACCAGTCAACGGCCGCGTCAGCAAAGTCAATGCTAACGTGTGGGTCCCAGTGGGTTATGAACTAAACTAAACAGAAAATTAAATTAAACTAATCAGGCGCAGGGCCCACATGGCAGTGGCACTAGGGTTGGTTTAGCTGGGTCATTAGTGGCTAATGACGGCCACGTCATCAGTCGCCGGAGTGTCGCCGGCGACGACCACGGCCGACAGCGGAGGTGCACTGTGCGCTCGCTACGGAGCACCATTTGACGTGCGGTTTGCTCCTACGGGTTCCTGGGAGGAAGGCGCATCTAAAGAGGTAAGCGACAGCAGCTGGGGTGGCCGGAGCTGCCGGCGGCGAGCTCTTTTGCGGCTGCCGGAGTTCGGCTATCGACGGAAACCATGCCACAGAGCACGGGAGGAGCAGCAGTTGGGTGATTTGAGCTCCTTCGAATGCCTGAGCGTGTTGGCGGGCTCATAAGCAAGCGGCGACGGCTGTGGCCGCGACGGCGCCATGGCCGGCGGCGAGGGATTCTCGGGCAAGGTGGTGGGGCTAGCTAGAGTGCGCACACAGAAAAAGGATGAGAAGGGGGAGATGCGGTAGCTCACAGGGAGGCCGGAGAGCGGTTCAGCGGGCTCGGGGACGCGTCGGAGACGGCGAATCGGCGTGCGGCATCCGGCGGCCGTGCGTGAAGAAGACGGCTTGATGACGGCGATGCAGGGCGTCCGAGGTCGCTTGACTCGGCGGAGAGGATGAGGGCGAGGTAGCCGAGCTACTGGGCACACCGAGAGGTCGAGGGGGAGGCTCTGGGTACGGCAACGGCGGGCGGCGGCGATGAGCTCCGCTCGGGCTGCGCGGGAGAGAGAGCCAGGGGAAGGGAGGGAGAGCAGCGAGTGAGGGAGAGGGGACAGGGTCTTCGGGCGTCTCCGTGGCGCTGGTAGAAGGCCCGGGGCTCCCAGGAGGAAGCAGGAGGTGGCCGAGGGCTCTCGGGCGCGCGCCACGCCTCGCCTCTGTCCTTCTGGCGAGGGAGGAAGACGACAGGGGGGAAGCGGCGGTGGGCTGGGCCGTGCTGGGCCGGTTGGTGGCGCCAGGTAAGTGGCTGGAGGAGCTGGGCCAGGTAGGTTTCTCTTTTTTTATTTCTGTTCTGTTTTTCTTTTATTTAATCTTTTGCCACTGTTTAAAAATGAAAACAGATTCAAAAACAGTACCAAATATCCTCTGGATATTTTTATGTTGCTGAATGGGCTGATCCAAATGCACATAAAATGTTCCAAGGTATTTGAAAGTATATTCTATACATATTATGAATATAATTCCAAATACAACTAGAATAATGATTTAAATTCAGTGCTCAAAATATTCCTCAAAAATGTTCATTATTTTTGGTTTGGTGCAAAACCCTTGCCAAATATAACCAACATTATTTAAGGCCATTTTGGAAACATTGAATGCATTTTCCAGGGTTCTTTGCCCCTATTTTATTTAAGTTTTTGAGGCTTCCAAATTTCCTCAGTTCAAGTTTCAGAAATTTAAACATGATGCAAACACTAGGCAGCACCAGAAGCTAGGGATGTGACAACTCGCCCCCACTAAACAAGAATCTCGTCCCGAGATTCAGGCGTAGGGGAGGGTGAAGGGGGAACGCAAACTAGCACAATCTTCACGATCCAGGGTGCACTTCAAATGAACGTTGATTCGTCCACCATCATTGTCTCGAAGTCTTGCTCTGAGAACTCCAACTATCATGACAATGAGAGGAAGGAAAGACCCTAAAAGAATCGTTCTTCTCGAAGGTCGAACAACTCAGGATTAACTCTCGGAATGAGACATAGCAACATCTCTCGAGCTGAGAGACGAGGCACACCTCTAGAGGGATGGAGTGGAACAGATGACGAGGGTTCACTAGGTAGAGAACAATTTCACGCTTAAGAAGGTGGTAATCGATTGTCAACGTAGCGAGGAGTTGAGTTGCCATGAAACCACAACGAGGCACCTTAGGGATGGTGACTCGTAGATATATCCCCTTAAGTGGCAAAAAGAATTACCTTTAATTCAGAGATCATTGAAACTCTTTAAACCAGCCTAAGGCAATTCTCGAGCGATCGTTTGGAGGGGGTCGGTAGAATGGCATACTCGGACTTGGATGATGTGGATTACCTTGTTGAAGACAACGTAATGGATGAATTTGCTTACCACCGGAAATGGAAGAGACCCGTGGTAGAATGGCACATTGGCGGTGCAAGCTGGGAACAAAATGCAAATGCTGGGAATGATTCTGGTAACTGGGGAAGAACCCAGCAATAGAGAGTGAATTCGCTGTTTGAAAAGATCATAGCATTGCCGAGGAAACTGAGAGCACTATACAGTTAATGCCGACGATCAAACCTAGCACTTGCGCGTGCTCTCAAGAACTTGAGCATTTCCATAATCATCAAGATTTTACCAATATCCGTGTCAAGGATCCTGGCAACACAACTTGCTACCATGATGAATGATGATGGATGATGTAGATGCATAGAAAGACAACACCTTCTCAGATTTCACCTTAGCGAGGCCAAGGAAGCAAAATCTGGATGATCGGCCGAGAGACATTTAGCACTCCGCTTCTAATGTTCTCCTTGATGTGCTAGTGTATCCCATTCATAGATATGGTTTGATAACTAGAACATCAAGTAAAAGGTCGGACTTCGGGAGCTCAAGAATCCATAAGGAGTAACTTATTGGAGTAAAACCCTACGAAATCCTTATGGGGAGGTGGCCAACTTCTTCAATCAAGATACTACAATAACAGGTCTTCCGGCTGGGTGTGTTGGCCATGACATCCACTTAACCGGTTTCAGAGAGACCATTATTATAGTTCTTGGGAAATGTTCCAACAATCATATCTGCCTGAGATTCAGATCTAGTTGGTGTTAGGATATTCCAGACTCATCGAGTCTAGGAAGAAAAATGAGAGTTTGCAACACAAATCGACGAAATGACGTTGCGAGATTCTCGGGAAATGAACTACGATAGCAAGCTCCAAAACATGAGCTAGTTCTGCTACAAACATGTGAACACGTTGTCCCAGACAAACATGATCACATGGTAGTCTTACAATAGAACACTACCGAGTTCTGGTAGGGAACCATCATTGAGGGTATAGGAATCTTGTGCATGAACTAGTATTTGCACAGCAACTCCTTTTCCTTGAACAAATCAATCAGTGGCTTGGTGTGCTAGGGAATACATATGGAGTGGAGGTAATTAATCTACCAAACCATAGAATACATTTGCACATGCATAATTGACTTGGGATGGTACCAGAGGAAATAAAACAATCTTTCTCAAACTCATGGCGGCAACTTGCACCAAATGCACATGAATTCAAGGAAGTCACTTCTTCCATCCAACATATGCTTCATGAACGGAACATGAAGATAATGCTTATAGAAGTTTCCAACACCAGCTGGATGTTCAAAATGAATCATGGGGGAGACAAAATGCTGCTGATGGGCTCAACAACAACTCATCAGAATTTCCATATCACTGGAATTCCGCCATTATGTGAACAAGGTGATAGTATTGGTCAGACCAAAAGATATAATGGTGTATGCTCGAGGGACATCCACGAGTAAGACAACATTACGAATATCATTGGTTCTGATTTGATTTGACGATAATCCGTACTCAAATCAAAGTTTTTATAAGGCAATAGGTCCAATAACTGATCACAGGGACCAATCGCTAAAGATATCATCTTTCTTCAACTCACACAACACAAGATATCCCTTTTTGGAAAATGAACTAAGTTAGGCAAGCTTTTATCTTCCAACTCTCCAAGTTGCTGTTCAGCTTAACCATCTAGCTCAGGGGTATCCAACACAGACTCTTGGAGACGGGGTGGTTTACAGGAAACCATCTTGATCATGAACTCAACATAGCGGTCAGGTGACAACCTGGTAATACTTCTGAGAAGATATTCAGAAAATCACGAACCACCGATATGCTACTAAGCTCGAGAACAATCTTGCTTTTCAGGGCAAGACGATATGATCACAATAGCGAGGGACTGACTCAATCCCAACTCATTGATCGAAAGGTGCACCAGAAATAAGGACTAGGTAGCACGATCAACCTTAGGGCGATGATTCAAAAATCAACATGCTAAGAATGAGGTTATTGTCCATTTAACTACCCAGCAACAGAGTTGCTAGGAGTATAGATTTCACACATCACGATTCACTTGTCGGCATTCCGGTTCAACAACACGGGGACCGAGAAATGAATAATGATGGCGAGAAGTATCACTGCACCAAGAATTCGTAAGATGATGTGTAATTCCTATGACTTTCTTGACATAAAGAGGGTAATACTTCAGGGTAGAACAGAACAAAAACTGGATTAGCATTTTGATCTGCGGAGCACCACTATTTTGACCCAATCCTAGATATGGATCAGGTACTGAAGTTTGTTTCTCCTAGTCATTCCGGAATAGAATGGCTTGACGGACCACAAGAGTAATAGGCATCGATGAACGAATGCACGCATACTCTTGACTATCAAATGATAGACAGGGGTCAGAATACAACTAAGAGGGACAACTCAAAGAACATATAATTTTCTGAGTTATGGATGCATAGATTAGCATGTCAAACGAGTTCAACATATTTCTTCCGGATAACCCATGCAGAAAGGTAGAACTGGCAGAGTCACAATATAGCATGGAGAACTCATCGAGGGCACTCCTGTTGTGATCTTTTGATCCAACAAACTTCTGCCGTAAGTGGTTCATGGTATTTGGAAGAAGGATATACCACGGACCTCGAGGACTAATGCAAAGGTTACTAATAACCTAAGGAGCTAGCAAGACTATCAACATGAAGTAAGTAGGGTGAATCTTGGTTCGAAACCCAGGAATAGAATACCTACTACTAAGTGGCATCATGAGATGCTCTCGAGAATGATGGCCAGAATCATCACACTGCGATCACAAAACATGGCTAGACTACTAGATGATCCCCTAAGACACCTAGGGTCATAATAAAACTCCAACATATATGTCAAGGCAATAGAGTACCTCAACTCACTGGTTAGTGTGCTTATTCTGACCATAAAGGACATCGGGAACGAGAGGAAGGATTTGCAAATGCATCAGACTATTTAGAAACCTGGGGTGACTCGGACGGCATAACGGCTGTAAATGCTCAGAAAAGATTTGAGACATTCACAAAAATGGTGGCATAACCACTCAGAAGCACAATATCAAGGTTTCGAGATCATCAGTTAACATACAGAATTAGTAAAGGCTGAACTGAGATTTAAAGCTAACAATTCTATAGGTCTATGGATTAGTAACACGTCATCCTGAGAGATAGAAGAGAAGTCTAGTTCTTAATCCCCGTAGAAAAGAAGAGGTTGACCCAGATCAGAAGGCCATGAGGTATAAGGAGTAAAAAGAGCCTTACGTTCCATCCCACAATCAATTCCCTTATATAACTAAAGAATTTCTAGACTCAACTTCGACCAGTTTGGCTTGGTAATCCTACAGGCAGTCAAGCTCTGATACCAAAGCTGTCAGGACCCCGACTCAATGCCACATCGATCTAGCATGTAACACCTCATATCACTTTGCAGCCTCACGCACGGTATTCCCACGGGTGTCGCCTTACCTTTGCCCGGGACCGTTTGCGCCTTTTGGCACACGTATATGATAGTGTCGCTAGCATCCATATGATAAGGAGCCCGGGCTGACATGGCTAGTCGTAAACCCAAAGTGGCACAAACTTACAGGGACAGGCATCCATGACCCAGCATCGAACGTGTCGGTCATCGGCGAGTGAATCCAGGCTGTAGCACTGGGCTAGCAGGACTCCGGTATTCATCGCGTGACATTTCCCCTGAAGGGACAGACCCAGGAACGAAGAAGGACACATGCCGGCCAGCCTAAGTGTTCCGGAGCAGTAGAAAGCTACCATGGCTCGGTGGAAACACTAGGAGACATTTCCCGGTAAGAGAGGCTACTAAAGATAAACAACTAGATAGTCAGATCCCACACATACCAAGCATTCCAATAACATACACACAATATGCTCGATATGTGCAAACACAACATGGCATCACAACATGACTCTACGACTCAAGTATTTATTCAATAGGCTCCGAGGAGCGAGATATTACAAACATGAGTCTCATGACCCAACATTCAGAGCATACAACTCGAAGCACAAGCGGAAGCTATCATGTCTGAGTACAGACATCTATAAATGAAAAAGGCTTGAAAGCCTGACTATCTACCAGATCCTGTCGAGGGCACAAGATCGTAGCTGAGGTAACAAGGTAAACGTCGAAGTCCAAGCGAAACTACTAGTGAGACTGAAGTCTCTCTGCAAAAACATAAAATAGGCAAACGTGAGTACAAATGTACCCAACAAGACTTACATCAGAACTAACTACATATGCATCATTATCAACAAAAGGGATGGTGGAGTTTAACTGCAGCAAGCCAGCTTTGACTCGGTGGCTAACCTGAACTACGACTGCAAGTAACTCTTGAGGTGGCGCACACGAGTCCACATATTCACCATATCAATACACCACTATGGATCCGCTCTCGTCTCCCTACGAGAACGCCATCCATAGCACTCACGCTTATCTTGCGTATTTTAGAGTATCCACTTTCACTTGTCTATGAACTGATATAAGCAACCCAGAAGTCCTTTTCCGCGGACACGGCTATTCGAATAGATGATGTTAACCCTGCAGGGGTGTACTTCTTCACACACGCTCTCACCACTTACCGCCGTTTACACGACATGTACTCGGCAACCTTCAAGCGGAAGCCCAACGTGGGTATCGGCCACGGCCTACCTAAACACTCGAGTCTCTAGTCCAGGTTTATCGCCTATTCGGGTTCCATCCATGAGGAGATCCGGCCGGAGTTTCGCTCACAGCCCCAAACGATGTGAACAGGGTTCCGTGACACCAAACGGGCGCCCGGTATACCCGGCCACGTGCCTACCGCATCACAGCCCACCCCTCCGGTCAGCGCTGCCCACGGCCTCCAGCATACTACAAACACCAGAAACTACTTGCAACTCCTGGACAGAGGACAAGGGTGATTAAGAAGCCGAGAGGGTCCATTGGTTTCGGGCCCAATGCGTGGTAGTAGCTGAATCATGGATCACAAACACAGAACTCAGTTCCTGAGGACGGCTGCAATGAGACAACCCACCATGTACTCCTACATGGCCTCTCACCGCTACCTTTACCAAATCGTATTCGCACACTTAGCTCACACACAGTAGGACATGTTCACACACCTCTGATTCGTTCCCGATGAATCAGACCTGACACAACTCTAAGCAGTAGCAGGCATGACAAACAAGCATGAATGAGTAGGCACAACAGGGCTCAAACAACTCCTACTCATGCTAGTGGGTTTCATCTATTTACTGTGGCAATGACAGGTCATGCAAAGGATAAAGGGGTTCAACTACCGCAGCAAATAACAGTTGAATCGATGTTGTCCTAATGCAGTAAAAGAGAGCAGGGCGAGAGAGTAGGATTTTATCGGAATGAACAAGGGGGTTTTGCTTGCCTGGCACTTCTGAAGATAACATTGAGTCTTCATCAGTGTCAACGATCACAACGTCGGAACAACGTCTATCGAGGGGGGAAACAACACCGGCAAACACAGAAAAAACATGATCAATGCAATGCACAACATGATGCATGCTATGACATGGCAATATGAATGTGTTTTGGGCTAATGCACCTAGCTATGATTTAAATGAAGTTGGTTTGAATACATGATTCAAATTCCAACTCCATATATGATTATTTAAATGCCCTTTATTTGTTTTGTCCAAAACAGAGGACAAACATTGTTCAAACATGCATGAAAATGGTACAGATGGATTCCTTGAATTTTTTTGATAATTTTTCATATATAAATTATTTCATTCTGAGCTATGGTTGAATTTCTATGAATTTTTGAAGTTTTAATCATTTTCTGGAATTTCCTGAATTAACTTAAATCCAGAAATTAGTTATTGCGTCAGCAGTGCGTCAGGGTGACGTCAGCAAGTCAAAGGCGCCAGCCCAGGTCAAACCTGACGGCTGGGACCCACGGGTCAGTGTAACAGGGCTGGTTTGGGTGGATGACATGTGGAACCAGTCAACGGCCGCGTCAGCAAAGTCAATGCTGACGTGTGGGTCCCAGTGGGTTATGAACTAAACTAAACAGAAAATTAAATTAAACTAATCAGGCACAGGGCCCACATGGCAGTGGCACTAGGGTTGGTTTAGCTGGGTCATTAGTGGCTAATGACGGCCACGTCATCAGTCGCCGGAGTGTCGCCGGCGACGACCACGACCGACAGCGGAGGTGCACCGTGCGCTCACTACAGAGCACCATTTGACGTGCGGTTTGCTCCTACGGGTTCCTGGGAGGAAGGCGCATCTAAAGAGGTAAGCGACAGCAGCTGGGGTGGCCGGAGCTGCCGGCGGCGAGCTCTTTTGCGGCTGCCGGAGTTCGGCTATCGACGGAAACCATGCCACAGAGCACGGGAGGAGCAACAGTTGGGTGATTTGAGCTCCTTCGGATGCACTGAGCGCGTTGGCGGGCTCATAAGCAAGCGGCGACGGCTATGGCCGCGACGGCGCCATGGCCGGCGGTGAGGGATTCTCGGGCAAGGTGGTGGGGCTAGCTAGAGTGCGCACACAGAAAAAGGATGAGAAGGGGGAGATGCGGTAGGTCACAGGGAGACCGGAGAGCGGTTCAGCGGGCTCAGGGACGCGTCGGAGACGGCGAATCTGCGCGCGGCATCAGGCGGCCGTGCGTGAAGAAGACGGCTCGATGACGGCGATGCAGGGCGTCCGAGGTCGCTTGACTCGGCGGAGAGGATGAGGGCGAGGTAGCCGAGCTACTGGGCACGCCGAGAGGTCGAGGGGGAGGCTCTGGGTACGGCAACGGCGGGCGGCGGCGATGAGCTCCGCTCGGGCTGCGCGGGAGAGAGAGCCAGAGGAAGGGAGGGAGAGCAGCGAGTGAGGGAGAGGGGACAGGGTCTTCGGGCATCTCCGTGGCGCTGGTAGAAGGCCCGGGGCTCCCAGGAGGAAGCAGGAGGTGGCCGAGGGCTCTCGGGCGCGCGCCACGCCTCGCCTCTGTCCTTCTAGCGAGGGAGGAAGACGACAGGGGGGAAGCGGCGGTGGGTTGGGCCGTGCTAGGCCGGTTGGTGGCGCCAGGTAAGTGGCTGGAGGAGCTGGGCCAGGTAGGTTTCTCTTTTTTTTCTGTTCTGTTTTTCTTTTATTTAATCTTTTGCCACTGTTTAAAAATCAAAACAGATTCAAAAACAGTACCAAATATCCTCTGGATATTTTTATGTTGCTGAATGGGCTGATCCAAATGCACATAAAATGTTCCAGGGTATTTGAAAGTATATTCTATACATATTATGAATATAATTCCAAATGCAACTAGAATAATGATTTAAATTCAGTGCTCAAAATATTCCTCAAAAATGTTCATTATTTTTGGTTTGGTGCAAAACCCTTGCCAAATATAACCAACATTATTTAAGGCCATTTTGGAAACATTGAATGCATTTTCCAGGGTTCTTTGCCCCTATTTTATTTAAGTTTTTGAGGCTTCCAAATTTCCTCAGTTCAAGTTTCAGAAATTTAAACATGATGCAAACACTAGGCAGCACCAGAAGCTAGGGATGTGACAAATAACCACTCTAAGTACTGTAGCAAACCAATTCATATTTTGTTTTTGCATTGTGTCTACTGTAATATAAATTTTTCATGGCTTAATTCACTGATATAAATTGATACTTTCATCAAAACAAGTAAACTATGCATCAAAAACAGAATCTGTCAAAAACAGAACAGTCTGTAGCAATCTGGACATCCACCATACTTCTGGTACCCCAAAATTTCTACCAAAATTAGGAAAAATAAAAAAGTTTTACAGCAAGACAGTTCAGAAAGAATCAGAACCATTTGACGTTCCAGTTAAAAATGTAAAATCGCGCACTACAGCCAAAGTTTCTGTCCAGCACCGTACAAACCAACAAGCATTGTAAACATCCTAAAGGCAAACCTTGGCACATTATTTTTATAATACAATGAAATTATACAAGGGGATAATTTTTTTTGTTGAAAATTTTCTGTAATCAAGATTCACAAAGTTTCCGTGAGCATGAACAAAGTCCAAGGCTAGCTCCCACTTCAACAATGCTTGTCTTTCTCACTTTCACTTTCCTTTTTGAAAAGTTTTGGGTTCCCCTCTTTATTTTTGTTGTTTTTAAACTATATGAAAGCACTCAACAGAAATAAATGACTCTCTAAAACTTCCGGGTTGTCTCCCTGGCAGCGCTTTCTTTAAAGCCATTAAGCTAGGCATATAGTGCTCAAGTAGTGAATCCACCCGGATCCCAAGGTTAGTAGTGAGCACAAAGTAACATATATCATGCAACAACGAAGTCTAACTCTCTTCCTATGCATCAGCATGTCATAAAAGAACAATTCATGCACACATAGTAAAGGCCAATGCACAGTATAAGCAATTTCTTGCAATTCTATCGTGTTGGAAACACAGAGAGGTGGAGACATAGTTCCTCTCTCATAATAATTGCAAGTAGGAGTAGCAAGCACATGCATATTATATTCATCAAAATCATCATGTGTAACGGTAAAAGGCAACCCATCAATATAATCCTTAATAAGTGCAAGCTTCTCCGATATAGTGTAGTCGGGAGAATTCAAAAAGATAATAGGACTATCATGCGTGGGTGCAATAGCAACAATTTCATGTTTAACATAAGGAACTATAGCAAGTTCATCTCCATAATTCATATTGGCATCTTGGCCATAAGCATAGCAAGCATCATCAAAAAGGGATATTTCAAGATAATCAACGGGATCATAACAGTCATCATAGCAATCATCCTTCGGTAAGCACGAAGGGGAATTAAACTATGTATGAGTTGAAGAGTTACTCCCATTAGAAGGTGGGCACGGGTGATCAATCCGCTCTTCCTCCTC
Organism: Triticum aestivum; assembly: GCF_018294505.1. Taxonomy (NCBI): domain Eukaryota; kingdom Viridiplantae; phylum Streptophyta; class Magnoliopsida; order Poales; family Poaceae; genus Triticum; species Triticum aestivum. The sequence goes on along the minus strand of NC_057801.1, from coordinate 200,824,587 downwards.
TTGTTCTTTGCTCTCCTCGTCATCTTTTTCATCCAATGAGCTCATAGTTTCATCAATTTCTTCTTCCATAGTTTCCTGCAAAATATTAGTCTCTTCTTCGACAGCGGAGACTTTCTCAATAAGTGCATCAATTGCATAATTGTATTTATAATTCTCATAGCAATATTTGAGGATAGCTAAATTTTCAGATCTATTAACAACATCATCATAATCCTCAAACACTTTACACATAGCTTCAATTTCATAAGCAGCCATAAAAGCAACAAATTCTTCTATTTGTTCCACATCATAGTAATCATATATACCATTAGCATAATAAGCTAAGGTTTTATTATCATTAAATTTGCATGAAAAGGGAAGGTGCGGAGAATTCATCCTAGAGCAACAAGTATAATCATATTCCACGCATAGTTTCCAAGCATACCACTTCAATAAATGAATTTGATCCCATAATAGTTTCCCTTTTTGTGTTAAGCGATAATCCCTAAAGTATTCACATTGATCCAACGTTACTCCCATTATAAAGTTGAATGGGGTTTTCTCAGGATTATCAAAGTAGTATATAATATCTCTTGCATAATGAGAATTGAGGGTTTTAGGAGTTACCCCATCTTCATGAGTAGCCACTACACCTAATTTTTTTGGTATTTTGTGTTCCATATCCATAACTAAAGATAGAGAACAACTAAGAACAGCAAATGAAAATTACTTAGTGATAAAGCAAACAAGCACACACGAGAATATTCACCCCACGCTATGACTCCCCGGTAACGGCGCCAGAAAAAGGTCTTGATAACCCACAAGTATAGGGGATCGCAACAGTTTTCAATAAGTAAGAGTGTCGAACCCAACGAGGAGCTAAATGTAGAAGAAATATTCCCTAAAGTTCTATCGACCACCGATACAACTCTATGCATGCTTGACGTTCGCTTTACCTAGAACAAGTATGAAACTAGAAGTACTTTGTAGGTGTTTTTGGGTAAGCTTGCAAGAAAGTAAAGAACACGTAAATATAAACTAGGGGCTGTTAAGATAAGAACAATAAAGTAAATATGGCGGGTGTGGAAAAGTGGTGGTAGGAGTTGTGGAATTGTCCCTAGGCAACTTACTATATTACTAGACCGGTAATCACTATTGCAATTCTATTTGAGGGAGAGGCATAAGCTAACATACTTTCTCTACTTGGATCATATGCACTTATGATTGGAACTCTAGCAAGCATCCGCAACTACTAAAGATTCATTAAGGTAAAACCCAACCATAGCATTAAAGTATCAAGTCCCCTTTATCCCATACATAAACAACCTACTTACTCGGGTTTGTGTTTCCGTCACTCGCGCAACCCACTATAAGCAGATCATAAACATATTGCAAACCCTACAGCGGGAATCCCTCACGCTTGCGCGACACGGAGGGCACAATAGGACAGCACCAATAAAATATGCAACTCAAATCAATCATAGCAATTCATCAATCACCGATAGGACAATAGAAATCTACTCAGGCATCATAGGATGGCAACACATCATTGGATAATAATATGAAGCATAAAGCACCATGTTCAAGTAAAGGGTACAGCGGGTTGCGGGAGAGTGGACCGCTGAATATAGAAGGGGGAAGGTGATGGAGATGTTGGTGAAGATGGCGGAGGTGTTGGTGAAGATCGCGGTGATGATGATGGCCCCCGACGGTGTTTCGGCGCCACCGGAAGCGAGGGGGGGACAGCCCCCCTCCTTCTTCTTCTTCCTTGACCTCCTCTCTAGATGGGAGGAGGGTTTCCCCTCTGTTCCTTGGCTCCCGTGGCTTGGGAGGGGCGAGAGCCCCTCCGAGATTGGATCCATCTCTCTGTTTCTGCGTTCTCTGCGTTGGCAGATTCTACCCCTTCACCGTTTCCTTTATATCTGGAGATCCGTAACTCCGATTGGGGTGAATCTTTCGCCTAGATCTTCGTCATAAAATTATCTTTCTTGCGCCAGAAGAAGAGCATCAACCGCCTTACAGGCGGACCACGAGGGTCAGGGCGCGCCTGGGGGGTAGGGCGCGCCCCCCTACCTCGTGCCCACCTCAGATACCGTTTCGCGTTGATTTTACTTCCAGAAAATCATAAATATTCCAAAAAAAATATCTCCGTCCGTTTTTATCCCGTTTGGAATCCGTTTGATATTGGGTTTCTGCGAAACAAAAAAACATGCAACAGACAGGAACTGGCACTGGGCACTGGATCAATATGTTAGTCCCAAAAATAATATAAAAAGTTGCCAAAAAGTATATGAAAGTGAATAATATTGGCATGGAACAATCAAAAATTATAGATACGACGGAGACGTATCATAATGCCACTGGTAAAATGTAGCAGTCACACTGTTAAAAGTAAGGACACATTAAACCACTGTTGTTTTCAATGTAATGCCTCCAGTAATATGAATCAATGGCACTTTTTTACATGTCCTGCTAAATTTCCCATTAAGATAAGTTGCTTCTTTTCGTTAGAAATGCAACTGTCCTGGTCCACCTACTCTCCTGTGCCCAAATACCGACTCTGTAACAGCTGTTAATGTAATGTTGCTGGTAAAATGAAGCAATTACACCATTAAAGTAATGTCATATTTAACGGTTGTCATAGTTAATCCTAATGCCCACACTAATATCTAGCAATGTTGCTGCTTTAGAAATTGCTACTGTCCTTGTAGGATTGCCATTTAGATAAGGAACATGCTTCTTTTCATTTCGTGCATGTTTCATCACTTGTTAGTCACCCTCCTTTCCACCTTTTTTGTGCAAACAGAGATATACATTTCACGCTCGATCTTAGTTGAACTACACAAATGATATCCAAATTATAGTTGAACATTCCAGAAGCTTCACAACCAACCTTGATGTTGCTCAATTTTATTGCAACTAATGAAGAAGAAGCTCTGTGGGTTTCATTTTCTGATGGAAATGGAACCGGGGCTGGAGCCCTTTTCTCTAAAAAAATGAAGAAGAAGCTGCTAGCTCACAGGACATTGCTTCATTTTAGGTGAACTGCACCAAAAGGTCCCATGAACTGAATCATCCATGTTGGCGGCTGAAAGAGCCAGCTTCAGCATCCCAGTCTAAGCACCCCCGGCCTCCATCCTTGCGATGCACGGTACACCTCGTTTGCCACCTGCTCGACCCTAGTGTCACTTATAAAATGAAGTAATAATACAGTTAAAATAGAGCAAGTGTCCTCTCTATCATTTCATTTCCAATGTAGATAAAGAAAGTGCTCCTCTTTGTTAATGTATGTTTCATCAACTAGTCCAATTGTTAATGTTTAAGCTTTTAGTTGATATGCACAAAAATAGAGATTTGAATGTCTCAAGGCGCCTCCTTGTACTACCGTTGTACACTGATGTTCATCACTGGCAGAAGGTGTATCTGGGAGACTTGGGACGATTTCCAGTATGAGGCGTACCGTATGAGGCGTCGCAAGGCCCATCTCGCCCTTGCAGCATGGCATACTATGATACTATCGCAATATTTTCTTCTATTTATTTTGTGCGTTTCATCAACTAGTGCCACTATAATGTAATCACGCTTTTTTATTATCTGTGCAAACAGGGTTATTCAGCTGCATTTTGGTGGAACTGCACAAATATACGTATGGAACCGGCATATATGCAGAGTGCGAGGTGTGCCAAGTAAAAATTACCGACACCAACCATGCTCCATGCGCGCATTGGCATCCACCACCACCAGTGGGACATGTGGCGCTCTCTGTGGACGGATCTTTCTCGGCAGCAAATCCTCTAACCAAATACTAGTAGTTTATATTGGCAATTTTCTAGGGAGTACTCTTTTCTAAAAGAAGCACCAATCTATTTTTCTTTATTTGTACACTGTGTCACAACTTTGACCCAAAGGTCCAGAGCTATTTTAGGGTGATTGGCGTAGTACTCGGAGACTGATTGTAAGCATGATTTTCATTAGCTGTCACACTGATTGTAAGCATGAGCAGGTGGATGATTAGGTTAGTGCGAAGCTTACCTTAAACCCTACCACCGCCGTTGAAACGAGGCGAGCATCGAGGGAACCGTGGAGAACGGCGGGGAAGAGACATCGCGCCATCCGGCCTCCTCTTGCGGTGGGAGAACGAATACTCCTATGGCTCCGGCTGGCTCTGCACCCTCACGAACGGCACACCATACTCGATCGATTCGTTATCCTCTGGGTGCTCGACCTTCGACCTGTATGCCCACCACCTCCACCTGACTGTTGCCTCGGGCGAATCTGTCTGCTCCATTGCCCAGAGGAGATACACGATGAACTCGGAGGACTGCGGCGTGACTGCCGCCGAGGAGTACATGTACATCGTCGCCCTCATCGTTGTCGTCTCGCTCTTTCGCATACATTGCCACATGGCCCTCACCGTCCTCAAAATCTCCCACTCATTGTCAAACCAAGTAAGGATCTCCTTCAACCTGGCTAACTTTGCCTGGTCGCCGGCGGTGATCTGCCTGATTCGCTGCTGCATCCTCTCCATAGATGTCCTTCTGAGTGGTCCGGTGCTAGCTTTAGAAGATGGGAGGAGAGAAGATGGTCTTGCAATAGAGAAGAGGGAGAGGCGAGACGATGGTTTTGGAATGGATATGATGGAGAGGAGAGGAGGTGGTTTTGCAATGGAGAAGAGGGAGAGGCGAGACGGTGGTTTTGAAATGGAGATGATGGAGAGGAGAGGAGGTGGTTTTGCAATGGAGAAGAGGGAGAGGAGCGTGCGGCAGCGATTTAGGATTAGACGAGAGGGACGGCGCGCTGTGACTGGATCAAAATCAAAATTAATTTACCCTTCAATTAAGAAAGCGACCCCACATTAACTAGTCTCCCTTTTATTCTGGGTCATAACTGACCATGATTTTCGCAAATAAAATATATGTTATATGTTGCAAAAATAATATAATTTGAAAGTACATTCAGATACGAACCAAACGATACAATTTTTTGTGACATGCATTCACATTTTGCTTGTCAAATACAGTACGTGGTCAAACTTTGACCCAAAATACGCAAAAGAAAAAAATACTTCCAAGACCAGCGCCGCTCTTCCGCTCTTCTCCTCTTAAACCACCGCCGCTCCTCTCCTATTCCAATCTAAATCCAGCACCGCTCCTCTCCTCTTCCATTTCAAAACCACGGCCCCTCCTCTCCTGTTCCAATCCAAAACCAGTGTCGCTCCTCTTCCGTTCTAATCCAAAACCAGCGCTGCTCCTCTCCTCTTCCATTCAAAAACCACCACCGGCGAGTGAAGGTGTTGCGGAGAAGTAGATCGATGGAGGAGTACAACCGATACGTGAGGATCGCAGACGGCGACCCTGTGAAGCAAGCTAGGATGTTGGAGACACAGTCTTGGTTTGACAACAAGGACCAACTAGCGGCGGCGACGACATCCATGGCCAAATATCTTCAACAGAGCGAAAAGGCGGCGATACTCCCGGAAGGGAGTCGCATGGGAGTACATAGAGCTGCTCCTCTGGGCCATGGAGCAAATAGATTCACCGAATCCGATTGTGAGGGAGCGGTGGTGGGAGTATCGATCCCAGATGGAGCATCCACCAGAGATTGAAGGATCGAGCATCTACAGGGTGCCGTTTGTGAGGGTGTCGTGCCAGAGTGAGCCGGTGGAGTCTTCTTCGACCGAACCCAACTGCAAGAGGAGAAAAGCAGTTGGCCCGACGACGCATCCCCGACATCCTCTCCCTCGCCATTCACATCGTCTCACGGGGCGGCTGTCTGCCGCCGAGGAATAGGAGGGGGCTGCCCCCCCCCCCCAGCCCAATAGTCGGGCAGGTTGTGAATTGTCAGGAGGAGCTTAGGGTTGTCAGTATTTGCAGGTTGTGAATTGTGTTTTGTGTTGTGTATTTTGAGAGTACTTTCAGATATGATTGTCTTTTGAATTTCAGATTTGAAGTATTGAGCATATGAAGTATTTTATGAATTCTAATGATCTATTTTTAGCACTTAAAAATGTAGTTTCATTGGAGTATAAAAGTGCAGACAATGTGATTCTCAGAGAAGAAACTGCAAGTTTTAGTTTCGGATAAGAAACTGCAAGTTCAGTTTCAGATAAGAAACTGCAACTTTCAGAGGCAGAGCATTTATATTAACACGGCCTTTTCAAACAGGATTAACATCATGTTGGAAGTTTTATTCATGATCGAAAATGGAACTATCAGCCAGTTAACATCATGCTGATCAACATTCATGCATAGCACATCTTCATATGATGCACAGTCAAAAAGATATGCTATTTTCAAAATACCCACACAATGTCGAGTGTGCGAAACACAGAGAAAATGAGGGACGAAGTTTTGGCAAGTGTTGGACGTGGTGGGCGTACATGACAATGGGGACCCACATGTCAATAAAGGCAGAGGCAAAAAATTTGGATATATTTTCGCTGCACAGGTGGAATCGAACCCGGGCGGAACAGCTGTCGGGTAGTGTCACTTGGCCACTAGGCTAGTTCGGTACTTTCGTTAATAATAAGGCACTTCCTCAGGTGGTCGGATCCCCTCCTGCGCCTTTGTGCGCTCGCCGCGACACCGCTGTCTGCCTTGTGAACATGCTGAACAAACGAGAGGAATCTGGAGAGGACTGTACGTGGAGAGCCGGACAGTCGAGACCCACCAGGTCTATGGCCGTACGCAAGAAAGTGCCTCATCGAAAAAATACTTCCTCCTAATGCTATACTGACATTGGGGCCCACGGGTTTGTCAACATAGTTACATTTTTTTAGGTGCTTCAACGTAGTTACTATAGGAGATACATTCACAACGAAGCCGGGGAGCTGGCAGGTATCATTTATTATTACTGGGGTAGCAAGTATCAGCTGGGGTTTGGGCTGCCCCGTCTGGACTTTCTTTTTTAACATGCGCAGCCCACAACCTCGGATGGGAGGTTCATAGGCCAGTTCGAGGTTTTATTTTTCCTGAAATATCGGCAGCCCAATTTATGTATTTTTTTGAAGAAAGCGCAGAGGTCTGTTCTATTTTTCTATATAAGAATAGGAACGCCTAGTCCAACTTATGTTTCCCTTCTAACTATATTATATTTATTTAAATTATTTTATATGTTATTATATATTATTTTTATTGTCATCATATATTTAACAGACACTTATATATGTAAGAAAACAATATCCCACATCTTATTAACTTATAAAAATAATTTCTTCACAATAAAATCCTGGATTGTTTTGGCACGAAAATCCTAGTGATTGTGTACAAAAGCTTGGTAAGATTTAAGGACGAATGTAATAATAAATCACTTACTATTTAATTATATTTATAAAAAAATGCTCAGCCCCTATTTATTTTTTGATAACATTGTTGGCCCAACCAAACATTATAATTAGAATCAGCCCACCAAAATCGTGTATTTTGAGAAAGTGCAAATGGCCTGTGACTTTTTAGGAAAAAAATAAATGGGTCGCATGGACGCTACATTATTTGTTCACCTAGCCCAGCTAATGGACTATAATTCAAAAAAAGATCAAATTGACTGTAAATTCTACCCCGCAAAAAAAAGACTGTAAATTTTGAAAAAAATGGATTGAATATGTGCCACATTTTTTGAGGCTGAAATGTGGGCCAATAGGTCGAAGCCAACGCAAGTCGTTGTCAACTTAGTCAACAAATGATTCTGACATCGTTAGCCGTTGGATTTACATCCAACGAGCCGCATCCATCTTCAATCTCTCGTCTTCTTCCTCCAGCGCCGCCGGGACCACCTCCCGCCTCCTGCTGCAAGCAGCTCTGATTAGCACGCTTCGTTGTGAAACGCTACTCCATCGTTGGCCAGGCCATCCCTCCACCCCTCCACACATCCTGTTCTTCTCCACCGACTGCCGAACCACACCGCACCAGAACCAGTTAAGCCTCGTACACCTCTCCATCTGCGACTCTACTCCCGCGTCTTCCCATCTCCGGCTCGTTGCTGTCCGGGGCCTCGCCGTCGTCCACCACCTTGGATGCGCTCGGCGCGGCATGGTCAGTGTGGTCAACGAACGGCACCATTGGAAGTAGACTATGCATGGAGAGGCTGACAGCTGGGTCCACGGCCGCACACAAGGAAATGCCTCCCTATTACGCGCAAAATAATGATTCCTCCACCTGACATATGGGACCCACCGAAAGGGCCTCTGTAGTTCGCGAAAAAAACGTGCCCCCTGCTGACAGGTCGGACCCACCAGCTATCTTCGCACGCAAGGAAGTGCCTCCTTATTACGCACAAAAAATGAATATCCCCCTGCCGGCTGGAACCCAGCATAGTGGGAGGCTGACTTGTGGGCCTACCAAGTTGACAGGGATGGAGGGCTTTGTCAACTTAGTCGATATGAACGATTCTAGCTCCACTTACCGTACGATGTTCATCCAACGGCCATAGTGCTTCTTCAACCTCTAGTCTTCTTGCTCCAACCGCCCAAACCAGCGCCGGTCGTGTCGCGTGCTCCTGCCTCCCGTGGCCAGCTATGATGCCGCGGAGGCCTCACCGCCCCCTACTACACCCACCGCTGGCCAGGCCATCCCTTTACTCACCCACACCCCCTGTTATTCTCCTCTCCGTGCGGGCTTCCACTGCCGCGTCTTCCCCGGCTCCGTGTCGTTCCCTTCCTAGGCCTCGCCGTCGTCCCTTCCTAGGCCTCACTGTCGTCCACCGCCCTGGTGCTCTCGGCGCGGCATGGTCAACATGATCAAGGAACGACTTCCATCGGAAGAGTACTGTACGTGGAGAGGCTGATAGCTGGGTCCATGGTAGCCGCAAGGAATTGCCTCCTTATTACGCACAAAATAATTATTTCTCCAACTGACAGCAGGGACCCACTGACGGGCCACCGTATTTCACAAAAAAAATGTTTCCCCACTGACTGCTGGGACCCACCAGCTACATCTTCGCACGCAAGGAAGTGCGTCCGGGCAAAAAAAACAATTCACCCCCCTGACTGCTGGGACCCACCAGCTCCATCTTCGCACGCAAGGAAGTGCCTGACAGTCGGGACCCATCTGGTCGAAGCGTATGTAGCGTTGTCATTCTGGTCGCGAACGTGTGCGTACATACTGGTCGATGTACAGGCGCGCACGTGTCATAGTAGAGGCGCGCACGTGTCGTAGTAGAGAAACGCACGTAGCATGTACACATACGTACAGCGGCCAGGGTGCAAGAAAGAAAATACGGCCAGGTACGTACATAAGGGCGGGGTCTCGAATGCCTACTCGCGCATACGTACGGACAGGGCTTGTGTACATGGCTGGGTCGAAACGGAGAAACAGCGTCATCGTCGTGTTCATGGGGAGCCAACCGGCTGGGTCGGAACAGAATGCGTCGTCGTGTTCATCGGGAGGGCTTGGACGGAACAGCCGATGAAAACAAGGCCTGGCGTAGTGCAGAACGGAGGAAACGGTCTTGTGTTCGACCGACCACGTTTGAAACGGGATCCTGTTCATCAGGAGGGGTGTGGCGTACCGCAAAACGGAGGAAACGGACTTGTGTTGGACCTCCTATGGTCAAAACGGGGTCATGTTGATCGAGAGGGGTGTGGCGTACCGCAAAACAGAGGAAACGGACTTGTGTTGGAGCGCTACGGTCGAAACGGGTGTCCTGTTCATCGGGAGGGGTGTGGCGTACCGCAAAACGGGACTCCACGAGACACTGTTCATCTCCACCGTTGACCTCCTCCAGCCTCCACAGGGCTACTGTTCATCCACCGTCGACCTCCTCCAACCTCCACCTGCGACTGTTCATCCACGGGCTCCTGTTCATCCAGCCTCCACCGCGCGCTACTCCACTGGCTACTGTTCAACCAGCCCTCTCCACGGGCTCCTGTGCAACCACCCCTCCACAGGCTACTGTTCATCCAGCCCTCCATCATCTACTGTTCACCCAGCCCTTCACGGGGTCGTCCTGTTCATCCAGCCCTCCACGGGGTCCTGTTCATCCAGCCCTAACCGGCTCGATCGATCGGGTCATGTTCATCCAGAGGCAACCACGGGGTCCTGTTCATCCACCCCCACTGGGAACTGTTCATCCAAACCCCCAAGCAACGCTCACTGTTCATCCAAACCCCCCAGCTGCAATGCTCACTATTCATCCAAACCCCACAGCAACGCTCACTATTCATCGATCGGCTTCAGTTAGCAGCAGTAGCGAAGGAATCACTCGATCGCTCGGGTTCAGTAACGCGTAGCCTGCAGTGCAATCGCTCGGGTTCAGTTAGGCGACGCCTCGCTCGGGTTCAGTTAGAGCCCAACGCCTCACACCCACGCGCGTACGGTATGAGAGAAACGTGCATCACTCGGCCCCCGACCACCCACCGTAAACCAGGAACTCCCCGATATTTTCCTCGCCCTCGCTTCTACCACGGTTTTTTCCATCATGGACGGCCCAATGAATGTCATGCAGCTGTGTCTCCGGCCCACCCAGGACGAAAAGCCCATTTTTTGTCATGATTTTTTGTCATAGAAGTAGGAGCCCACCTCATCTATGATGATACCGTGTTTTGTCACAATTATCGTCATACAAGTGTCATAAGTATGACAGAAAAAAAATTGTTTGGCCCAAAAAGTCACGGATGTGTCTTTTTTTTGTAGTGCCAGTTCGGTCTCACCGAAAAGCCCAACATTCATATCTTTAGACGGGTCGGTCTCACCGAGTTTTTGGATCTGTGTCACCAAGTTGAGTCAAAAGTGTGTGACGGTTGGATTTTGGGTGAAGGCTATAAATGCCCCTCCACCCTCATCTTCTCTCTAAGAGAGCCATCAGAACGAAACTACACTTCCACCATTCATTTTTTGATAGAGAACCACCTACTCATGTGTTGAGATCAAGGCATTCCAATCCAGCCATTTGAACCTTAATTTCTAGCCTTCCCAAGTTGCTTTCCACTCCAATCCTTCTCCTACCAAAACCAAATATGTGAGAGTGATTGAGTGTTGAGGAGACTGTCTTTTGAAGCACAAAAGCAAGGAGGTCATCATAAACAACACCATCTATTACCTTTTGGAGAATGGTGTCTCCTAGATTGGTTAGGTGTCACTTGGGAGCCTCCGAGATCTTGTGGAGTTCAACCAAGGAGTTTGTAAGGGCGAGGAGATCGCCTACTTCATGAAGATCTACTCCGAGTGAGGCTAGTCCTTCATGGATGTAAGACATGATGAAATAGACAAGGTTGCTTCTTTGTGGACCCTTTGTGGGTGGAGCCCTCTGTGGACTCACGCAGCCATTACCCTTCGTGGGTTGAAGTATCCATCAATGTGGACGTACGATAGCACCACCTATCGGAACCATGTCAAAAAACACCGTGTCTTCATTGTGTTTGTTTTCTTCAATCCCACGTTTACGTTCATATGCAAAGTCTTTACTTTGCGCTGCTCAACTCTTAGACTTGCATGTGTAGGGTATTGCTTGATTTGGTAGAATTGCTAAAACTTGCCTACAACTATAATTGGCAAAAGGATAAGTTTTTATTTTTTGATCCTATAGTCTCACACTACCTTCTCCCAATATCAACCATCATAGATTTAGGGGGAGAGGAAGTTCAAAGTCTAGGGTAGAATAATCCTTGAATTCTATTGCAAATATTTATTCGACTTTCTAGGGACATGTCTGCACTAAAGGAAGTATTTACTTAGTAATACTATCTCCTTTACATGTCATCCCAATCTTGGTACTCTTGATGTTCTTCCATTTCCTCCTGAAAAAATTCTCTTGTGTCGGTTGGAAAAAGCGTTAGGCATCAGCGAGCGGTTGGCCTTCACCTAGTGCCTAGGCGGTGCTTAAGCGCCCTAGGCACAGCCTAGGCGGTTATATAATTTTTACTGTCAAGCTATATATGTGGTTATTATATGTGTATTTTATTAATTCAGGGCATATAAGTATGTTAACTATCAGCTACTATGATTGGAATATGGCCCTTTTGGCATGTCAGTGCAATATGGCATGCTTTCTCGCTTGGGCAGACAATTTCTTACTTGCCTGCCTAGACTTTTGCTTATGCCCTAGGCAAGGCGTTTGGCCATTGCCTAGCTCCTAGGCGTGCCTAAGCGCCTCCTAGGCACTGCCTTTTCCGACATAGGTTATCTTACCTTGTTTTCTCAAACTTATTTCTTCGGTTAAAAATGATCAAGCACCTCAAGGTAAGTATATGCATCATAATCATGTGCATGATGATCTCTCGCTTCTTGGACATATTGTTTGCAAGAGAGATTCATGAACATGAATATGCTTCATTCACGTCTTTGCTCTGGTGCATATAGCTAAGATGCATGCAACACACCAGGTATCATCCATGTTGTGCATTTGCATTCCAAAAACAGTTACTCTTTAAAAGACTACACACTTGTAGGGGGAGTTTATGTATGTTACATGTCTCTCAAAACTTTCACGTATTAATTAATATACCCTTACTTAAAGCTTTGATGTATGTTGTCATCAATTACCAAAAAGGGGGGGATTGAAAGCACATTTGCTCCCTTGGTGGTTTGGGTAATTCTCAACATACATGTTATTGGACTAACACTTTCATCTAGTATATTTGACGAAAGTTCAATATTGGCATGGCAAGGACATGTGATTGAGGATCCCTTGGAATGCTAAGGAAACACATTGGAAAAAGCTTTAAGACTCTATATTTTTGGTTAAGTGATCAAAGATCACATTGAGTCCATAGGAAAGCCAATACTATTAAAAAGGGGATGAGGTTTTAATCATGAGTCATTTGCTCAAAGTACTTGAAGATATTGCTCCAAAACCCTCAACCACTTTCCCACATTCCCAACTGTCCAAAACCCTAAGTCCAAACTCGGTCCCACAGAGATGCTCAAGACTGTGCCATAAGTCAAACCCTAGAAACTCGATATAACCGAGATGGCATTCGGTCCCACCAAAGTGGAGTGGCCAAGTTTCTGTACCCACTCGACTTCATTACAGAATCACTGAGATGAACCGATTGGAATTACCGAGATGAGGAATCTGCTTAGGCCATCACATATCGGTCTCAGCGAAACATCTAACGTTCGAATCTTTTGCATTGTTCAGTCCCACCAAGATTTACTTTTGGTGTCACCGAGTTGTGTATAAATTTTGTAACGGCTCGATCTTTGGTGATGGCTATATATACCCCTCCACCACCACTCACTCTCAGAGAGAGAAACCAGTACAAAACTACACTTCCCATATCCATTTTCTGAGAGAGAACCACCTACACTTGTTTTGAGATCAAGGCATTCCAATCCAACCATTTTAACATTGATTTCTAGCCTCCCCAAGTTGCTTTCCACTCCAATCCTTCTTCTACCCCAAGCCAAATATGTGAGAGAGTGATTGAGTGGTGTCTCCTAGATTGGTTAGGTGTCACTTGGGAGCCTTCAAAATCATGTGGAGTTGAACCAAGGAGTTTGTAAAGGCAAGGAGATCGCCTACTTCCTAAATATCTACTCCATGTGAGGCTAGTCCTTCGTGGGCGTAAGCCATGGTGGAATATACAAGGTTGTTTCTTCGTGCACCCTTCATGGGTGGAGCCCTCCATGGACTCGCGCAGCCTTACCCTCTGGGGGTTGTAGTCTCCATCAACATGGATTTACGATATCACCACCTATCGGAACCACACCAAAAATATATGTGTCTTCATTGTGTTTGATCTTCCTATCTCTACTACCTTTACTTTCTTGCACTTGCATGTTGTTATCATTTCGCTACCTTATCTCTAGATATGCATGTGTAGGAAGTATTGGATGCAACTTAACTAGTGCTAAAATCTGCCTAATTATCAAGAAAACTAATAATTGCACCTTTGCCTTGTTAAGTGTCTATTTACCCCCCTCTATGCTCCACCTTCTCGATTTTACACAAGATGCTCATGAAGAATATGGGCATGCTTGCAAATACTGATTTCACCGATGTGAGTTTGTCTCCATATGACAGAAGTGTGGAGCAACTCAATAATCTTTTCTCAATTCTAGTGAGCATAGGCACAAAGTCTTGAGTTTTGAGCTTAGAGAAACAGAGTGGCATGCCTAAGTAGGTGATGGGGAGGTTTCTAATTTAGCATCCCAAGAGATCAGACAATATTTGCATTTTGCTGTCAGGAGTGCTGATTAAGATCATGATTGACTTGGAATAATTCACCTTTAAACCAGTATATGTAGCATAATGCGGGAGTAATTTCTTAATATGAGAAAGCTGAATTTCCCTGGCCGGGATGACAAGAATTGTGTCATCGGCATACTGGATCACAGGATAATCAGGGCAAGTTGCATGTTGCAGAGTACTTCCAATCATATTACTGTGCATTCCTTCATTGAACATTGATTGAAGAAGATCAACAACAAGGACAAATACAAGTGGTGAGAGTGGGTCTCCTTTTCTGACACCTTTTTGCAGAGGAATTGTTTGCCTGGAATGCCATTTAGAAGGACAGAAGAGTAGCTTATGTTGTAAATCATCTTAATCCAGTTCAGCCATCTAGGCCCTTAGCTTGTAAGATCTCCATAATGGTATCATGGCTAAGCATATCAAATGCCTTCTCAAAATCCAATTTAAGAAACACAATTTCTTCATTTTTTTTGGTGACACTGATGGAGGTACTCAAATAACCAAGCAAAACAGTCTTGGATACATCTGTTGTTGAGGAATCCATACAGGTCGTCATGAACAAGGGAGAGTATAACCTTTTGCATTCTATTTGCAAGGAGTTTGGTAATAATCTTCATAGTGCAATTGAGCAATGAGATGGGTCTATAATCCCCGGGTGAACTAGCAACCTCTTTTTTGGGATCAAGGTAATGAATGAGTAGTTGATGCATTGCATATTAACCATGCCTTTATGAAAATTAGCAATAAGTTTGTAAAAATCAGGAGCAATGATATCCCAACAAGCCTTGAGAAAAGCAGCATTAAATCCATCTGGTCCTAGTGATTTATCACTAGGCATCTTTTTGACCACATCGTCACTTTCTCTTTTGGAAAACTCGGCTTCAAGTTCTTGCAAATTGTTGATAGGAGTAATCAAGTTATGCAACAAAGGGTTCTCTATAGCCTATGAAAGGCCCATTCTGTTCTTGAAAGCAGCAAATAGGATAGCAGGTTTGGTCATTGTGCTTATTCCCATGCGCATCCTTTAAAATGGTGATAAGATTATTCCTATGCTTGATGGTGGCTTTGGCTTGAAAAAATTTAGTGTTGGCCTCACCAAATTTGATGTTCATGATCGTGGCTCTTTGTTTCCAGTGGATTTTTTGCAAAAACAAATCTGTTCCAAATGGTATTTTAGGATAACTCTGGTACTATTTTCCTCGGATGTCAACTATCTAAATTCCTCAATAGGATCAAAGTAGAATCACAGAATTGGTGTTATCAATGATGTTGCTTAGGTCAGAGATGTTTCTGTCCCAGTTTTTTTATCCCTCTCTCAATCTTTTGAACTTAGCAACAATGTTTTTTGCATTATCATGTTCTGGAACCTGTTGCTCCAAAATTGTTTTTACAACATCTTTGAATTGGGGATGTTCAACCCAAAAAATTTCAAACCTAAAAATCTTAGACCTTGGAATCCAAGTACCAATTTTGATTACAACAGGTACATTATCAGATGTAGTTTTAGCAAGAGGCGACTCTAATTACTACTACGATAGAAATGGAGAAGTCTAAAATCTTTCTTAGGGCTCGTTTGAAGGGCTAACCATGAGTCCATGCCACAACACACGTGCAAGCAAATATAAGTGCAAAGACTGGAAAGTTGCAAAACGGGTCGAAACATGGAAGGGCTCTGCCATTCTATACCCACCCTCCACCAAGTAGGCTCATTTATCTTTTTCGTGAGTGCGTTCTACTCCATCCTTCCCATAATGTGTCAAAACCCGTAATTATTATGGGACGAATGGAGTAGATTGTACGGGGATAGGATAGGAGATCCAAACCTGAAAATAAATCATGATTAGTCAGAGACGCGTTGAGAGTTAGGGGCCACGTGCACCGCAGTTCGTTTACCATTAAAAGCAGAATCTTGGCACGGCAGCCCGGGTTCAAATGTAGCAGTAAAAAGGTCCTCTGGTTCTGGGAGACCCACCCACTGATGTTATGTAGCAGCAGTGCTTTCACTGGAGCAAGCATCCAGACTCACCCCAGAGACAGAGACAGAGAGGGAGAGGCTGTGGCTGACTGGGTGTGGCTGGAGACGAGAGGAGAGACATGAGCGGCGGAGCGGGAGCGGGGGCGGCGGCGGCGGCGGCGGTGAGCAGGTTCATCAAGTGCGTGGCCGTGGGCGACGGCGCCGTGGGCAAGACCTGCATGCTCATCTGCTACACCTGCAACAAGTTCCCCACCGTTGAGTACCACCACTCTCCCTCTCCCTTCTTGGCCTGGCTAGCTTGATCTGGTTTCATTTTGACGAAATGGCTGCTCCTGTTGATGCGGGGTTGGATGCAGGACTACATCCCCACCGTGTTCGACAACTTCAGCGCCAATGTCTCCGTGGACGGCAGCATCGTCAACCTCGGCCTCTGGGACACCGCAGGTCTCCCTCTCTTCTTCCTCCACTCCCCGTCCCCGATGTGGGTGCTTTTCTTCCTGTAATGGTGGTCCGTCTTGGGTTGCAGGTCAGGAGGATTACAGCCGGCTGAGGCCTCTGAGCTACAGGGGAGCCGATGTCTTCATCCTCTCCTTCTCCCTCACCAGCAGAGCAAGCTATGAGAATGTGCACAAGAAGGTACACTCACTCACATTGTGTTGCTCTTCTGAACAGGTGCATTGAGATTACTAACGGCCTGCCTTCAATTTGTTCCTGCGCAGTGGATGCCGGAGCTTCGCCGGTACGCCCCCGGAATTCCTGTACTACTTGTTGGAACCAAGTTGGGTATGCTCTTGAGCTTCTTCTACAGATTTTTAGTTGGATGCCATTCAAATCCACACATTTTGGTGTGCTATCCAGTAATGCATGTGTGTCTTTGGCTGCTCTTGAGCCATCAATTTCCGTATAAATGCGCAGATCTCCGAGAAGATAGAGCTTATCTTGCTGATCATGCAGCTGATTCCATCATAACAACTGAGCAGGTTTATGCCTTTTACACTCGGATGACAGCAACCAGCTTGGCATTTTGAAATGATACTAGTACCAAATTAACTTTCCACATGTTAGGGTGAGGAGCTTCGGAGACAAATAGGTGCGGTGGCATACATAGAATGCAGCTCCAAGACACAAAGAGTATGGCTTCTGCTGCATCCGAACAATAAAAGGCCCTGGGATTTCAAAGAGTTCTAGTACATATGTCTAAAAACATTCTTTCTTTTTTTCCCTTGATAATTGTTGACAGAACATTAAGGCTGTCTTTGACACCGCAATCAAGGCGGTTCTTCAACCTCAAAGGCACAAGGAGGTAGCCAAAAAGGAAATCCGGACTCGCTCTAGTCGGTCAGTAAGGTAGGGTTCAAGTTTATGCTATTTTCTCAAACCAATCACCGGTCGTTTTGAACAAAATTCTCGACATCTTGATTTCCATTCACGTCCCCGCTTCATTTTGTAGGCGGTACTTCTGCGGGAGTGTTTGCTTAGCATAGTCGAGAACAACATTGTGGAGTCTTTCCTCGACATGATGCTCAGATGGCGCGTGGTTGTTCTCGAAATGGGATAGACAGTGATGGTAGAAGCATCTCATTACTAGCAGCTAGACGGAACTCCTAGTTCTCTCGTGCACTGTGGTGTGGAGCACCTTGAATCCTTGATGATGTAAGATACAGTAGGTATCAAGTTTTGCCTCTGTAATAAGGCATGCTCGTGTGGATGATCAAATTTCAAACCTCCCACTACTTGGGCAGGCTAGAAAATCTCAGGGTAATATGCACAAACAAGATAATCTCGTTTGTCTAACAAGCTTTCTGCCTATTTTCCCTGCAAAAACAAAGTTTCTGCCTATTTTTACCATTTTGTTTAACAAATTTAAAAAGGCACTTCCGTGGCTATTTTTTCAACACCCAAAAACAAGTCCAGCACAACTTAGTCTTTCTAGTACAAAAAGTCAACCTAAATGAAGAGAAAAACACAACTGGAACAATAGTGGAAACAACCTCCTGACGCCTAGAGTAACTCTATTCAACAAAACGAACGTAAATCATATCCGGCAGAATCATCATCCTTCTCAGCGTGATATCCAAATCAGTGGTATGCATGCTTGAACAGAGTTAAATTTCACTCAAAAATATCTAATGAAATTATATTCAACAGAATCATCAGTATAACATGCCACCAACAGGACAAGCAACAACACAATTGTATGATTAATGAGTCACACAAAGTATAATCTTCTTAAATATTGGACTGAACCATCCTTCATGACTTAAGAGTAAAACTACGGCGGCAGTTGTTTACAACATCTTACAGCTATAACCATTCAGCCAACATTACCACTGACAACCCATCCTTTAGAAGTAAGTGACTGCAATTCGATAGTTTACAACATCTGGCAGCTAGATGTAATCTGCCGATATTACCACCACTAACCATCCTTTGCACCAGTCACAACATTTGTAAACAAAAATAATGTTAATCACACAATAGGCAAGCCCTAAAATCAAAAGCTTACTCACTTTCTCTTGACTAGACAACTAGATATGAGGATAGTTCATCCGCTTTCTCACGACCTCAGGAGGTATAATCTCTTCTTGGCCTATTACATTACATACATAAGCTGGAGGCTGCAATTTGAGAGCCCCTGGTAACTGCAATATTTCCATCCAGAAAAGGGAGCATACATATCTTACTAAGGAGCCTGCATGCAACATCAATGACTAAAGTAAGTGACCGTTCATTTCCACCACGGTGATCTTTTTACAAGGAAATAATGAGCTTACCTTACAAACAATAGAGCGTTTGACACCATAAACATGAAATGTATTATTCTAAATGTTTTGGAAATGTATGCACACCGCCGTCTGCTTCAAATGTCCGCCCTCATATACTCATTGTCATCACTAATTGTAGTAAAATCACATGGATTTCTGTTGGTCACACAGATATCCTGTCTTACCAACCTATCCAAGGGATTGGGATTGGCCATTCTCCCTTGATCTCTGGTCCAAGACTGAGCAGTACCATTCCTGACTGAAGAAAATCCTGGACTGGAACTAACAGAACTCAACCGCCGCGCATTCCATGCTGCTGAATGCATCCCTGAGTTCAATGCCTCAACATTCCCCCTTCTGTTTATATCAATCGATGTTATCCCTTTGGACACCCCTATTTTGTAACCTGACTGTGTCCCACAGCTCTCCGACCAGTCTGCAATTTCCTTCTGCAGCAAGGAACTGAGCACACCAACTCTAGGAAGTGGACGTAACGGTCTGTGCAAATTTGGCTGGAGCGGATGACGTGATAAATCCTCTAGCGTCAATGGAATCCTTCCATTTAGGTTACTTCCATAGGATGTGCTACCTGATCCCATGCCATTTAGGTTACTTCCATACTGCGTGCTAGCTGATCCCATGCCATTTAGGTTACTTCCATACAGTGTGCTAGCTGATCCAATGTACTGATTGTGTGCTCCACACAATGAGCTAGTTGATCCCATGTAATGATTGTGTGCTTCGCACAATGTGCTAGCTGATCCTATGTACTGATTCTGTGCTCCATACGGTGTGCTAGCTGATCCGATGGACTGATCCTGTGCATAGTGTGAATTCCGAAGTTGAAATTCCATCTGGTTCCTGCTAGACCCTTCATAGTTGAAACTGGCTAACATTGGTGACTCGGTCAATCTCAGGGGATGAGTAGCAGGCATGATTTCTCTTGGATAAAAACCTGAATGTCCAACATTTCTTCCATCACACAGGTTACCAGCTTCCATGGTTGACACTGAACTTGGAAAACTTCTTGCCTGGACTGAGTTAACTGCTCTATTTGTATAGTGGTCAAGTGTCGAAATTACTGGCTGGCGAGTGGGATAATAACGATTAGCTCCCGCCACATCAGTATAAGTTAAATCAACCGTGTCAATGCTAGGTCTGAACTGAGCACAACCTGTTGTGGTTGATAAATCCCTTGGAAGTGCCTTGAAAGGTTCCCACATCGACTTCTTTGCTCCCATATGGCTCCAGCGCTCAGGTGTTGCTTCGGCAAGAGGCTGATCCTTGTCTGGTGATAATAGTGGCGAGGTTGCAGCAATAGTGACTAATTCTCCCATGCCCGAATGTGCCTGTGGTTCCTGGGTAGACATTACATGACCAGGAGTCTGTAATTTGAGAGCATGCGTATGAGTAGCGTGTGTGGTGGCTGCTACACGATTCTGCAATGCATTCTGGTAACTATCTGGTTCCAAAGGCCGCTTCTGCTGTGAAGTGGTGTCAATCACACTTGACACATAATTTGGACCATCCTCGGCAGCTATTATAGTACAATCTTCATCTTCCATTGTCTTGGATTGAGTATGACTAATATCAGCAGAATCAGTCTCAGTTATCAGTGGTCTCTTATCCTGACATCTTGCAAGCAGTTCAACAATATCCATTGGAATGTCATCTGTCATGGCATTTTTTTCGTGCATCACTTCTTGCTTTTTTTTATTTCTCTTCTTAGGTAGTTTCTGCTCAAAGGCAGTCACGTTCCGGATAACATGCTTACCTGGAGAAACCTGAGGAAACAAATGAGGCAAAACAGTTATTCTCTTACAATATTTAGCAGAGAAGCACTATAAATTTTTCATTGTGTTAACACTAATATTGCACAACAGAAAGTAAAATAATTAATACAGGATGTGAATTGAAGATGAGTAAATTTCATATTGACCATATGATCATCAAGCACAATGAAGGGGGGGGGGGGGTATGCATATAGCCTATCATAGTAATTTAAATAGAACAAAATGCCACATGATTCGCAACAAATGGGAACAGGGCAAAGCCGACCACCCATAAGGAACATGGCTTGATTCTTACCTTCTTCAGGCGCCGCTGCACAGACTTTCTGGGTACCATTTGGCATTGATCATC
Source organism: Triticum aestivum (assembly GCF_018294505.1). Taxonomy (NCBI): domain Eukaryota; kingdom Viridiplantae; phylum Streptophyta; class Magnoliopsida; order Poales; family Poaceae; genus Triticum; species Triticum aestivum. Next base: position 200,803,596 of record NC_057801.1, on the reverse strand, counting down.
TGTCCTGAGTACAGCCGTCTCTTCAGTGTTGACATCATCATGTTCCGCATTGACAGTTGAAGGAATTTTCCTCTTACACAAACTCATCTTTTTTACCTTTGACAAGGACCTCTGCCTACAATTATCGGATTCAGTTTCACACATGCCATTTGTGTTCTGCGTATCTCTCTCCAGATTATCGTTCTGAATACTTTCATCACCTTCCCTAGTGCTGGCAGTAGGTGGTATTTTTCTCTTGCTCAACTCCTGAGCTGAGGATATAAAATCATCTTGAACACCTTTCAAAGCAACTTTATCAACAGTATTATATTTTGAATTAGCAGCAGAAGAATCATTATCCTTGTATTCCGTGTCCTTTTTCTCGGTTCTTAATTTCTTCGGAATTCTTTTCATCCAATCCATAAGCGAAGACCCCTCATCATCAACAGCATCAACTCCTTTGTATTTTGCCTTCTTCTTAGCAGTTTTTGACGATATTTCTCTCAACATCTGTCGGCTAACAGGAACAACACCATCATGCTGGATACTGGCAGTTGGAGGCATTTTCCTCTTACTCAAACTAACGGTTTTTACATTTGATAAGAACCTCTCTGTGGAGGTCTCAGCTTCCATTCGCCTCATGTCATCTGTGCTCTGTGTATTTCTCTCAAGATTATCATTCTGGATATTTTCATCACCTTGCTGCATACTGGTAGTAGGTAGGGTATTTTTCTTGCTCAATTTCCAACCTGAGGATGGAAAATCTTGATGCGTATCCTTAGAGGCAAATACATCTGCAGTAGATTTTGAAGCAGAAGAATCACAATCCTTGTGTTCTGAATCTTTCTTCTCAGTTCTTAATCTCTTCGGTATTCTCTTCATCCAATTCATAAGTGAAGATTCATCATCTTCAACATCAACTCCTTTGTCTTTTGCCACGTTCTTCGTAGTTTTTGACAAGATTTCTCCCACTGCCTGTTGGTCAACAGAAGGAACATCATCCGTACTTCTATCATCCTCGCAGAGATCAGCAACCTTTTCGCCATTAACTTCAATACCACTTCTAGAACCCCCGACCGGATCAGTATTGATGATTTCTGATAGCAGCCGAAGCTTTATTTGCTTTCTCCGACCGACTTTTACATCTGAACTGCCAACCTGTGCAATACGTTTCCCTTTCTTCTTCTTCTTACATGTAGATCCAATACTTCTTTTTGGAGCTGCTTCTTCACACGGACCACTGTTACCGACCTGATCACCTTTCTGCCCAGATATTGGTTTAGCAACTTTGGGAATAGTGTGGTCAACACTCAGTACCTCCTTGTTTTTCCCATTTTCTTCTGCATCAAGCTTCATACTTGCTTCACTAAGTTTTGAACTGGATGGGATTGCAATGGCATTTCCTTCTCTGCTTACTCTAATCTGGGAATCTTCAGGTAAGGCCATGATATCCACAGAAGCATTATCTGAGATATTTGCGATTGTAACTTGATTAGTTGACGGCCCCTGTAAATCTGAGGATATAACAGCTATGTTAGCTACACTCAGACCAGAAAATGCTAGTTAGGAATTTAGCAAGACCTACCATACCTTTCATGGGTGGATCAGTATTCGCCTCATAATGTGAGTTGCATTTGGAATTGTTTTCTATGTTACTCTTCAGAAGTGCTGATCTATCAGGATTCTTCTCTTGAGCTAACAGTTGTGTGCAGGGAAATAAGCTTCTGAAATCAACGCTAGTAGGCACTAAAGTGCTCTGAACAAATCTAATAGAGCAACCATCCCTTGAGACATTCTTCGCCGTAAAAACTGCTCTAGATGTTGTTCTGTCATCTAAGATTTTCATCTCATCCAAGCACACGGAGCAATCCCATCGTCGAAACTTTGCTACTGAGAACGGGCGCAAACTGTTATGGCGTTCATCCAGTTGTTTCTGAGCACTGAAACTCTGAGATAGAGAGCAGAATTTTGCATCCATCTTCTGAGAAACATACCCGCTGGCATAAAGATAGATCATTATAAGATACACATCATATGTAATAGCACATTGTTTGCTTCAATGAATAAAGTGTAAACTCATATATTGCCTACAATATTGAACCCACTTCAACAGCAAGTGTAGACGGATTCTCTCTCAAAAAAAATAGTTAAGACATATTCATTCATAGGTTGTACCATAAACCTAGTTCAGACAGAGGGCCTTTATTGACATGCGGGGCAACTAACACAATTGAATTAGTAACCTCTTGTGATGTGAGAATATGTAAAACAGACTTTTTGTTCAAATATATAAAATAGACTTGTTGATATAATTTAATCTTTTGTAGTGGGTGAAGTGCAAATAGACATGAACAATTGTAATTGGTCTAAATGAACTAAGACTAAAATATATTGATGCATATATATCTAAAATAATTGAGTTATTAATAGCAATTTCATAAAAATAACCAACGTAAATCATGTGAGAAAGAAATAGGACCTGTTTGCATGCTAGTTAAGATACACAAAGAAAGAAAAGGAGGTTGCATGTCTAATATGTCCAAGACATCTGGTTTTCTCACCAAAAAAGATAAGGAACAAATGAAAAAGTTGCCTTTTCAGAAAACACATATGCCAGCACAGTGGAAAATATATAATGATGAGGCAAAAACTGTTATATCAGCTATAAAGGACTTGACTAATGAAGTGCACATTAATCAGTTCTAGCCATCTGAAAGGGGTGCATGGTTGATCGACATGAACTCTAAACTCTCTTGACACTGCAAATGATTAAACATGGAAACGTTTCCTTAGAACATAATTGTAAGTTTGGATCTTTCCCGATACTCCTTGGTATCGCAGCCTTGGATCTAACGCCTAAAAATCCTGGATGGAAGGAGTGCGCTATGAACGTGGAAGAGAATTCTGGGGCAATTCGGTCCACTTGGAATTGAAAAACGGCTAACACTGCAAATGACTAAACATGGAAACCTTAGAAGATAATGTAAATTTGGAGGGAATATGTTCTATCTTCTAACCACCCCTTTACATGCAAATCTAGGCATGAGAAAAATGGGAACAGAGTTAGGCCAAGCTATAATGAGAATCCAAATTATATAGGTTCATTTTACTATATTTATCAGCTGGTTCTATGGAAATGTCAGACACACAAGAGAGCTTCCTAGCACAATAGGAGCAAAAACTGATGGTACTTCAGATCCGGCTGAAGCTGATGTGGCAACTGATGAATCTCCCGCTTTCTGGGAGAGGAGGTTCTCAACACTGAAATCGCTCGTGATGGTAAAAATCCAAGGCTGAGAAGCTGATACGGTGCAGTTGCAACCATCGCCTGATGTGTCTGTCGCAGCTAGCGAGCCTGTCAGCGCTCCTAGTGCTGACTCGCTGCCTAATGATGGAAAGAAGTAGTGTGCAAAAATGGAAGCAGATGTTGCTGTTCACTTGTTCCGGAACCGCTGCAGATGCATGAGCCGGATAGAAAATTTAACAACTGCCTAGACAAAGGTGATTGGGATCAGCCATTGCCACCTATAGGAGAGGATGCGGGAGCTGATGAAAGTGAGAAGTAGATTATGCAAATGTCGTATATGTAGAACGTATTGCGAAGCCTGTTGTATTCAGAGCAGCTTGTTGATGCATAAGTTATAATTATCTAATCCTCTTGCTGAAATCGCGTTCGATGAAACACGTCAACAAAAATGTCAGGTACACAAATGCAATTGTACAGCATGGCTAAAATAAATGCATGCATCCGCATGAACAAGATAAATATGACAAACACACAATGGAAGCAGATGTTGCTGTTCACTTTCAGGACCCGCTGCAGATGCATGTGAGCCGGATGGAAATGTTAACAACTGCCCAGACAGAGAGGGTTGGGATCAGCAATTGGCACCAAGAGGAGAGGATGTGGGGGCTGATGATAGTGAGAAGTAGATTATGTAAATGTTGTATATATGTAGAACATATTGAGAAGCCTGTTGTACTCAGAGCAGCTTGCTGATGCATAAGTTATGATTATCTAATCCTTTTGATGAAATCCCGTTCAATGAAACGCGTCAAAAAAAATGTCAGGTACACAAATACTCCCTCCGTTCGGAATTACTCGTCCAAGAAATGAATGTATCTAGATGTATTTTAGTTGTAGATACATCCATTTTTATGACAAGTAATTCCGAACGGAGGGAGTACAAATCTAGAGCATGGCTAAAATAAATGCATGTATCCACGTAAACAAGACAAATATGAAAAACACACAATAATTACTCAACAAAAGACAGTAGTATTATTTGAATATATATTCCTCAAGGCTGCAAAGCAGCAGCAGCCAGGTAGCTGGGAGAAGAGACACTCATATAGACACGCACTTGTGTAGCAGTGATGATATCATGTGCTCAGATGCATCCATACTGAAGACTATGGTGGATATGAAGTAGAAAAGAGAATGAAACGCCAAATATAACAAGTAGTTAGCAGAAATCACTGCTAACCAAGACTAATAAATGCACTTGACTAACCATTAATTGGATTCGTCTTGCATCAAAACACAGTCATACATATGCATGTTACAATGCATGCATGCTTAAACTCAGACGAGTATGTAAACGTAAGCTCAAAGGATTGTGCAAAAGTGTAAGCTGACCAGTGCCATATAGCATGATAGGACAGTTAACGAGGTAACAGAGATGATTACCATATGGAGAAATGCTTGCATGGCTGCTCTGCTGACGTATCATCAGTTTCAGCGACCACTGCACCCTCACGCTTGGGTAGTTCCGCTGGTGCAGCACTGGTTCCTCCATCGCTCTCCTCTACTGCAGCCACTTCCATTGGTACTTGCACAACACAGAACACCTTCTTGTGATGATCCAGCAACGAAACGGAACAACTCAAACACCGAAGCAGCACGCAGAAGCGAAACAAAACGCAGCTTGGATCATCATGCAGAACCCTGAGCACACGTCTCAAGAAAGATGGCTAGGTAGGTTGAAAGCCTGAAACAAGAAGCAAGCACATATTAGACGAGGAACAAAACACAAAGATGGCTTAGCTTGTCTATCCATGCATGCATGCAAGCAAGCAAACTCATTCAGCTCATGGAATATAGAGAATGACACGACACAAAGGTAAACAATCACACAGCAAACCAAGCTAAGACAGTAATGAATGCAACCCAGCCACATCTCCAACCAATCCTCAGCAGATAACATGCATACCGAGGGAAAGGAAACACGCCCACGCAGCTACTTGTGCGGAGACGTGTAGACACGCAGCTAATGGTAAGGAACTAAGCAATAAAGCTGTGCGCTCCAGGCCGACCTTGCTACTGACTGCGGAGCTCAGTGTAAGCTTCGACCCTTTTTTTTGGCGACATGAAATATAGACGCGCGGCGACAGCATCCGAGAGCCACGGAGTTGGGAGGTGGGGCTCGAGTCCCGAGAGGCCCATGCACAGCTGGAAACACTGCCAAGACCCCACGCAGACAAAAAAGCAAGCAAGGCAAACAGTACAGCCCACCCCCCATGAGCCCCTCTCCCCACCGCTCTTGGCCTGGCGGTTACCCTCCTCGCCGAGATCCATGAAATGATAGCCACGAAACCTAGGCAAAAAAAAGGAGGCGTCGCTGCTTGGACGAACGAGCAGATCCCCTTCCGAAAACCTGCCGGGCCACGCAAGCTACGCAAGGAACAAACATCAAGTCCTACTCCATGAAATCATTAATCCAAAATGGGGTGGAGATGTAGCAGCCGATTAGTACAAAAGGAGATTAAATCCATGGTTTTTTTTTCACCCGCCAGACGTAAATCTACCGCTGGGGCTTGGAGAGGAGGCAAGAAACGGAAAGATTTGACCCGAGGAGAAAAGGAGACGCCGAGAGATTAGGGTGAAAACGACGGAACCCCTGCCCCCTCACCAGATCCACCAAGAAAAGGCAGGAGGAGCTCGCAGAGACGGGATCGAGTAGATCAAACCAAACCTGTGAGGATGACAAGGCTCGACCCCAGACGCTTCGGCACGCACGATCCACGGCGAGGGGCGTCGCGGCCGCCGGGGAAGGGATCGCAGCGAGGCCGGGGCGGGGGCTGGGCCTCCGTGGCGGCGCGGCGGCGGCTCCGGCGGGAATTTGGGGGGAGTGTGGGTGGGGAAAGGCGCGTGCTTTAGGGTTTTTTGGGGAGATGGGTGCCGAGGGAGAGAGAGCGGGTGGGGAGGTAGAGAAAGAGGATGGGTGGGAGGGATGGAGGGAGGGAGGTGGTGATGGAGAGAAAAAGGCAGCTGGGAGGGAGAGGGCGTAATCAGCTGCGGCCGGCGTGTGTGTGGACGCGAATGTTTCCTTCCCGGGGAGACGTGCCCATGTGCCCTTTGACACCACGTCAGCCCCTGCCCATACCCATGCCAGGTTTTGCTGTGGTACGAAACATACTGCTCTGCCAAAGTGTGTGTGTGTGTGTGTGTGTGTGTGTGTGTGTGTGTTTACATTTTTCTTCAATGTTTGCTTGATTTGGTGCCATGGCATTGAGTTTTTTCATTGTCGTTCTATATTTGTATTATTTATTTATGTGAATTACATTTTCTGTTTTATTAGACATTTGTGAGTATACGTTTTTTCTATTAATTAATCTTTGATGTAAGAAGTGATGTTGTTTGCGGTGGTGCTGCAGGTTCGACTTGTGATCGGTAGATCCGCGTGCCACATGGCCACGGTCTTCTGTCGTGGCCTCCCACTACGCACACATCCCACATCGGTCGGGAGGCGTGATGACAGACGGAGCCAGGAACGAAGCAAACCCCGGGCCAATTTTTTTCCAGGAGTGTGGATTTTTTTAGCACTTATAACCACCCAAAAATATCTCATACCATTCAATGCAGACTACGCAATTCGTACAGAGAACAAGTGGAAAGAATCAAAGAAATTTACCAGGTTTAGGCAAGGGAAGAAAGGGGATGGCGCGTGGCGGCGAACGGCGCACACATGGATGGAGCTTGGCCGTCGGGGTGGGAACAGTGGAGCTAATGGAGAACTCGCCGTCAAGCACGTGATGCCTGGGGAAGTTGGGGGTCCGGAAGGCAGCGGTTGGAGGGTCGGCGCCACGGCGGCGATAACCTAGATGGCGGCCGAACAGGGAGGCGGTGGCACGAGGTTGGAGTCGCGTGTGTCTTGTGCATGCGACGGTGTGAATTAGGTCATGTGTAGTCCCTTGGTCGTGCTCGCGCTTGTGAACCAACCAAACAAGGCTTTGGGCCTCCTTTGAATGGGCTGAACCCCGGGCCCATAAAAATCTATATATATACTAGCTAGCAAAAATTCCCACACCCATGGGCCTGGGCTCTGGGTGTCCGAGGCTCAACTCTGCCCCTGATGACAATCCAGGCCCCCAAGTGCCTATTGTGTTGTACACTTTCACATTCAATGTGGCGGATGATGGGATATGACATAGTTGGGCTCGCATCGCTTCGCGCTCTCACTTGACTAGAAATGACCTGAATTGATTGGTCCATCGCTCTCTCAGCAATCAAGTCGGACGAGGCCTAGCCTATGTCAGGAATGACATCAGGCATGACTTCATCAAGATTCACGGCGCTCTCGCGAGCCGGTCTCAACCAAGTTTGACCGAATCGAGCACAAGCGGCACGGGCATCAAGGTCGTCAGGAATCGACACTGAACGACTCGGCCCTTGGCACAATCAAGATAAGGTGAATGAGTTGGATGTGAGGCACCTCACGTGTCTGGGTCCGTCTTACCATTGGGTATTCGAACCCGACTATTAGGGTGCTTTATGGTTTTTTAGGAGATGGGTGCCGAGAGAGAAGGGGTGGGGGAGAGAAAGTGGATAGATGGGAGGGAAGCGGGTGGTGATGGAGGACTAGAAAAGGGCGGCTACGAGAGATGGGCGATGAGTTGCGGTCGGCTTGTGTGGACACGGATGTTTACTTCCTGGGGAGACACGTCCCATGTGCCCTTGCCACCACGTCAGCCCCTGCTCATAACCATGACGGATTTTGCCGTGGTACCAGACACACTATGTGCCATGCATGTATGTGTGTGTTTTACATTTCCTCTGCAATGTGTGTTTAGTACCATAGCTTTGAGTTTTTCCACTATTGTTCTATTATTATTTATGTGAATTTTTTTCTGTATTTTTGCGGTGGAGACATTTGCGAGTGTAGGTTGTATCTATTAGCCAATCTCGGATATAAGTAGTGATGTTGTTTGCGGTGGTGATGCAGGTTGGACCTGTAATGGACCCGCGCGCCACATGGCCATGGTCTTCTGTCGTGATCTCCCACTATGTGCACGATCCACGTGGGGAGCGAGGCGTCAAGATGACGGTCCAGGCCCTCAAGCGCATATTGTGTCGTCCACTCACATTTAGTGTTGCAACCGATGGGATATGACATGATCGGGCTTGCGTCACTTCGTGCTCTCGCTTGACCCGACATGAGCTAGATAGATGGATTCGTCGCTCTCTCTCAGCAACCGAACCAGGCGAGGCCTAGCCTATGTCAGGAATGGCATCGGGGATAACTTCATCAACATTCCGGCGCTTCATCCTCTTGTTAGAATGTATCAACCAAGTTTGACCGACTCGAGCCCAAGTGGCGCGGTCCTCAAGGTCGTCAAGAGTCGACGATCGATGAATCAGCCCCTGGCACAACCAAGATAAGGTGAAGGAGCCGGATGTCGGGCACCCCTCACCTGTCTGGACCCAGCTTACCATTGGGTATTCACACCCGACTGTTAGGGTGCTTTAGGGTCTTGGGGGGATGAGTGGACACACACACACACAGAGAGAGAGAGAGAGAGGGGGGGAGAGAGGAGATGGTGGGAGTAATAAAAAGATGACGGATTTGAGGGAAGGAGTTGGTGATGGAGAAGAGAAAAGGGTAGCTCAGAGGGAGTGGCGATCAACTATGGATTGTGTGTGTGTGGACACGAATGTTTCCTTCCCAGATCGACGCTCCCTATGTGCCATTGCCAGCCACCACGTCCGCACCTGCCCATACCCATGCCAGTTTTTTCCGTGGTATAGAACACCCTAGTGTGCCGTGTGTGTATTTGTGTACTTTACATACATTTCCTCTACAATATGTGTTTGGTGCCATAGCTTTGAGTTTTTTCAGTGTTATTCTATTATTATTTATGTGAATTACGTTTTCTATATTTTCTGGTGCAGACATTTGCGAGTATGGGTTGTATCCTTTAATTAATCTTTTATATAAGCAGTGGTATTGTTTGTGGTAGTGACGCCGGGTTGGACTTGTAATGGACCCACGCGCCACGTGGCCACGGTCTTCTATCGTGGCCTCCCACTACACGGATGCGCCGCATGGGGCGCAGGGCGTGAGGATGACGTTCCAAACCCTCAATCATCTATTATGTTGTCCGCTCGCACTTAATGCCGCATACAATGGCACATGACATAGTTTCGCATGTTGGGGAACGCAGTAATTTCAAAAAAAAATCCTACAATCATGCAAGATCTATCTAGGTGATGCATAGCAACGAGGGGGAGAGTGTGTCGACGTACCCTCGTAGACCGAAAGCGAAGCGTTAAGTAACACGGTTGATGTAGTCGAACGTCTTCGCGATCCAACCGATCAAGTACCAAACACACGGCACCTCCGCGATCTACACACGTTCAGCTCGGTGACGTCCCTCAAACTCTAGATCCAGCTGAGGCCGAGGGAGAGTTCCGTCAGCATGACGGCATGGTTACGGTGATGATAAAGTTACCGGCGCGGGGCTTCGCCTAAGCACTACGACGATATGACCGAGGTGGAAAACTGTGGAGGGGGGCACCACACATGGCTAAAGATCAACTTGTGTGTCTATGGGGTGCCCCCCACCCCGTATATAAAGGAGGAGAGGAGGGGGTCGGCCGGCCTCAAGGGGCGCGCCCAGGGGGGAGTCCTACTCCAAGTAGGATTAGGTTTCCCCCTTTCCTAGTCCAACTAGGAGGAGAAGGAAGGAGGGGAAGGAGAGAAGGAAGGGGGGGCCGACCCCCTAGTCCAATTCGGTTTGGGCTAGGGGGGCGCGCGCCTCACCTTGACCTGCCTCCTCTCTTCCACCAGTTGTCCCATGAGGCCCAATAACCCCCCCCCAGGGGGGGGGGGTTCCGGTAACCCCCGGTACTCCAGTTTTATCCGAAACTTGTCCAGAACACTTCTGGTGTCCGAATATAGCCGTCCAATATATAAATCTTTATGTCTCGACCATTTCGAGACTCCTCGTCATGTTCGTGATCTTATCCGGGACTCCGAACAACCATCGGTACATCAAATCACATAAACTCATAGTACCAATTGTCATCAAACGTTAAGCGTCCAGACCCTACGGGTTCGAGAACTATGTAGACATGACCGAGACACGTCTCCGGTCAATAACCAATAGCGGAAACTGGATGCTCATATTGGTTCCTACATATTCTACGAAGATCTTTATCGGTTAAACCGCATAACAACATACGTTGTTCCCTTTGTCATCGGTATGTTACTTGCCCAAGATTCGATCGTCGGTATCATCATACCTAGTTCAATCTCATTACCGGGAAGTCTCTTTAATCGTTCCGTAATACTTCATCCCGCAAATAACTCATTAGTCACAATGCTTGCAAGGCTTGTAGTGATGAGTATTACCGAGAGGGCCTAGAGATACCTCTCCGAAACACGGAGTGACAAATCCTAATCTCGATTTATGCCAACCCAACAAACACCTTCAAAGACACCTGTAGAGCACCTTTATAATCACCCATTTACGTTGTGACGTTTGGTAGCACACAAAGTATTCCTCCGGTACTCGGGAGTTGCATAATCTCATAGTCTGAGGAACTTGTATAAGTCATGAAGAAAGCAGTAGCAATGAAACTGTCATGATCATAATGCTAAGCTGATGGATGGGTCATGTCCATCACATCATTCTCCAAATGATGTGATCCCGTTCATCAAATGACAACACATGTCTATGGTTAGGAAACATAACCATCTTTGATTGACGATCTAGTCAAGTAGAGGCATACTAGGGACAATATGTTTTGTCTATGTATTCACACATGTACTAAGTTTCCGGTTAATACAAGTCTAGCATGAATAATAAACATTTATCATGAAATTGGGAAATAAATAATAACTTTATTATTGCATCTAGGGCATATTTCCTTCATCGCATGCGTCACTTCGCGCTCTCACTTAACTGTACATGACCCAGGTTGATGGATTTGTCGCTCTCTCTCAACAACCGAGCCGGGCGAGGCCTGGCCTATGCCAGGAATGATGTCAGGGATAAGTTCACCAAGATTCATGGCGCTTCGCGCTCTTGTGAGCCAGATTCAACCAAGTTTTACCGAATTGAGCCCAACTGGCACGGTTATAAAGGTCGCTAGGAGTTGACGCTCGATGAGTCAGCCCTCGGCACAACTAAGATAAGGTGAAGGAGTTGGATGTCGGGCATCCCTCGCGTGTCTAGACCCGGCTTACCATTGGGTATTCGCACCCGGCTGTTAGGGTGCTCTAGGGTTTTGGGTTTTGGTGGATGTGTGGAGAGAGAGAGAGAGAGAGAGAGAGAGAGAGAGAGGAAGAGGTGGGGGAGAGAAAGAGGATGGGAGGGAGGGAGGGGAGGTGGTGATGGAGGAGAGAAAGGGACAACTAGGAGCGAGGCACGATCAGTTGTGGTTAGCGTCAATGTGAGCACGAATGTTTCCTCCCTCGGGAGACACGCATGCTCCATGTGCCCTTTCCACCACGTCAGCCCTTGCCCATACCCATGCCAGATTTTGTCATGGTACAAAACACACTACTATGTCATCTGTGTATGTGTGTATTTTACATTTCCTCCCCAATGTGTGTTTGGTAACATAGGCTTGAGTGATTTTAGTGTTCTTCTACTATTATTTATGTGAACTTTGTTTTTTGCATTTATGAATTAATCTCAGATATAAGAAGTGATGTTGTTTGTGGTAGTAACGTAGGTAGGACTTGTTGTGATGGAACCGCATGTCATGTGACCATGGTCTTTTGCCGCGGCCTCCCACTATGTGCATGCCTCGTGTGGGGCGCGAGGCATGAAGAAGAGGGTCCAGGCCCTCATGCGCTTGTTGTATTGTCCACTCGCATTTAATGTTGCAGGCGATGGGACATTACACATTCGGGCCAACGTCGCTTTGCACTCTCGCTTGACAAGATATGACTCGGATTGATGGATCCAGTGCTTTCTCTCAGCAACCGAGTCGGCGAGGCCTGCTCTATGTCAGGAATGGCATCGGGGATAAATTTGTTAAGATCCGTGGCGCTTCTGGCTCTCGCGAGCTGGTCTCAACCAAGTTTGACCGAATCGAACCCAAGTGGCACGGTCATCAAAGGCCGACATGAGTCGACGCTCAAAAAATCGCCCCCTGACATAACTAAGATAAGGTGAAGGAGTCGAATGTCGGGCTCCCGGCTTAATCATTGTGTATTGCACCCAGCTGTTAGGGCTCTTTAAGGTTTTGGGGGGGCATGGGTGTCGATATATATAGAGAGAGAAGGAAGAGGAAGAAGCTAGATGGGAGAGGGAGGCGGTGGAGGTGGGAAAAAGGCAGCCGGGAGGGAGGGCAATCAACTGTGGTCAGGGTGTGTGTGGGCGCAAATGCTTCCTTCCCGGGGAGACTCGCCCCATGTACCCTTGCCGCCACGTCAGCCGCTGCTCTTAACCATGCCACATTTATGTGGTACAAAACACATTGGTCTACCATGTGTCTATGTGTGTGTTCTACATTTTTCTCTGCAACGTGTGTTTGGTATCACACCTTTGAGTTTTTTAGCGTTCTTATATTATTATTATGTGTATTTCCTTCCCTCTATTTTCTTGTAGACATTTGTGAGTTTTTCAGTGTTGTTCTATTAACTAATCTTGGACATAAGCAACGACAATGGCGCGGGTTGGACTAGTGATGTACCCATGCACAACCTGGTCACAGTGGTCTGCTACAATCTCCCACTGTATGCACATCCCGCGCGGGCCTAATGATGGCAGTTTATGCCCTCAAGCGCATGTTGTGTCGTTCGCTCGCATTTGAGGTTGCATACGATGGACATGGCACGGTTTGCATGCATCGCTTTGCGCTCCCGCTTGACCAGACCTAACCTGGATCGATGGATCTGTCTCTCTCTCTTGCTCTCTCTCTCTCTCCCTCTTTATCTCTCTCTCTCTCTCTCACACACACACAACCACCACCATCACACCACCACCACCACCACCACCACCAACAACAACAACAACAACAACAACCAAGTTGGATGAGGCATGGCCTATGTCAGGAATAACTTCATCAAGATTCGTTGCATCGCACTCTCGCAAGCCGGTCTCAACAAAGTTTGATCGAATTGAGCCCAAGTGAGGTAGTCAGCAAGGCTGTCAGGAGTCGACGCTTGACAATTGGCCCCTGTCACAATCAAGATAAATCGAAGGAGTCAAACGTCAGGCATCCTCGCTTGTCTAGACCCAGCTTAGCATTGGGTATTGGCACCCGGCTGTTTCCGTTGTTCCTTTCCTTCATGTGAATGACGATGGGTCCATTTACTTTTCAGGAATTCCATGCGTCCGTCAAGACCTTGTGCGTGCAGTATGAGACATCGCGCTCAGTTCGGTTTCCACCCGGACACAACTAAAGTTAATGAAGGACTCACGGGCTAATAATGACACATCATGTTGGAAATATGCCCTAGAGGCAATAATAAATGTATTATTATATTTCCTTGTTCGTGATAATTGTCTTTTATTCATGCTATAACTGTATTATCCGGAAATCGTAATACACGTGTGAATACATAGACCACAATATGTCCCTAGTGAGCCTCTAGTTGACTAGCTCGTTCTGATCAACAGATAGTCATGGTTTCCTGGCTATGGACATTGGATGTCGTTGATAACGGGATCACATCATTAGGAGAATGATATGATGGACAAGACCCAATCCTAAGCATAGCACAAAGATCGTGTAGTTCGTTTGCTAGAGCTTTTCCAATGTCAAGTATCTCTTCCTTAGACCATGAGATCGTGTAACTTCCGGATACCGTAGGAGTGCTTTGGGTGTATCAAACGTCACAATGTAACTGGGTGACTATAAAGGTGCACTACAGGTATCTCCGAAAGTGTCTGTTGGGTTGACACGGATCGAGACTGGGATCTGTCACTCCGTGTAAACGGAGAGGTATCTCTGGGCCCACTCGGTAGGACATCATCATAATGTGCACAATGTGACCAAGGGGTTGATCACGGGATGATGTGTTACGGAACGAGTAAAGAGACTTGCCGGTAACGAGATTGAACAAGGTATCGGTATACCGACGATCGAATCTTGGGCAAGTACAATACCGTTAGACAAAGGGAATTGTATACGGGATCGACTGAGTCCTTGACATCGTGGTTCATCCGATGAGATCATCGTGGATCATGTGAGAGCCAACATGGGTATCCAGATCCCGCTGTTGGTTATTGACCGGAGAACGTCTCGGTCATGTCTACATGTCTCCCGAACCCGTAGGGTCTACACACTTAAGGTTCGATGACGCTAGGGTTATAAAGGAAGTTTGTATGTGGTTACCGAATGTTGTTCGGAGTCCCGGATGAGATCCCGGACGTCACGAGGAGTTCCGGAATGGTCCGGAGGTAAAGATTTATATATGGGAAGTCCTGTTTTGGTCACCGGAAAAGTTTTGGGTTTTATCGGTAACGTACCGCGACCACCGGGAGGGTCCCAGGGGTCCACCAAGTGGGGCCACCAACCCCGGAGGGCTGCATGGGCCATGTGTGGGAGGGAACCAGCCCCAGGTGGGCTGGTGCACCCCCACAAGGGGCCCAAGGCGCAGGGGAGAGTGGGAGGGGGCAAACCCTAGGGCAGATGGGCCCTAAGGCCCACCCCAGGCGCGCCTCCCCTCTCTCTCCCCCTCTAGCCGCTACCCAGAAGGGATCTGGGGGCTGCCGCCACCCTTGGGGAGGGAACCCTAGAGGGGGCGCAGCCCCCTCCCCTCCCCCTATAAAAACTTGAGGTCTAGGGGGCTGCCAACACACGAGAACTTCTCCTCTTGGCACAGCCCCACCTCTCTCCCTTCTCCTTATATCCCGTGGTGCTTGGCGAAGCCCTGCAGGATAGCCACGCTCCTCCATCACCACCACGCCGTTGTGCTGCTGCTGGACGGAGTCTTCCTCAACCTCTCCCTCTCACCTTGCTGGATCAAGGCATGGGAGACGTCACCGGGCTGTACGTGTGTTGAATGGGGAGGTGCCGTCCGTTCGGCACTAGGATCTCCGGTGATTTGGATTACGACGAGTACGACTCCTTCAACCCCATTCTCTTGAACGCTTCCGCTTAGCGATCTACAAGGGTATGTAGATGCACTCTCCTTCCCCTCGTTGTTGGTTTCTCCATAGATAGATCTTGGTGACACGTAGGAAAATTTTGAATTTCTGCTATGTTCCCCAACAGTGGTATCCGAGCTAGGTCTATTGCATAGATTCTTTGCACGAGTAGAACACAAAGTAGTTGAGGGCGTTGATTTTGTTCAATATGTTAGGGAACGTAGTAATTTCAAAAAAATTCCTATGCACACGCAAGATCATGGTGATGATATAGCAACGAGAGGGGAGAGTGTTGTCTACGTACCCTCGTAGACCGAAGCGGCAGCGTTGACGCAACATAGAGGAAGTAGTCGTACGTCCTCCCGGTCCAACCGATCCAAGCACCGTTACTCCGGCACCTCCGAGTTCTTGACACACGAACAGCTCGATGAAACACCCCGAACTCCGATCCAGCAGAGGCACGGGGAGGAGTTCCGTCAGCACGACGGTGTGGTGACGATCTTGATGTTCTCCTGTCGCAGGGCTTCGCCTAAGCACCGCTACAATATGACCGAGGTGTAATATCGTGGAGGGGGCACCGCACACGGCTAAGGAACGATCTCAATGATCAACTTGTGTGTCTATGGGGTGCCCCCACCCCCGTATATAAAGGAGGGAGGGAGGAGGAGGCCGGCTCAAGGGGGAGGCGCGCCCTAGGGGGGCAAACCTACTCCAAGTAGGTTTGGCCCCCCTTTCCTATTAGGAGTAGGAGAGGGAAGGAAGAGGGGAGAGGAGAGAAGGAAAGGGGGGGCCGGCCCCCCTCCCAATTTGGATTGGGCTTGGGGGGGCGCGCCCCCTCCCTTGCTCCTTCTCCCTCCCTTCCACTAAGGCCCAATAAGGCCCATATACTTACCGGGGGGTTCCGGTAACCTCCCGGAACTCCGGTATAATCCCAATCTCATCCGGAACCCTTCCGGTGTCCAAATATATCCGTCCAATATATCAATCTTTATGTCTCGACCATTTCGAGACTCCTCGTCATGTCCATGATCACATCCGAGACTCCGAAAAACCTTCGGTACATCAAAATACATAAACTCATAATAACTGTCATCGAAACCTTAAGCGTGCGGACCCTATGGTTCGAGAACAATGTAGACATGACCGAGACACGTCTCCGGTCAATAACCAATAGCGGGACCTGGATGCCCATATTGGTTCCTACATATTCTACGAAGATTTTTATCGGTCAAACCGCACAACAACATACGTTGTTCCCTTTGTCATCGGTATGTTACTTGCCCAAGATCATTCAATCAGATCATTCAACTAATGATGTGACCTTGTTTAATCAAATAACAACTCATTGTTCATGGTTAGGAAACATAACCATCTTTGATTAACAAGCTAGTCAAGTAGAGGCATACTAGTGACACTCTGTTTGTCTATATATTCACACATGTATTATGTTTCCGGTTAATACAATGCTAGCATGAATAATAAACATTTATCATGATATAAGGAAATAAATAATAACTTTATTATTGCCTCTAGGGCATATTTCCTTCAGTCTCCCACTTGCACTAGAGTCAATAATCTAGATTACATAGTAATGATTCTAACACCCATGGAGTCTTGGTGTTGATCATGTTTTGCTCGTGGAAGAGGCTTAGTCAACGGGTCTGCAACATTCAGATCCGTATGTATCTTGCAAATCTCTATGTCTCCCACCTGGACTAGATCCCGGATGGAATTGAAGCGTCTCTTGATGTGTTTGGTTCTCTTGTGAAATCTGGATTCCTTCGCTAAGGCAATCGCTCCGGTATTGTCACAAAAGATTTTCATTGGACCCGATGCACTAGGTATGACACCTAGATCGGATATGAACTCCTTCATCCAGACTCCTTCATTGGCTGCTTTCGAAGCAGATATGTATTCCGCTTCACACATAGATCCCGCCACGACGCTTTGCTTTGAACTGCACCAACTGACAGCTCCACCGTTTAATGTAAATACGTATCCGGTTTGCGATTTAGAATCGTCCGGATCAGTGTCAAAGCTTGCATCAACGTAACCATTTACGATGAGCTCTTTGTCACCTCCATATACGAGAAACATATCCTTAGTCCTTTTCAGGTATTTCAGGATGTTCTTGACCGTTGTCCAGTGATCCACTCCTGGATTACTTTGGTACCTCCCTGCTAGACTTATAGCAAGGCACACATCAGGTCTGGTACACAACATTGCATACATGATAGAGCCTATGGCTGAAGCATAGGGAACACTTTTCATTTTCTCTCTATCTTCTGTAGTGGTCGGGCTTTGAGTCTTACTCAACTTCACACCTTGCAATACAGGCAAGAACCCTTTCTTTGCTTGATCCATTTTGAACTTCTTCAAAACTTTGTCAAGGTATGTGCTTTGTGAAAGTCCAATTAAGCGTCTTGATCTATCTCTATAGATCTTAATGCCCAATATGTAAGCAGCTTCACCGAGGTCTTTCATTGAAAAACTTTTATTCAAGTATCCCTTTATGCTATCCAGAAATTCTATATCATTTCCAATCAATAATATGTCATCCACATATAATATTAGAAATGCTACAGAGCTCCCACTCACTTTCTTGTAAATACAGGCTTCTCCAAAAGTTTGTATAAAACCAAATGCTTTGATCACACTATCAAAATGTTTATTCCAACTCCGAGAGGCTTGCACCAGTCCATAAATGGATCGCTGGAGCTTGCACACTTTGTTAGCCCCCTTTGGATCGATAAAACCTTCTGGTTGCATCATATACAACTCTTCCTCCAGAAATCCATTCAGGAATGCAGTTTTTACATCCATTTGCCAAATTTCATAATCATAAAATGCGGCAATTGCTAACATGATTCGGACAGACTTAAGCATCGCTACGGGTGAGAAGGTCTCATCGTAGTCAACCCCTTGAACTTGTCAAAAACCTTTTGCAACAAGTCAAGCTTTGTAGACAGTAACATTACCGTCAGCGTCAGTCTTCTTCTTGAAGATCCATTTATTCTCAATTGCTTGCCGACCATCGGGCAAGTCAACCAAAGTCCATACTTTGTTCTCATACATGGATCCCATCTCAGATTTCATGGCTTCAAGCCATTTTGCGGAATCTGGGCTCACCATCGCTTCTTCATAGTTCGTAGGTTCATCATGATCTAGTAGCATGATTTCCAGAATAGGATTACCGTACCACTCTGGTGCGGATCTTACTCTGTTCGACCTACGAGGTTCTGTATTAACTTGATCTGAAGTTCTATGATCATCATCATTAACTTCCTCACTAGTTGGTTTTGACGTCACAGAAACCGGTTCCTGTGATGTATTATTTTCCAACAAGGGAGTAGGTACAGTTACCTCATCAAGTTCTACTTTCCTCCCACTCACTTCTTTCGAGAGAAACTCCTTCTCTAGAAAGGATCCATTCTTATCAACGAATGTCTTGCCTTCGAATCTGTGATAGAAGGTGTACCCAACTGTCTCCTTTGGGTATCCCATGAAGACACATTTCTCCGATTTGGGTTCGAGCTTATCAGGTTGAAGCTTTTTCACATAAGCATCGCAGCCCCAAACTTTAAGAAATGACAACTTTGGTTTCTTGCCAAACCATAGTTCATAAGGTGTCGTCTCAACGGATTTTGACGGTGCCCTATTTAACGTGAGTGTAGCCGTCTCTAAAGCATAACCCCAAAACGATAGCGGTAAATATGTAAGAGACATCATAGATCGCACCATATCAAGTAAAGTACGATTACGACGTTCGGACACACCATTACGCTGTGGTGTTCCGGGTGGCGTGAGTTGCGAAACTATTCCACATTGTTTTAAGTGTAGACCAAACTCGTAACTCAAATATTCTCCTCCACGATCAGATCGTAGAAACTTTATTTTCTTGTTACGATGATTTTCAACTTCACTCTGAAATTCTTTGAACTTTTCAAATGTTTCAGACTTATGCTTCATTAAGTAGATATACCCGTATCTGCTTAAATCATCTGTGAAGGTGAGAAAATAACGATATCCGCCACGAGCCTCAACATTCATCGGACCACATACATCTGTATGTATGATTTCCAACAAGTCTGTTGCTCTCTCCATAGTACCGGAGAACGGTGTTTTGGTCATCTTGCCCATGAGGCACGGTTCGCAAGTACCAAGTGATTCATAATCAAGTGGTTCCAAAAGACCATCAGTATGGAGTTTCTTCATGCGCTTTACACCGATATGACCTAAACGGCAGTGCCACAAATAAGTTGCACTATCATTATCAACTCTGCATCTTTTGGCTTCAACACTATGAATATGTGTATTACTACTATCGAGATTCATCAAAAATAGACCAGTCTTCAAGGGTGCATGACCATAAAAGATATTACTCATATAAATAGAACAACCATTATTCTCTGATTTAAATGAATAACCGTCTCGCATCAAACAAGATCCAGATATAATGTTCATGCTCAACGCTGGCACCAAATAACAATTATTTAGGTCTAATACTAATCCCGAAGGTAGATGTAGAGGTAGCGTGCCGACCGCGATCACATCGACTTTGGAACCATTTCCCATGCGCATCGTCACCTCGTCCTTTGCCAGTGTTCGCTTAATCTGTAGTCCCTGTTTCGAGTTGCAAATATTAGCAACAGAACCAGTATCAAATACCCAGGTGCTACTGCGAGCTCTAGTAAGGTACACATCAATAACATGTATATCACATATACCTTTGTTCACTTTGCCATCCTTCTTATCCACCAAATACTCAGGGCATTTCCGCTTCCAGTGACCATTTCCTTTGCATTGTAAACACTCAGTTTCAGGCTATGGGCCAGCTTTGGGCTTCTTCGCAGGAGTGACAACTTGCTTGTCTTTCCACTTGAAATTCCCTTTCTTTCCCTTTGCCCTTCTCTTGAAACTAGTGATCTTGTCAATCATCAACACTTGATGCTCTTTCTTGATTTCTACCTTCGTCGATTTCATCATCAGAAGAGCTCGGGAATCGTTTTCGTTATCCCTTGCATACTATAGTTCATCACGAAGTTCTAGTAACTTAGTGATGGTGACTAGAGAATTCTGTCAATCACTATCTTATCTGGAAGATTAACTCCCACTTGATTCAAGCGATTGAAGTACCCAGACAGTCTGAGCACATGCTCACTAGTTGAGCGATTCTCCTCCATCTTTTAGCTATAGAACTTGTTGGAGACTTCATATCTCTCAACTCGGGTATTTGCTGGAAATATTAACTTCAACTCCTGGAATATCTCATATGGTCCATGACGTTCAAAACATCTTTGAAGTCCCGATTCTAAGCCGTTAAGCATGGTGCACTAAACTATCAAGTAGTCATCATTTTGAGCTAGCCAGACGTTCATAATTTCTGCATCTGCTCCTGCAATAGGTCTGTCACCTAGCGGTGCATTAAGGACATAATTTTTCTGTGCAGCAATGAGGATAATCCTCAAGTTACGGACCCAGTCCACGTAGTTGCTACCATCATCTTTCAACTTAGCTTTCTCAAGGAACGATTAAAATTCAACGGAACAACAGCACGGGCCATCTATCTACAATCAACATAGACAAGCAAGATACTATTAGGTACTAAGTTCATGATAAATTTAAGTTCAATTAATCATATTACTTAAGAACTCCCACTTAGACAGACATCTCTCTAGTCATCTAAGTGATCACGTGACCCAAATCAACTAAACAATAACCGATCATCACGTGAGATGGTGTAGTTTTCAATGGTGAACATCTTATGTTGATCATATCTACTATATGATTCACGCTCGACCTTTCGGTCTCCGTGTTCCGAGGCCATATCTGCATATGCTAGGCTCGTCAAGTTTAACCTGAGTATTCTGCGTGTGCAAAACTGGCTTGCACCCGTTGTAGATGGACGTAGAGCTTATCACACCCGATCATCACGTGGTGTCTGGGCACGACGAACTTTGGCAACGGTGCATACTCAGGGAGAACACTTCTTGATAATTTTTAGTGAGAGATCATCTTAAAATGCTACCGTCAATCAAAGCAAGATAAGATGCATAAAGGATAAACATCACATGCAATCAATATAAGTGATATGATATGGCCATCATCATCTTGTGCTTGTGATCTCCATCTCCGAAGCACCATCATGATCACCATCGTCACCGGCGCGACACCTTGATCTCCATCGTAGCATCGTTGTCGTTTACGCCATCTATTGCTTCTATGACTATCACTACCGCTTAGTGATAAAGTAAAGCAATTACAGGGCGTTTGCATTTCATACAATAAAGCGACAACCATATGGCTCCTGCCAGTTGCCGATAACTTCGGTTACAAAACATGATCATCTCATACAATAAAATATAGCATCATGTCTTGGCCATATCACATCACAACATGCCCTGCAAAAACAAGTTAGACGTCCTCTACTTTGTTGTTGCAAGTTTTATGTGGCTGCTACGGGCTGAGCAAGAACCGTTCTTACCTACGCATCAAAAACCACAACGATAGTTCGTCAAGTTGGTGCTGTTTTAACCTTCGCAAGGACCGGGCGTAGCCACACTCGGTTCAACTAAAGTTGGAGAAACTGACACCCGCCAGCCACCTGTGTGCAAAGCACGTCGGTAGAACCAGTCTCGCGTAAGCGTACGCGTAATGTCGGTCCAGGCCGCTTCATCCAACAATACCGCTGAACCAAAGTATGACATGCTGGTAAGCAGTATGACTTGTATCGCCCACAACTCACTTGTCTTCTACTCGTGCATATAACATCAACGCATAAAACCTAGGCTCGGATGCCACTGTTAGGGAACGTAGTAATTTCAAAAAAATTCCTACGCACACGCAAGATCATGGTGATGATATAGCAACAAGAGGGGAGAGTGTTGTCTACGTACCCTCGTAGACCGAAGCGGAAGCGTTGACGCAACGTAGAGGAAGTAGTCGTACGTCCTCCCGGTCCAACCGATCCAAGCACCGTTACTCCGGCACCTCCAAGTTCTTGACACACGTACAGCTCGATGACGCACCCCGAACTCCGATCCAGCAGAGGCACGGGGAGGAGTTCCGTCAGCACGACGGCATGGTGACAATCTTGATGTTCTCCTGTCGCAGGGCTTCGCCTAAGCACCGCTACAATATGACCGAGGTGTAATATCGTGGAGGGGGGCACCACACACGGCTAAGGAACGATCTCAATGATCAACTTGTGTGTCTATGGGGTGCCCCCCACCCCCGTATATAAAGGAGGAAGGGAGGAGGAGGCCGGCTCAAGGGGGAGGCGCGCCCTAGGGGGGGCAAACCTACTCCAAGTAGGTTTGGCCCCCCTTTCCTATTAGGAGTAGGAGAGGGAAGGAAGAGGGGAGATGAGAGAAGGAAAGGGGGGGCCGGCCCCCCTCCCAATTCGGATTGGGCTTGGGGGGGGGCGCGCCCCCTCCCTTGCTCCTTCTCCCTCCCTTCCACTAAGGCCCAATAAGGCCCATATACTTACCGGGGGGTTCCGGTAACCTCCCGGAACTCTGGTATAATCCCAATCTCATCCGGAACCCTTCCGGTGTCCAAATATATCCGTCCAATATATCAATCTTTATGTCTCGACCATTTCGAGACTCCTCGTCATGTCCGTGATCACATCCGGGACTCCGAACAACCTTCGGTACATGAAAATACATAAACTCATAATAACTGTCATCGAAACCTTAAGCGTGCGGACCCTACGGTTCGAGAACAATGTAGACATGACCGAGACACGTCTCCGGTCAATAACCAATAGCGGGACCTGGATGCCCATATTGGTTCCTACATATTCTACGAAGATCTTTATCGGTCAAACCGCACAACAACATACGTTGTTCCCTTTGTCATCGGTATGTTACTTGCCCGAGATTCGATCGTCGGTATCCAATACCTAGTTCAATCTCGTTACCGGCAAGTCTCTTTACTTGTTCCGTAATACATCATCTCGCAACTAACTCATTAGTTGAAGTGCTTGCAAGGCTTAAGTGATGTGTATTACCGAGAGGGCCCAGAGATACCTCTCCGACATTCGGAGTGACAAATCCTAATCTCGAAATACGCCAACCCAACAAGTACCTTCGGAGACACCTGTAGAGCACCTTTATAATCACCCAGTTACGTTGTGACGTTTGGTAGCACACAAAGTGTTCCTCCGATAAACGGGAGTTGCATAATCTCATAGTCATAGGAACATGTATAAGTCATGAAGGAAGCAGTAGCAACATACTAAACGATCGGGTGCTAAGCTAACGGAATGGGTCATGTCAATCAGATCATTCAACTAATGATGTGACCTTGTTTAATCAAATAACAACTCCTTGTTCATGGTTAGGAAACATAACCATCTTTGATTAACAAGCTAGTCAAGTAGAGGCATACTAGTGACACTCTGTTTGTCTATATATTCACACATGTATTATGTTTCCAGTTAATACAATTCTAGCATGAATAATAAACATTTATCATGATATAATGAAATAAATAATAACTTTATTATTGCCTCTAGGGCATATTTCCTTCACAATATGCTTACCGTTACTAGTCCAATCTTGTTTCGACGGTATTGTGGGATGAAGCGGCCCGGACCGACCTTACACGTACTCTTACGTGAGACAGGTTCCACCGATTGACATGCACTTGGTGCATAAGGTGGCTAGCGGGTGCCAGTCTCTCCCACTTTAGTCGGAACGGATTCGATGAAAAGGGTCCTTATGAAGGGTAAATAGCAATTGACATATCACGTTGTGGTTTTTGCATAGGTAAGAAACGTTCTTGCTAGAAACCCATAGCAGCCACGTAAAACATGCAAACAACAATTAGAGGATGTCTAACTTGTTTTTGCAGGGTATGCTATGTGATGTGATATGGCCAAGAAGAATGTGATGAATGATATGTGATGTATGAGATTGATCATGTTCTTGTAATAGGAATCACGACTTGCATGTCGATGAGTATGACAACCGGCACGAGCCATAGGAGTTGTCTTTATTTATTGTATGACCTGCGTGTCATTGAACAACGTCATGTAATTACTTTACTTTATTGCTAACCGGTAGCCATAGTAGTAGAAGTAATAAGTTGGCGAGACAACTTCATGGAGACACGATGATGGAGATCATGATGATGGAGATCATGGTGTCATGCCGGTGACGATGATGATCATGGAGCCCCGAAGATGGAGATCAAAAGGAGCAAAATGATATTGGCCATATCATGTCACTATTTGATTGCATGTGATGTTTATCATGTTTATGCATCTTGTTTACTTAGAACGACGGTAGTAAATAAGATGATCCCTTACAAAAATTTCAAGAAGTGTTCTCCCCTAACTGTGCACCGTTGCTAAAGTTCGTCGCTTCTAAGCACCACGTGATGATCGGGTGTGATGGATTCTTACGTTCACATACAACGGGTGTAAGACAGATTTACACACGCGAAACACTTAGGGTTAACTTGATGAGCCTAGCATGTACAGACATGGCCTCGGAACACAGAGACCGAAAGGTCGAGCATGAGTCGTATAGTAGATACGATCAACATGAAGATGTTCACCGATGATGACTAGTGCGTCTCACGTGATGATCGGACACGGCCTAGTTGACTCGGATCATGTAATCACTTAGATGACCAGAGGGATGTCTATCTGAGTGGGAGTTCATAAGATGAACTTAATTATCCTGAACATAGTCAAAAGATCTTTGCAAATTATGTCGTAAGCTCACGCTTTAGTTCCACTGTTTAGACATGTTCCTAGAGAAAATATAGTTGAAAGTTGAAAGTAGCGATTATGCGGACAGAAGAAAGCTTATGTCTTTAATGCACCGCTCAGTGTGCTCAACCCCAAACGTCGTTTGTGGATGTTGCGAACATCAGACATACACGTTTTGATAACTACGTGATAGTTCAGTTAAACGGTTTAGAGTTGAGGCACCAAAGACGTTTTCGAAACGTCGCGGAACATATGAGATGTTTCGAGGGCTGAAATTGAGATTTCAGGCTCGTGCCCACGTCAAGAGGTATGAGACCTCCGACGATTTTCTTAGACTGCAAACTAAGGGAGAAAAGCTCAATCGTTGAGCTTGTGCTCAGATTGTCTGAGTGCAACAATCACTTGAATCGAGTGGGAGTTGATCTTCCAAATGAGATAGTGATGTTTCTCCAAAGTCATTACCACCAAGCTGCTAGAGCTTCGTGATGAGCTATAACATATCAGGGATAGATATGATGATCCTTGAGGTATTCGCGATGTTTGACATCACGAAAGTAGAAATCAAGAAGGAGCATCAATTGTTGATGGTTGGTGAAACCACTAGTTTCAAGAAGGGCAAGGGCAAGAAGGGATACTTCATGAAACGGCAAATCAGCTGCTGCTCTAGTGAAGAAACCCAAGGTTGAACCCAAACCCGAGACTAAGTGCTTCTGTAATAAGGGGAACAACCACTGGAGCGGAATTACCCTAGATACTTGGTAGATGAGAAGGCTGGCAAGGTCGATAGAAGTATATTGGATATACATTTGTTAATGTGTACTTTACTAGTACTCCTAGTAGCACCAGGGTATTAGATACCGGTTCGGTTGCTAAGTGTTAGTAACTCGAAATAAAAGCTACGGAATAAACAGAGACTCGCTAAAGGTGAGCTGACGATATGTGTTGGAAGTGTTTCCAAGGTTGATGTGATCAAGCATCGCACGCTCCCTCTACCATCGAGATTTGGTGTTTGCGTTGAGCATAGACATGATTGGATTATGTCTATCGCAATACGGTTATTCATTTAAGGAGAATAATGGTTACTCTATTTATTTGAATAATACCTTCAATGGTCTTTCACCTAAAGGAATGGTTTATTGAATCTCGATCGTAGTGATACACATTTTCATGCCAAAAGATATAAGATAGTAATGATAGTACCACTTACTTGCGGCACTGCCATGTAAGTCATATTTGTGTAAAACGCATGAAGAAGCTCCATGTTGATGGATCTTTGGACTCACTCGTTTTGAAAAGTTTGAGACATGCGAACCATGTCTATTGGTGTATACGCATGAAGAAACTCCATGCATATGGATCATTTGGACTCACTTGATTTTGAATCACTTGAGATATGCAAATCATACCACATGGGCAAGATGACTGAAAAGCCTCGTTTTTCAGTAAAATGGAACAAGATAGCAACTTGTTGGAAGTTACACATTTTGATGTGTGCAGTCCAATGAGTGCTGAGGCATGCAGTGAATATCGTTATGTTCTTACTTCACAGATGATTCGAGTAGATGTAGAGTATATTTACTTGATGAAACACAAGTCTGAATTATTGAATGGTTCAAGTAATTTCAGAGTGAAGTTGAAGATCATCGTGACAAGAGGATGAAATGTCTATGATATGATCATAGAGATGAGTATCTGAGTTACGAGCTTTGGCACGCAATTAAGACATTGTGGAAATTGTTTCACAATTAATACCGCCTGGAACACCATAGTTTGATGGTGTGTCCGAACATCATAGTTGCACCCTATTGGATATGGTGCGTACCATGATGTCTCTTATCGAATTACCACTATCGTTTATGGGTTAGGCATTAGAGACAACCACATTCACTTTAAATAGGGCACCACGTAATTCCGTTGAGATGACACCGTATGAACTATGGTTTAGAGAAACCTAAGTTGTCATTTCTTAAAAGTTTGGGGCTGCGACGCTTATGTGAAAAAGTTTCAGGTTGATAAGCTCGAACCCAAAGCGGATAAAATGCATCTTCATAGGACACCCAAAACAGTTGGGTATACCTCCTAATTCAGATCCGAAAGCAATAGGGATTGTTTCTTGAATCGGGTCCTTTCTCGAGGAAAAGTTTGTCTCGAAAAGTTGAGTGGGAGGATGGTAGAGACTTAATGAGGTTATTGAACCATCACTTCAACCAGTGTGTAGCAGGGCACAGGAAGTTGTTCCTGTGGCACCTACACCAATTGAAGTAGAAGCTTATGATAGTGATCATGAAACTTCAGATCAAGTCACTACCGTACCTCGTAGGGTGACAAGGATGTGTACTACTTCAGAGTGGTACAGTAATCTTGTCTTGAAGGTCATGTTGCTAGACAACAATGAACCTACGAGCTATGGAGAAGCAATGGTGGGCCCAAATTCCGACAAATGGTTAGAAGCCATGAAATCCGAGATAGGATCCATGTATTAGAACAAAGCATGGACTTTGGTGGACTTGCCCGATGATCGGCAAGCCATTGAGACAAATGGATCTTTAAGAAGAAGATGGACGTGGATGGTGATGTCACCGTCTATGAAGCTCGACTTGTGGCGAAGAGTTTTTTCGCAAGTTCAAGGAGTTGACTACGATGAGATTTTCTCATCCGTAGCGATGCTTAAGTCCGTCGGAATCATGTTAGCATTAGCTGCATTTACGAGTTTCCTTACCAGTCTTCGTAAGGAAAGGTTGTATGTGATACAATCCGAAAGTTTTTGTCGATCCTAAGGATGCTAAAAGGTATGCTGGCTCCAGCGATCCTTCTAAGGACTGGAGTAAGCATCTCGGAGTTGGAATGTACGTTTTGATGAGATGATCAAAGATTTTGGGTTTATACAAATGTTTATGAGAAACTTGTATTTCCAAAGAAGTGAGTGGGAGCACTATAGAATTTCTGATGAGTATATGTTATTGACATATTGTTGATCAGAAATGATGTAGAATTTCTGGAAAGCATATAGGGTTATTGGAAAGTGTTTTTCAATAGAAAGCCTGGATTAAGCTACTTGAACAATAAGCATCAAGATCTATAAGATAGATCAAAATGCTTAATAGTACTTTCAAATGAGCACGTACCTTGACATGATCTTGAAGGTGTTCAAGATGGATCAGTCAAAGAAAGAGTTCTTGCCTGAGATGTAAGGTATGAAGTTAAGACTTAAAAGCTCGACCACGGCAGAATAGAGAGAAAGGACGAAGGTCGTCCCCTATGCTTTAGACGTAGGCTCTACAGTATGCTATGCTGTGTACCGCACCGGAAGTGTGCCTTGCCATGAGTCAGTCAAGGGGTACAAGAATGATCCAGGAATGGATCATTGGACAGCGGTCAAAAATTGTCCTTGGAGTAAATTAGGACATGTTTCTCGATTATGGAGGTGATAAAGAGTTCGGCGTAAAGGGTTACGTCGATGCAAGCTTTAACACCTATCCGAGTGACTCTGAGTAGCAAACCGGATACGTATAGTGGAGCAACCATTTGGAATAGATCCAAGTGGAGCGTGGAAGCAGCATTTACAGAATGACCTAGAGATTTGCGAAGTACATACGGATCTGAAAGTTGCAGACCCGTTGACTAAAACCTCTCTCACAAGCAAGACATGATCAAACCCCAGAACTCACTGAGTCTTAATCACATGATGATGTGAACTAGTTTAATGACACTAGTAAACTCTTTGGATGTTGGTCACATGGTGATGTGACCTGTGAGTGTTAATCACATGGCGATGTGAACTAGATTATTGACTCTAGTGCAAGTGGGAGACTGTTGGAAATATGCCCTAGAGGCAATAATAAAAGTATTATTATATTTCCTTGTTCGTGATAATTGTCTTTTATTCATGCTATAACTGTATTATTCGGAAATCGTAATACACGTGTGAATACATAGACCACAATATGTCCCTAGTGAGCCTCTAGTTGACTAGCTCGTTCTGATCAACAGATAGTCATGGTTTCCTGGCTATGGACATTGGATGTCATTGATAATGGGATCACATCATTAGGAGAATGATGTGATGGACAAGACCCAATCCTAAGCATAGCACAAAGATCGTGTAGTTCGTTTGCTAGAGCTTTTCCAATGTCAAGTATCTCTTCCTTAGACCATGAGATCGTGTAACTTCCGGATACCGTAGGAGTGCTTTGGGTGTATCAAACGTCACAATGTAACTGGGTGACTATAAAGGTGCACTACAGGTATCTCCGAAAGTGTCTGTTGGGTTGACACGGATCGAGACTGGGATCTGTCACTCCGTGTAAACGGAGAGGTATCTCTGGGCCCACTCGGTAGGACATCATCATAATGTGCACAATGTGACCAAGGGGTTGATCACGGGATGATGTGTTACGGAACGAGTAAAGAGACTTGCCGGTAACGAGATTAAACAAGGTATCGGTATACCGACGATCGAATCTTGGGCAAGTACAATACCGTTAGACAAAGGGAATTGTATACGGGATCGACTGAGTCCTTGACATCGTGGTTCATCCGATGAGATCATCGTGGATCATGTGAGAGCCAACATGGGTATCCAGATCCCGCTGTTGGTTATTGACCGGAGAACGTCTCGGTCATGTCTACATGTCTCCCGAACCCGTAGGGTCTACACACTTAAGGTTCGATGACGCTAGGGTTATAAAGGAAGTTTGTATGTGGTTACCGAATGTTGTTCGGAGTCCCGGATGAGATCCCGGACGTCACGAGGAGTTCCGGAATGGTCCGGAGGTAAAGATTTATATATGGGAAGTCCTGTTTTGGTCACCGGAAAAGTTTCGGGTTTTATCGGTAACGTACCGGGACCACCGGGAGGGTCCCGGGGGTCCACCAAGTGGGGCCACCAACCCCGGAGGGCTGCATGGGCCATGTGTGGGAGGGAACCAGCCCCAGGTGGGCTGGTGCGCCCCCCACAAGGGGCTCAAGGCGCAGGGGAGAGTGGGAGGGGCAAACCCTAGGGCAGATGGGCCCTAAGGCCCACCCCAGGCGCGCCTCCCCTCTCTCTCCCCCTCTGGCCTCTACCCAGAAGGGATCTGGGGGCTGCCGCCACCCTTGGGGAGGGAACCCTAGAGGGGGCGCAGCCCCCTCCCCTCCCCCTATAAATACTTGAGGTCTAGGGGGCTGCCAACACACGAGAACTTCTCCTCTTGGCACAGCCCCACCTCTCTCCCTTCTCCTTATATCCCGTGGTGCTTGGCGAAGCCCTGCAGGATAGCCACGCTCCTCCATCACCACCACGCCGTTGTGCTGCTCCTGGATGGAGTCTTCCTCAACCTCTCCTTCTCACCTTGCTGGATCAAGGCATGGGAGACGTCACCGGGCTGTACGTGTGTTGGACGCGGAGGTGC
The DNA here is from genome assembly GCF_018294505.1 of Triticum aestivum. Taxonomy (NCBI): domain Eukaryota; kingdom Viridiplantae; phylum Streptophyta; class Magnoliopsida; order Poales; family Poaceae; genus Triticum; species Triticum aestivum. Next base: position 200,773,173 of record NC_057801.1, on the reverse strand, counting down.
CGTCCGTTCGGCACTAGGATCTCCGGTGATTTGGATCACGACGAGTACGACTCCTTCAACCCCGTTCTCTTGAACGCTTCCGCTTAGCGATCTACAAGGGTATGTAGATGCACTCTCCTTCCCCTCGTTGTTGGTTTCTCCATAGATAGATCTTGGTGACACGTAGGAAAATTTTGAATTTCTGCTACGTTCCCCAACACATCACCCCCATGGTTTACCTGCGAGGCAGGAGTCGGCCTGTTAACCACGGGATGTCCCAAGCCCACGACTCGGCCCATGAAGCACACCGGGGAGCATCCCGCAAGATCTGGCATAATCCCACATGATTAAGCTAGATCATGCCAACTCGGATACGTGCAAACCCTAGCCTTTTCCCTCTATATAATGCAAGACATGGACATATACATGAGTGGTTCTCTTCAACTCCCATACTCTATGCAATCCTTACTATGTACATCACTCTACACAAACCTTCTCTCATACAAGGCTATGATCCCATTATATTTATACATCAAAATAGAAGTAGGGTATTATCTCGATCATGAGGGCCGAAACCTGGGTAAACTTGCCTCGCGTGAATCGCTTCTAGGAAATTAGCTACGTGCAATAAACTTGCCCACATGTTAAAGCTTGAGATTCAATATCGATACCTATGCTCCTAAAATTAATGGATTTCTCTTACAAATGTATTGTTGCTTAGTATTTTGTCATAAGTTTTCACCCAATAATATTCTCACATGTAATTTGAGTGTATGAGACATATCTAGCATCGGTACTTCCATTTATCCTTGTGCATAAAAATAAGACTATTATGTAGGTTAGGGATTCAATTGATGAAAAGCGTAACAGAATTACCCCTGTTGTTTCCATTGTGTGTTTATTGGCATGTAAATCCACCTCTTTCTTTTATTTTCAAAGACATGGTTAGAAGAAATACGGCCAGACATTAAATTAAATATTTGATACAGTAATGTTTCTAAAAACAAAATTATATAAAAATAATAATGTGCGAAGATTCAAAATCGAACACTTGTGCTTTTTAGGAGTTTTGCGCTGGATTCAGGTTTTTTTTTCTGAAAAAGGTTTATGCACACACGTTTTTCTAGAGTGAGTTGTAAGCACTAATTTGGTAGTACTGACAAGGATGGTCTTTGACTGATGGGCTGCAGATGCAAAGGAAGTATGCACTGCAGTTGCTGGCCCGTCGTGTAAGTGTTTGTAGGCTTGTACATTCACGCCTTTCGTTTATTTTTCAAAGATTCGACCTAGAACAAATATTAACTAGTCATGTTAGATCGAAACAGCTCGTCTCACGTGAAAGTTATTCCACACAATAAAATGTGTGTCTACCACATTGCGCGAGGTCTCTACACAATGATATACCAGGAACAAATTTCCACTAGGAAATCAGGTTTGTAGTAAACATCAATGATAAGAGACATGTTGTGATATATACACTAGTACTACTATTAAACTATCGGCTCCACCGTGATTTAATGTGGAACTATATACCAAAAGTAACCATATAAAATCGGTTTGTTAATCAACGTAAAACTAGCTTAGGAGGATATATCCCCTGCACTGTTCAGCTATATGCTGTCTTCCACCATGCAAAATGGAAATAGATAACACACTAAATGGATTTATTACATGCTGGGCACAGAAAAAACCGTCTCTTTCTGCTATCCGTGTATCTCTCTCGTGTTCAAGATTCACTCTACATGCATGTAGCTGGTATGTTCATTGTTAATTTAGAAACCGAAGCTAATCTCTCGACTAGTCAGATTGCTTAATTATTGAAGAAAGATTGCAGCAAGAGAGCAAGCAAGCAGTACACACCCAACACAAGCAACCTAACTCATCTCATGTCAAGTACTAGTACTACCAAGCAGCAACAACAACCAAGCAGCAACAAAACACCAAGCAGTCAGCGGGGCACAGACAGAATGGCGCAGAGGATCCGCAAGGAGAAATGGGTGGGGAGAGGCGAATCAGATGCCACACCACCCAATCCACACACACACATCGACGCACACACACATCCCACTATCTTCTTTACTCCACCCACACGCTGGCCAGCAAAAGTGGAGGAGGCCCTAACCCTAACCCTAACCCAACCACAGGAGGCTTAACCTGACCTAACCCAAACCAAACCACAGGGGGCCCACAAAAGATATTGAAAGCTCCGTGGCCTGCGTGGGCCCGGCGTGGGTGGGGTGCATTCAAGGAGGGGACGGACGGACTGTTGTGAAGCAAAAGTACAAAATAATGGTGGTGGTTTGTTGCTGTGCTTACCTATACATCATGCTCTTGGGGCTGCAAGGTGCACACCACCCGTGCACCTCAGAAAATAAATCATACTCCCTCCGTTTTTAAATATAAGTTATTTTAAAGATTTCAACATAGACGATTAAAATGAGTGAATCTACACTCTAAAGTATGTCTATATATATCAGTATGTGATAGATATTAAAATATTTAAAAACTTATATTTAGAAACGGAGGGAACAGTAGTGTGTATCGTTGGAACATGTTTAATTTGGCTTATGGCTTATGTGGTGTTCTCTTTTTATTGTGGGTTTAGGGAGCAATACTATTTCATGTAGGAGTAGTATATAAATAAGAAAAGAATATATGCACACACCGAGTCAGCTCGTAAAGACCGACCATCTTGGTCCAAATTTAATATTATCTAGCTAGTCATGAGGATGAGCTAGGTATTAGGGTTTGCTGAAGAAAAAAATTATCTCAATAATCTATTTTTGATGGATTTGCTCGGATCTCGTCATTGTTCGTGTGTCTACGGATTTGATCCTTCCGCTCTACGTTATTCTTCATTGACGGCGGTTGTTGTTCTGGTGCGCTAGTCCTATGAGGCCTTAGCACGACGACTTCCCGACTGTCTACTACAACAAGTTATGCCCACTCCGGCGATGAAGGGGCGATGACAGCGGGGCGCCTTCGGCTTACTTCAGTGCTTGTAGTCGTCGCTAGATGGTCGATGAATCTGCATGTAATTTTTATTATTTCTGGTGTCTGTTGTACTATCATGTTTGAAAATAAATAGATCGGAAGTTTTCTCGTAAAAAAGGAAGTATCTCCCCGCAAAAAAGAAGAAGAGTAAGTATCTCTCCACCCCCTCCCCTCTCTCACACACACAGTAGAATGCACAAAGCTCCTGCTGCACAATCCAAAAAATGTAAAATAAAAAAATCGTACTAAAAAATAGGTTGTTTTATCTCAAAATTGGTGAAAGCTTATCAAGCTACATGCATGTATGTATATATGGATATTAGCAGAATCTTCTAAATCACTACATTTGCTGAAAATGGCAATGTTGCTTTCTATAATCCGCACATTCAAGAGTGTGGTTCCCTTCCAAGATTGATTTCCTTTTTATCGTCGTAACTTCTGAAAGAATCAATGCATTCATATACACAAATATATACATCAAGCCCTGCCCCACATTATCTTTTATTTTCCTGGAGCAACAAATATTCTCTTTTCAGCTTGATGCTTGCCACGCTTTGCCCTCACCTACCACACCTTGCCACCTGTTTCCTCTAATATGGTGCGCGCTCCATCCATTAACAAAGCTACGTCCCCCCTTATTATCACACCGGCACTTGGAGGAGAAGGATTGTGCTGCAACAGGGAGATGTCATTTCTTGCTCCCTGCAGCACATGGTTCTTGACGTTCATCATATCATTGTTAGCCCAGTTTAGCTACTGATTAAAAAATGTAATTAACCATGTCATTTTCTCCTTAGCCGCAGTGGCGCTCTTAAAGTCTACACGGGCTAGCTTCTTCATTCCTGAATCAAAGGCGGGCTTTGGGTCTTCGAAGGGCAAACTAAAGTCACACATATCGATAGAATGAGAGCCACTCTTTGATTGGTCCACAGGATAGAAAAATCATAGGAATAGAAAAAAAAACATAGAAAGTGAGATGACATGTATCTCAATTCCTATAAAAGAGATGTCATTTGATGCATAGGATAGAATTTTTCATTGAGTTTAGGCTAACGTTTTATTTTTCTTTCAAATGTAAGGATTGGTTTCTATCCTACATAGGAATAGGAATCCATTCCTACAAATCAAAGGGGTTCAAAGGAAATTATTCTACAAAACTCATACCTTTAGAATTCCTACAAAATTCCTATAAGCCAAAGGTGACCTTAATATGGGCCCCATACACATAACACATAGAGTGGAGCGTAGGAAAATGTTGGTTAATTTTGTCTCACGCGTAAAACAAACCATAGTGGGCGTTTGGTACTAGCGCAACCCCACCAACCGAGTGAGGCATAATTTTCTATCTCACACAAATAAAGCAAACCCCTACGGTAAAAATATCTCAAACTTATTTACCGAGCATTTTAGCCCAAATTATGTGTTATTATCGTTTAAATTGTTAAAAAATGGCATTAAATTAATCCTTGGTTACCATATGTAAGGGTTGAAACAAATAATTTTAAATGTTTATGTATAATATTTATTATTTTAAATGCTGTTTGGGAGCATATATATATTGCATATGGTAGATACTGTTGGGTAATATTAATCCTTGATACTTTTTGGGAATATTGTTTTTGGTCGAATATATTGGTTTAGTCCTTAGCAAAATGGGGGCACTTACCACTTTTTAGCTACCTATTGATTATGTGTTAATCGATATATTCAACAAAGATAATACAAGAAATTGAAGAAACTAAAACTGGCACAAGCAGTAGAACTCTGACAAAGTTTAAAAGTTACGTCCAAGACCTCTGAAGTTGTTGTCTACAACTTCGCCCTTTCCGATCTCAATGTTCCTCCAGCATTCGACTAACGACAGACTAACCTAGAAGGCTTTGATGAGACACATGAGCCGCCTAACACTGATGTTGGTGTGACCAGGAGACTGTTGAACGCAATGTGTCGAAGAAACAACCTTTGTCAAGCAAAATGCATAGTTCTTGCCTTGTCAGCGGATCATTGGGAAGAACACTATGACCACTAATTAAAAGCATAACATGAGAGAACCATCCGTGTTGATCAACATGAAACTATGTTCCACCATCACCACAGGAACCACCGAGATAACAAAGAGCTAGATGAACGTCCACTAGATCGAAGTCTTTAGGCAGGACAAAAAGCGCCACTTTCCCCCTCTTAGTGACTAAGAAGACAAGATGGCAAGTCGACAACATAGCCAAATGAATTTAGCTTCATACACCAGAGTACAACATTTTTTTAACCATCGAGACGTCGTAGTGGATGACACACACACATACCTTAACATATAAAGATTTGATATGCACACTAAGAATACTACCCCCCCTCCCCCTTGTCAAAATGCCTCTTCCTATACCCGTACAACCCATGGAGGCAAGACGGAAAAATGGTGGTGTCTTCTTGTCCATGCGAGGTAAGATAAATTGCAATTCCATGGCGTCCTTACTAGTCAAAGTTTGAGAATTTGAAAATACCCCCCCCCCCCCCCTAATCTTGCAGAGAACTTTAGTTAACTTTGTTATTTCTTAACAGATCGCTAATTTTGCTAATAATCAAATTGATGCATATAACTTTTTACTAAAATGATTTTCCTTACTTGGGACCGGGTCAAGATGGCAACCGGGAGAAACTTGTCCAGGTATTGCTCTGTCTTCGCCGTCCTTGTGACACCAGTCCCCATCCTCTAATCCTCCCATCCACGTCCCCTGCCAGGTAAATTTCTTCGCGGGGATCCCCACTCCATCATCGTAGGCTACAACAACACAACAAGTTGCTTGTCAACACAACTATGTTCAAATCACGCAAGGCGAGGCTGCACAGCGGTGACGCAAGCCCAAGGGTCGAGGGGCATCACGAAACATGGATGGCGAGTCGCCATCAACAACTTACACTATCGGGCGGCGCAAGCGATGATGGGGAACAAGGGAGCTTTGGGAAGAGCGGATCAACGAGATGGGGTTGTCGGAGTAGCATCTTTGGTAGTGAGCACATGCTTGCGACGGCTATCGAGGCGGCGGCGGCGGCTTGATCTGGTGGAGGCATGGAGTCGTGGTCTCATGGAGAATGGGGCAAGAGAGAAAGAAGGGTTGGATGGTTGGCTGCTGAGGCAAAGTTTGGACTCGAGATGAAATTGAGCGCTTTAGGTTTAGGTAATTAGGGTTTCAAAGATAGGCCCACATATCGGCCCCTCCTGGTGGGTACTTGTGGGTATGATGTCACAATGAGAGGTTGATCGTAGCGTCTCCGGGATACTCGACGACGAAGGAAAATCTTGGCCCATTTACATACACACGAGTATCAAATTTGGCCCAACCCCCCCCCCCCCCCCCAACATAGTAATTACCCTTCGGGGTCACATAATGGGTATCCATAACCATCATCTGGGCCCCGAATAGTGTTTGATGCGCCGCAAGAAGAACAAAGAAATGTACAAAGAACTTTCCTCCAAAATAGAGTGCAACTGATTCCCAAGGATCTCATTCCTATAAATCAAAGAACATAATAACCCTCCAAAAAGACCTTTGCAATTCCTTAAATCAAAGCAGCCCTTGCTTCTCTAAAAAGAAATACCTTACTCATATCTGGCTCCCCTTCCGCTACAGATCTGGCTTTCCTTTCGTGCCACAGATGTGACAGTCACACTGACACCTACATGTGTATATAGGTTAGGCTAGTACATAAGGTGAGAGAAAAAAGGGTAGTAGACCAGCTGGCTAACTAGCAATAGCTTGCTCGACCTAGATCGCACATGATGCCATACTAGTAGTAGCTAGGTTCCACGCATCAATATCTGCACATGGTTCTCAACTCACAACAGGAGTAATACCCGGTAAGGAATAATGTCCCTAAAAAAAGGAATAATGTATTTCTCCTGTAAAAATGACATAATGGATTTATGGGACTAAATTATTCCCACCTTCTATGGATTTTAATGTAATTTTCTACTTAAAGATCCCAAGCCTCCGTGAAACAAAAAAAAGATGATAATTAGTCGTTAATTAACCCTTAAGTGTTGCTTCGGTACACCCACTTAAAAATTTGCACGGATCTTAAAGTCACTAAAAAAGAGTTTTCTCATACATTCACGATCAATAGTTTTAATCCATATTCTCCAATTCATCAAATAGGACATCAGAACAATCTAATCTTTTTTATTGAAGGAGTAGCTTCTAATCTCTATCTTTAATCTACAGCGGAATCTATAAACTGTAAACTTTTCTAAGAAGTATCAAAATCCGTAAACCCTTTTCTACCTGAAATTCTACCGCATGTTATTGTGCATGCAACCAATTTCGCATGATGTTTTTTCTTGAATATAGGTATAGATATGCCACATTAAATATTGTTGTGTGCGTCAAGATTACGCTAAGCTTGAAGGTTTCAACCTTTTATATAAAAAAGTGAATACTATAATATGTCTATTGCTGTCTTTTGAGTTGGATTATAGTTTTTCCCCGTGGATAGGTCTATTACTTACATACACAGTTTACTCCCTCAGTCCCAAAATCTTGTCTTAGATTTCTTTAGATACGGATGTATCTAGTAACATTTTAATGTTAGATACATCCATATCTAGACAAATCTAAGACGAGAATTATGGGACGGAGGGAGTACATAAATGCGCGGTATTTTACTCCAACAATCAAATATCACAATCTAATCCTTTACCATAAAGGTAATACTAACGGTTGCTACTAAGAGCATGGTTAATAATATAGCCAGCTGCAGGCTATATAGACATGTCAAGTCATCAAGAGTTAGCAATATTAATTTCTCATACAATAGTGTTGGCTACAAGGTTGGCTATAAGCCCAAAAGTTTTTTCCACTTTCTCTCTATCTCTTTCTTCTCAGTAAATGTTTTTATCTAGAACACGCATAGAACCTGACTCCTGCATAAGAGCACACTCCTTTACTTTTTCCTTATCTCTCTTCTTCATATAGGCAAAAGTGTCATGTAAGCAAGCTTATAGCCACTATTGTCTTGCTCTAAGATAAACTACTGTACACCGTTATAATCTTAGAGTAGGCAACATGTTCTGGAAAGAGCGAGGGTTAATAATTGAATAGAGGATACTCCACGGTGCTCCACCATCCTGGAGAAAACCACCACCATATCTGCTGCCTAAAGCGTTGTGCCCGGCCGGCACAGTGGAAAACCCTAGGGCTCAAATAATTAACTAGTACTACGTCACATCCATAGGTCAGAGAAATAGCCACCTCTGTCTGCGCAGTGGCTCTCACATCATAGGGTTTCTGTGGACCCAAACGCAGCGCTGCGAGACAGATCGATCGACTTTGACAGTACGTATTATTCCATCAGTATTCTTTTCATGGCGTACATCGGCCGTCGGATTTCGATCCGACGTACTGGCGGGCCCGTCTCGCAAAGGGCTTCGTAAGAGACGTACGTACCACGCGTACTGGGCGATTTGATGCGGCGATGTACTGATGTGAGCTATACTTACTTGCTGGTCAAAAACGGCATCATATCATGTACGCATCACGTATAACAGGCCAGTTTAACCAGAGAGGAAGGCAGTTTAAACCATTGTTGCCGAGTCCAAGAAGCTTGTAATTATAGCTGACAGCCCCCTGCGGCCGACCACATGGACGGTGCATGGGCGACCCGTGGTGTTCGGTCCATGATTAGGTCCATGCTTTGGTGCGTGACCAGAGAGCGTCTTCGGCGGAGGCAGATCGACCCTAGCCCTAGCGGATGGATGGATGTAATCTGCTTATGCAGTAGCAAGTTCCAGTAAGAACACGCCTCTTATTAACTATTAAATCATGGATATATAACTCGTGTGGTATAAAATCATAACCACAAGTAAGTACAATACAAATCTAACGACATTCAACTGGATGTTACATAGAGTACATACTAACAATTTAACGGTTATGCTCACAGAAAAATGTAACTTTTTTTTTTTGCGGGGCAGGAAAGAAAACCAATGTACTCTCTCCGTAAACTAATTTAAGAGCGTTACTGATCTAAACGCTTTTATATTAGTTTACGGAGGGAGTAACTGTTAGTCAAAGACTTGTCTTAAGGAAGCCTAAAATGCTACTACCTCTGTACGCAAATGTAAGACATTTTTGCAGCTCAAATTAAACTACAGAAACATCTAATATTTAGGAATAGAGAGAATAGATAATTTGGAACGGAGGTATGTTCCAGTGACTAAGAATGAGATTATAGTATGTGGAACAGACGATGTTAGGCTCCAGGGCTTTGCGTGCTATGATATTTTTAAATGTTCAAAACTATATTTAAAGAATGAAAAACTAAAACACTTTTACTTGTGTATGTATATATGCCCTGCTATATATTTAAATTTATCAACAAGTAATCTATTTGCGAGTTGTTCTGTTTTGGTAGAGCCAAAGAGGAACAAGATGCTTACAAGCAACTGTTTGGTTGCGATCTGGGGTCTCTTCCGTTTACTTACCTTGGTATTCCCATTCACCATAGTAAGTTAACTAACAGCGAATGGAAGTGCATCGAAGATCTGTTTGAGAAGAAACTGAGCTGCTGGAAGGGTAAACTTATGTCGTATGGAGGCCGGTTGATTCTTATTAATTCGGTGCTCACGAGTTTGCCTATGTTTCTCTTATCCTTTTTTGAGGTTCCAGTTGGAGTTAGGAAAAGGCTGGACTTCTATTGGTCTCGTTTCTTCTGGCAGAGCGATGAAACTAAGAGAAAATACCGCCTAGCCAAATGGGATGTCATCTGCCGACCAAAAGACCAAGGGGGTCTTGGGGTTGAGAATCTTGAAGTTAAGAACAGATGCCTTCTAAGTAAGTGGCTATATAAGTTATCTGCCGAGACTGAGGCAACTTGGGCGCAGATTCTGCGTGACAAGTATCTGTACTCTAAAACCCTGTCGCAGGTGACGGTTCGACCCACTGATTCGCCCTTCTGGAAGGGGTTAATGAGGGTCAAAGCTACTTTCTTTAACAGAACAAAGTTTGTTGTCGGTGATGGCAATAACACTCGTTTCTGGGAAGATACCTGGCTAGGTGATGCACCACTGGCACTCCAGTACCCGGCGCTTTATCGCATTGTGCAGCGACGTGATGCTCTGGTTGCAACGAGTCTGCAATCGGTTCCTCTTAACATCCGATTTAGGAGGGTGCTTGTGGGTGACCGGTGGGAGGCTTGGATTCATCTGGTGAGTAGACTTATGGAGGTTCAGCTTACTCATCAGCATGATCAGTTGTGTTGGAAGCTTACTAAATCTGGTGAGTTCACAGTCAAGTCGATGTACATTGATGTCATCAACTATAGTGTAATTCCTAGTTCCAAACACGTTTGGAAAGTTAAGGTTCCTCTGAAAATCAAAGTGTTTATGTGGTTTGTGCATAAACAAGTCGTTCTAACGAAGGATAACTTGATTAAGCGCAACTGGACAGGATCTACTAGGTGTAGTTTCTGTGATCGGGATGAAACCATCAAGCATCTTTTCTTTGAGTGCCCGATGGCGAGGGTGTTGTGGCCCTCAGTGCAGATTGCCTTTAACATTACTCCTCCGAATTCGGTCAGGTCGTTGTTTGGAACGTGGCTGGTTGGTATAGAGGCCGAAACAGCTAGACAAATTCGTGTAGGAGCATGTGCGTTGTTATGGGCAATTTGGAACTGCAGAAATGACTTGGCTTTTAACAGAACAACTGTGACGCCCGAATAATCATGCTACAGTAATCTCACGTTAATGGTGCCATGTCACCTCGGTCACTGTAGTTAATCTCGGGTTGATTCGAAAACGTTTCAAATTCAAATTCAAATTAATGTCAAACGACAAAGTTTTCAAAACTACTAAACTAAAATGTTCGGGGTGTGCAGTTAAATGCCTGGGTAATTATAATAAAGCAAACACATTTTTATAAAATACCTAGATAATTTAAAATGATTTAAAACAGAAAAGAAAATAAATAAAAAAATAAAAGAAACTACAAAAACAAAAAACAAAACAAAACAAAGAAAGGAAGAAAGCCCCCCCCCCCATGCTGGGCCTTGGCCCAGCTGGCCACCGGCCCAACTGGGCAGGCCCAAACCGGCCCAGCCGGCCACTCCCCCCACTCCCCTTATCCATCCCCCAGGGCACGAACCGCCACCGACACTCCCCACTCCTCCCCGAAAATATCTCCTCCCCCCTCTCCCCCGATTTGGATCGGGATCGAGGAGGAGGCCACCGACGCCGTCGCCCGTCGCCGTCAGGACCGCGTCGCCCGGAGCTCCCCCCCCGCCGGACTGCTTCGCCCTCCCCCGCCGGACTGCCCTCCTACGCACGTCGTCCCCGTCGTCCCCCCCCGACCTTCCCCGAGCTCACTTCTTTAGACCCTGCCACCCCCGGTGAGGCCACGACCACGGTCCCCCTCTCCTCCTCCCCCCACGCGCTCGCTCCGGTGCCGCGCTCGTCGCGCCCCGGCTCGCGCCGGCTCACCGCGCCCCAGTTTTCCCCCTTCCCCTGCACGTCCCCCCCGCTCGCGCTCGCGCTCGCCGCGCGGCGACCGCGCCCGCTCGGCCGCGCGTGCGCCTGCGCCTCTCCTCGTCCGCCCTGCTCGCTGCCGCGCCTCGCCTGGGCCGCGCCTAGCGCCGCCACCCGCCTGCGCTGCTGCCCGCTGCTGCGCCGCCGCCGCGGCTGCATCGCGCCCCCTCGCGCGCCTCGGCCCTAGCCTACGCGCGCGCATCCCCTGCCCTCGCCGCCTGCGCCACACTCGTCGTCATCCCCTGCCCGGTGCCACTCCGGCCGCTCTCCTCCCCAGCGCCCGCGCGCGCCCTCGGGACCGCTCCGCCCAGCCGGTCCGCGGCGATCCCTCCGCCGTCTCCCTTGGTCCTAGCCGCCGGCGAGCGCCGTGCGTGCCCAGCGCCCCTCGGGCTTGCGCCCGTTCGGGCTATGCCCGTTAGCCACGCGCCCACGCCCGCTCGCCTGACCCGCAAGGCCCCTGTGCCACAGACAAGTGGGCCTAGCCCCTAGAACGTTTAAAAAAACGAAATAAAAATAAATATATAATTAATTAATAATTAAAATAGTTAATGAATTAATTAAGTTAATTAATCCTGTTTAATTAATCTAATTAAGTAGATAGTTTAATTAAACCCTAATTAGACTAATCAGTCAATGACGAATGGGACCCACATGTTAGTTGACCAGTCAACGCCCTTGTTGACTGCTGACGTCATGCTGATGTCATGCTGACGTCAGCGTGCACTGTTCTGGATAATCTTGAATTTAAATAATTAAATAAATCCTAAAGATGAATTAAATCTTTTAAAATTAATATAAAATAAACCGTAGCTCGGATGGGAAAACTTTGTACATGAAAGTTGCTCAGAACGAAGAGACGAATCTGGATACGCAGCCCGTTCGTCCGCCACGCATCCCTAGCATAGAGAACCTGCAACATTTCACCTCTGGTTCATCTGTCCGAAAACACGAAACACCGGGGATACTTTCCCGGATGTTTCCCCCCTTCACCGGTATCACCTTATACCGCGTTAGAACACGTCTAGCTCTGCTTGTTGACCTGTTATGCACTTGCTTGCTATGTATTTACTGTTTCTCCCCCCTCTTCTCTCCGGTAGCCCCCGTGACGATGCTGATGCCCCTGTGGACGACTACGTCACCGACGACCCCTCCTTCTTGTCTGAGCAACCAGGCAAGCCCCCCCTTGATCACCAGATATCGCCTATTCTTCTCTATACTGCTTGCATTATAGTGTAGCATGTTACTGTTCGGTTACTCCTATTCTGTTGCATAGCCTGTCATTGTTGCTACAGTCATTGATACCTTACCCGCAATCCTAAATGCTTAGTATATGATGCTAGTTTATCATCATTGGCCCTACATTCTTGTCAGTCTGCCTTGCTATACTATTGGGCCGTGATCACTCGGGAGGTGATCATGGGTATATACTATACATATATACATACTACATATGGTGACTAAAGTCGGGTCCGCTCGAAGAGTACCCGTGAGTGATTCACGGATTTGGGGCTGAAAGGACCTTTGTCTCGACGGCCCTCTGTGTGGATCTTTGTGGCGGAGCAACAGGGCAGGTTGAGACCACCTAGGCGAGAGGTGGGCCTGGCCCTGGTCGGCGTCCGCGGTTGCTTCATAATAACACGCTTAACGAGATCTTGGTATTTGATCTGAGTCTGGCCATTTGGTCTATACGCACTAACCATCTACGCGGGAGTAGTTATGGGTATCCCGACGTCGTGGTATCAGCCGAAGCCTTCTTGACGTCAGCGACTGAGTGGCGCGCGCCGGATTGGAACGTAAGCCTGCACTTGTATTAAGGGGGCTAGTTCTGCTTCCGGCCGCGTTCGCAACGTGCAGGTGTGCAAAGGGCGATGGGCCCAAACCCCTGCGCCATAGGAGTTAGACCGGCGTGCTGACCTCTTTGTTGTGCCTAGGTGGGGCTGCGATGTGTTGATCTTCCGAGGCCGGGCATGACCCACGAAAGTGTGTCCGGCCAAATGGGATCGAGCGTGTTGGGTTATGTGGTGCACCCCTGCAGGGAAGTTTATCTATTCGAATAGCCGTGTCCCTCGGTAAAAGGACAACCCGGAGTTGTACCTTGACCTTATGACAACTAGATCCGGATACTTAATAAAACACACCCTTCCAAGTGCCAGATACAACCCGGTGATCGCTCTCTAACAGGGCGACGAGGAGAGGATCGCCGGGTAGGATTATGCTATGCGATGCTACTGGAGATGCTACTTGGAGATGCTACTTGGAGGACTTCAATCTACTCTCTTCTACATGCTGCAAGACGGAGGCCGCCAGAAGCGTAGTCTTCGACAGGATTAGCTATCCCCCTCTTATTCTGGCATTCTGCAGTTCAGTCCACTAATATGGCCCTTTACACATATACCCATGCATATGTAGTGTAGCTCCTTGCTTGCGAGTACTTTGGATGAGTACTCACAGTTGCTTTCTCCCCCCTTTTCCCCCTTTCCTTTCTTTCTGGTTGTCGCAACCAGATGCTGGAGCCCAGGAGCCAGACGCCACCGTCGACGATGACTATTACACTGGAGGTGCCTACTACTACGTGCAGGCTGCTGACGACGACCAGGAGTAGTTTAGGAGGATCCCAGGTAGGAGGCCTGCGCCTCTTTCGATCTGTATCCCAGTTTGTGCTAGCCTTCTTAAGGCAACTTGTTTAACTTATGTCTGTACTCAGATATTGTTGCTTCCGCTGACTCGTCTATGATCGAGCACTTGTATTCGAGCCCTCGAGGCCCCTGGCTTGTATTATGATGCTTGTATGACTTATTTATGTTTTTAGAGTTGTGTTGTGATATCTTCCCGTGAGTCCCTGATCTTGATCGTACACGTTTGCGTGCATGATTAGTGTACGATTGAATTGGGGGCGTCACAAGTTGGTATCAGAGCCGACTGCCTGTAGGAATCCCCTTTCCAACTCCTTGGCCGAAGTTGAGTCTAGAAGCCGAAAACTGTTTTACTAACTTGGCTGTGCGGCCCCTGGGCCCACATCGCCATTGGGTGGTATTAGGATCTTTTATTCCTTGTCCATACTCTGGGATTCTAATCTCTCTTCTATTCGGGTTAAATGATTTTGCTGAAACCTAACTCTAGGTTCTCGTTATCACTTCCTGCCGGAGAGCCCCTTCATTACAGATGATCGACCGCTTCAACAGAAGATTCTGACAATACTCTCCGATGTTTCCCTGAGACCATTGTGCCCTTCGCCGTTGCAATTCCATACCACCGATAAATCCCTATGGAAAGCTACATACACTTGTCGTCCATAACTTCATTCCCAGTTGATCTTGTTATTACAAGATACCTCGAAAATTCTCTCTATTATTCCGAGAATACTTTGTACCTACTGCCTTGCCGTTCGTTATCCACATTTACACCCCTATGGATAATTACTCGCACTTACCGAGTATCCGCCCATCCCTAGTTGTTTGTGTGTTTCACTAAGTTCTTCAAAATACTACCCGATCTTCCGAAAATCCTGATTAGCCTATTGCTCTTGAAATTCTTGCTTACTTGCATTATGGTTAATCCCATAAGTCTCGTAGTCTTAATGGCATCCCTTGTCATTATCATTTTGAGTCTGTTGACTCAATATGTTTGCGAATACACGCAATCATCATTGATACTTATAAATTACCTTTCCGACTGAGCTGCCATTCTTTTAACTGGAATTGGTTCTCGACGAATCCAATTGCCATTGATTGTACCCTAAGGCTATTCAACTTATCCATCCCTAATCAGAGCATTGCTTCTGATCCTTCGATTTGGTTTCATAATTCCTTTGCATTTATGCTTCGAATTAGTCAGATGATTCTATAACCTGATGCATTTGCATTCTTTCCTTTTCTGGTTGAGTAGCCATACTCACATCAGATCCTTTGTGGACCGTCAAGTCCTTTGTTGGATTATTATCCGAAAGTGTCCTTCATATTCAAGTAACCTTGTGAGCCTTTCCACGGATATATAAAGCCTTGTTAATTTGTATCCTCTGTTTTCTCAACCATGCTCTATTCTCGAGCTGGTGGTATTTACTATTGAAGCTTGTGGTATATGTTTCCACGATACCCTAACGGGTTCAACCTATGCATTCCTTAATATGTGTGAACTCCAAAAGTTTTCACGAGTCATACTCTTCTGGTATTTTGCTAGATAAAATTTCAACACTACAACTTCTTCGAAAGTGAGAGGTGAATGGAAGGTTATACATTGAAGAAGTGGGAGTCGACCTTGAACTTTGTGTTCATGCCCATGGACACGATGTGGGACCTACCATAGAAGCTTCTTGTTATAATAATTATTTCGTTGATATAATATCATCTGGTATCTGTGAATTGATCCTATGCAATCGTGGTTCCGACCATGTTCTCCTTCAAATACCATTTCTTGTGCAAGTTTAAGCACTTGTCTTCTGCGTAGTAATACCCCAGTCCAACCTCTACTTTGATTTGTCGTCGAGTATTACCCCCCTGGTATCTCAACATTACCACGGAACTGCTTAACTTCTTATGAGTTCTTCATCAAGTGCTACATTCTCATTGATTCCTATTTTTCACGGGCTTTGAGTTATTAAACACTCAAAGACACCGATAACTAACTCGAGTCCGCATCGCGATTAAACAAGTCTTAGTAACCTTCATTACTTACGAGTTTGAACTCAATCACGTCATTCCTAGCCTGTTTGACTATATCCTTGTCATGCCGATTTTAACTGTGCTACCTGGTCTTTCTTCCCAGAGCACAATTTTTGACGATGAGCTAAGCTTACGTCGATCTTCCTCATCATATCATTTCGCTTTGGACAACAAGCTTGCTTTGGAGTTTGTGTCGTACCCATGGTTTCAATAACCTTTTGCTTCATCATTCCTTTGACTTGATGTCATCGCCAATTGATTACATCTTCATGAATTCTCACGACAAATGTGTCGTGCTCATCATCAGCATTCTGAGCTCTTCCAGGATATCAATGGAATTCATGATGAGAAAAACAATCCTTGCCCTCGATGATTAGTGTTATCATCGACCACTCTACTACCTTTCCTCTAACACAAACTTGTTCTTGTTTCGTGTTATACCTTGAGTTCCTTGCTATCCAGCAATTGTTCTTCTTTACATTGGAGTATTGCCATCTTTTATGTCAAGAATGTCGTGAGAGTTTCACCACCTCTTAAGGAATTCTTGATACAGTGATGCTTCTCACCATCATAATTCTTCTCTTGGTCCCCGTGTTGAGTGAACTCTGTTATGAGAATTTAATATCTCTAGCAACCTTGCTACTTCAGAGTTAATGGACAATAATTCCAATGTAGTGTGCTGGTTGCTAAATTTCCATTCCGACTTTGGTCGTGCAACCCAACCCATATTTCGGGTGCCCCTTTTCAACCAATATTTAATTGTGTATGTTTTCATCGAGCATACATCATTATATCGTTTGGTCTGACAAGTGTTGCCACCTTGTTCACATCATTGTGGAAATCCATCTTTTGTTAATCTCGATGAATAGTCGCCGAGTCCATTAGCCATCTCCTCGTCTTCTCCTTGGTTTAATGATGAGCTTTTGTTTCGGAACTCGCTTCCGTAGTAAATTTCCCGAGAATCTTGCAATGTCATCTCGTCAATTTGTGTTGCACCTTTCTTCTCAGGCATCCCGAGTCCGAGTTATCCTGACACCAATCAGATCTGAATCTCGGTCAGATATGATGGTTGGAACATATTTCCAAGAGTTATAAGAATGGTCTTTATGTGACCCAGTAAGGTGCTGTCGTGCCTAGCACACCTGGCCGGAGGCCCTGTTGTTATAGATTCCTTTCCAACAAGATTATCCATTCTTCCATGAGGAAACTGTAAGACTTATTCTATAAGTTGTTTTTGATGGATCCTTTGTATCCAAAGCCTGACCTTTGCTTGAAGACCATGTCATTCCTGTCTCGAAGCATGTCGGTGGTACTCCGATTTTCAACAAGAACATTTAAAGCCCAATGATAAATGTTTCTTGATCAATTATCCAAACACCGCTGTATGGATAATGTCGTGAAAATTTTCTCCCCTACCTAAAGAGTTTTCTACATTATATCCTGTCATGGATATCATGCTCTGCTTGTCCTTGGGAAGGATATACCCTTGAATTATGTGTTTAAACACATTTTCCTTTCCATTGGTTGGTTTAACGTTTCTTCTGATCTTTATGATCTAAGCAATAATATTCTCCTGCTCATGTAAACACCTCAGTGTACAATACTATTGTTGATGACATTCTGGTGACCATCGACGGGTGATAACTTTGCCAATTGGTTCGCCTCGTTCAACAAGCAGGAAAATTGCTCTTTGTTCCCCGTCCTTGGTACCGACATTGTTGCCGACATAACTGACACCCTATTCTCTTACATGCCTTGCTTACATGATCGTGCAAGATGTCACCGCCCATCCTTCTTTTAACCCACATGGTGGGCCCATAACCCACAGTTTCACAGGATCGAAACCTGACTCTCCTATACACCCCCTGTTTCCGAAGTTATTCCCCATGCTTGGCTTCGTATGTAATTCACGAGCCACCTTCCCTGTAATCATCAATTCTGGTATTAGACACAATACTTGTTTCCGTTGCCTTGAACCCCTTTCACACTCTATTTCAGGCAACGAACGATTGTCTATCCGCTCGAAACTTCTCATGTTACCCCCTCACTTTGCTCTCAATAATGTCTAAAGTTTCAATTCGAGAGTTACTTTTCGCCACCTTCCCTGATGTTATCTGCTAGATAAGCAACCATTGTAACGGTCCATTCTTCCGTAATACCCTCTTATTCGTTCATCAGTACGATGGAGTTCCCGAAGGAAGACAACTTCATCATGATGCATTGGAATAAAGAATTGAAGACATCAACGAAAGGGATTAACTTCTTCGAGAAGATTCGCTAGAATATCGTCACCAGAACTTTCCCCCTTACTCCCCTCTTAAATCTCGGGACGAGATTTCTTGTAGTGAAGGAGAATTGTGATGCCCGGATAATCATGCTACAGTAATCTCACGTTAATGGTGCCATGTTACCTCGGTCACTGTAGTTAATCTCGGGTTGATTCGAAAACGTTTCAAATTCAAATTCAAATTAATGTCAAACGACAAAGTTTTCAAAACTATTAAACTAAAATGTTCGGGGTGTGCAGTTAAATGCCTGGGTAATTATAATAAAGCAAACACATTTTTATAAAATACCTAGATAATTTAAAATGATTTAAAACAGAAAAGAAAATAAATAAAAAAATAAAAGAAACTACAAAAACAGAAAACAAAACAAAACAAAGAAAGGAAGAAAGACCCCCCCCATGCTAGGCCTTGGCCCAGCTGGCCACCGGCCCAACTGGGCAGGCCCAAACCGGCCCAGCCGGCCACTCCCCCACTCCCCTTATCCATCCCCCAGGGCACGAACCGCCACCGACACTCCCTACTCCTCCCCGAAAATATCTTCTCCCCCCTCTCCCCCGATTTGGATCGGGATCGAGGAGGAGGCCACCGACGCCGTCGCCCGTCGCCGTCAGGACCGCGTCGCCCGGAGCTCCCCCCGCCGGACTGCCCGTCGTCCCCGTCGTCCCCCCCGACCTTCCCCGAGCTCACTTCTTTAGACCCTGCCACCCCCGGTGAGGCCACGGCCACGGTCCCCCTCTCCTCCTCCCCCCACGCGCCCGCTCCGGTGCCGCGCTCGTCGCGCCCCGGCTCGCGCCGGCTCGCGCCGGCTCACCACGCCCCGGTTTTCCCCCTTCCCCTGCACGCCCCCCCCGCTCGCGCTCGCGCTCGCCGCGCGGCGACCGCGCCCGCTCGGCCGCGCGTGCGCCCGCGCCTCCCCTCGTCCGCCCTGCTCGCTGCCGCGCCTCGCCTGCACCGCACCTAGCGCCGCCACCCGCCTGCGCTGCTGCCCGCTGCTGCGCCGCCGCCGCGGCTGCATCGCGCCCCCCCGCGCGCCTCGGCCCTAGCCTACGCGCGCGCATCCCCTGCCCTCGCCGCCTGCGCCACACTCGTCGTCATCCCCTGCCCGGTGCCACTCCGGCCGCTCTCCTCCCCAGCGCCCGCGCGCGCCCTCGGGACCGCTCCGCCGAGCCGGTCCGCGGCGATCCCTCCGCCGTCTCCCTTGGTCCTAGCCGCCGGCGAGCGCCGTGCGTGCCCAGCGCCCCTCGGGCTTGCACCCGTTCGGGCTATGCCCGTTAGCCACGCGCCCACGCCCGCTCGCCTGACCCGCAAGGCCCCTATGCCACAGACAAGTGGGCCTAGCCCGTAGAACGTTTAAAAAAAACGAAATAAAAATAAATATATAATTAATTAATAATTAAAATAGTTAATGAATTAATTAAGTTAATTAATCCTGTTTAATTAATCTAATTAAGTAGATAGTTTAATTAAACCCTAATTAGACTAATCAGTCAATGACGAATGGGACCCACATGTCAGTTGACCAGTCAACGCCCTTGTTGACTGCTGACGTCATGCTGATGTCATGCTGACGTCAGCGTGCACTGTTCTGGATAATGTTGAATTTAAATAATTAAATAAATCCTAAAAATGAATTAAATCTTTTAAAATTAATATAAAATAAACCGTAGCTCGGATGGAAAAACTTTGTACATGAAAGTTGCTCAGAACGAAGAGACGAATCCGGATACGCAGCCCGTTCGTCCGCCACGCATCCCTAGCATAGAGAACCTGCAACATTTCACCTCTGGTTCATCTGTCCGAAAACACGAAACACCGGGGATACTTTCCCGGATGTTTCCCCCCTTCACCGGTATCACCTCATACCGCGTTAGAACACGTCTAGCTCTGCTTGTTGACCTGTTATGCACTTGCTTGCTATGTATTTACTGTTTCTCCCCCCTCTTCTCTCCGGTAGCCCCCGTGACGATGCTGATGCCCCTGTGGACGACTACGTCACCGACGACCCCTCCTTCTTGTCTGAGCAACCAGGCAAGCCCCCCCCCCTTGATCACCAGATATCGCCTATTCTTCTCTATACTGCTTGCATTAGAGTAGTGTAGCATGTTACTGTTCGGTTACTCCTATTCTGTTGCATAGCCTGTCATTGTTGCTACAGTCATTGATACCTTACCCGCAATCCTAAATGCTTAGTATAGGATGCTAGTTTATCATCATTGGCCCTACATTCTTGTCAGTCTGCCTTGCTATACTATTGGGCCGTGATCACTCGGGAGGTGATCATGGGTATATACTATACATATATACATACTACATATGGTGACTAAAGTCGGGTCCGCTCGAAGAGTACCCGCGAGTGATTCACGGATTGGGGGCTGAAAGGACCTTTGTCCCGACGGCCCTCTGTGTGGATCTTTGTGGCGGAGCAACAGGGCAGGTTGAGACCACCTAGGCGAGAGGTGGGCCTGGCCCTGGTCGGCGTCCGTGGTTGCTTCATAATAACATGCTTAACGAGATCTTGGTATTTGATCTGAGTCTGGCCATTTGGTCTATACGCACTAACCATCTACGCGGGAGTAGTTATGGGTATCCCGACGTCGTGGTATCAGCCGAAGCCTTCTTGACGTCAGCGACTGAGTGGCGCGCGCCGGATTGGAATGTAAGCCTGCACTTGTATTAAGGGGGCTAGTTCTGCTTCCGGCCGCGTTCGCAACGTGCAGGTGTGCAAAGGGCGATGGGCCCAGACCCCTGCGCCATAGGAGTTAGATCGGCGTGCTGACTTCTCTGTTCTGCCTAGGTGGGGCTGCGACGTGTTGATCTTCCGAGGCCGGGCATGACCCAGGAAAGTGTGTCCGGCCAAATGAGATCGAGCGTGTTGGGTTATGTGGTGCACCCCTGCAGGGAAGTTTATCTATTCGAATAGCCGTGTCCCTCGGTAAAAGGACGACCCGGAGTTGTACCTTGACCTTATGACAACTAGAACCGGATACTTAATAAAACACACCCTTCCAAGTGCCAGATACAACCCGGTGATCGCTCTCTAACAGGGCGACGAGGAGAGGATCGCCGGGTAGGATTATTCTATGCGATGCTACTGGAGATGCTACTTGGAGATGCTACTTGGAGGACTTCAATCTACTCTCTTCTACATGCTGCAAGACGGAGGCCGCCAGAAGCGTAGTCTTCGACAGGATTAGCTATCCCCCTCTTATTCTGGCATTCTGCAGTTCAGTCCACTGATATGGCCCTTTACACATATACCCATGCATATGTAGTGTAGCTCCTTGCTTGCGAGTACTTTGGATGAGTACTCACGGTTGCTTTCTCCCTCCTTTCCCCCCTTTCCTTTCTTTCTGGTTGTCGCAACCAGATGCTGGAGCCCAGGAGCCAGACGCCACCGTCAACGACGACTATTACACTGGAGGTGCCTACTACTACGTGCAGGCTGCTGACGACGACCAGGAGTAGTTTAGGAGGATCCCAGGCAGGAGGCCTGCGCCTCTTTCGATCTGTATCCCAGTTTGTGCTAGCCTTCTTAAGGCAACTTGTTTAACTTATGTCTGTACTCAGATATTGTTGCTTCCGCTGACTCGTCTATGATCGAGCACTTGTATTCGAGCCCTCGAGGCCCCTGGCTTGTATTATGATGCTTGTATGACTTATTTATGTTTTTAGAGTTGTGTTGCGATATCTTCCCGTGAGTCCTTGATCTTGATCGTACACGTTTGCGTGCATGATTAGTGTACGATTGAATCGGGGGCGTCACAACAACAACTATTTATTTTTTGCAGGTTCTATTCCGGGCTACTGCGCTAATCCGTACTTGGTCATTACTCACTCCGACGGAGGCCAGGGCGCGTTTGGTTACTGGATCTGTCCGGTGAGAGATGGTAGCGCGGGATATCTTCAACCGGTTTGGATGGCGGTCATGTAATAGGATAGGCGCCTAGTTTACCTATCTCTCTATATTTTGCCAGCCGGTTGTGGCTTTTGGGCCTTGTTTTATTTTGCTTGCTCTGTGTGAGCCAGTTTCCTTTTGTTGCAGCACTTTATAAGACTTTGTTGAACTACTTATTTATTTATAAATGTGGCCGTATGCATCTTTCTGATGCAGAGGCCGGGGAACCCCCCCTTTTCGAAAAAAAAGTAATCTATTTGCTTGGGCTACACAAAAGATTTGTTTGTTGTTTTCCTATGACCCTTACCATAAATATGTTTCTTCATTAAATTATGTGGATGCACAATGCACGACTATACGTATACTATTTTCCCAAATGATTTAATGATTAAAACATTTTTTTATCTTTTGAAATACTAGATATACAAGGGCCAGAGGTTTTATGTATAACTAGTATTGGCCAGGTCATTCACAGCCGCCGCCTCTTCCTCCTCCAGAAAAAAAAACAGCTAGGGTTTCTGCCTCTCGCCGGCAACGTCGTAGGCCCGCCTCGTTTCCGGTGGCCCTAGGGCCATGGAGGCGCGGTGGATCCTCCCAAGGACTGGCGGGGGGGGGGGGGCTTCGTTTTTAGTCGTTTCTTTCAGTTTTATTAGAGTTAGTGTTATGCTCAGGAAGGCAAAATGGCGGCGGCTCCCTGAAGATAAAATAAAGGTCTCCCCGCCTAGCCCCCATTCCAGCGGTGCGTCTAGCATCGTTGGTGGACTTGTGGAGGTGCGTCTCTGGCGGATCTATCTTTGGTGGATTTGCTCGGATCTCGTTGGTGTTCGTCAACATTCGTGTGTCTTCGGATTCGATTCTTCTGATCTATGTTATTCTCCCTGTTCAAGAATTCATCCGATTAATCAGTTAACTTACCGATTAATCCCTACTCGTAGGGCCACCGAGTAGCCGATTAACTGATTAATCGTCTGAGTAATTGATTAAATGGCCGATTAACTTGCCGATTAGCCTATTAATCCCCTACTCGCCAGCCAACCGAGCAGCTACCGGTTAACGATTTTCTCAACAATGGTTATTCTTCATCTGCGGCGGTTGTTGTTCTGGTGCGCTGGTCCTATGAGGCCTTAGCACGACGACTTCCCGACTGTCTACTACAGCAAGTTATGCCCGACTCCACGATGGAGGGGCGATGACGGTGGCGCGCCTTCGGCTCGCTTCAGTTCTTTTAGTTGTCGCTAGGTGGTCTACGGATCTGGATGTAATTTTTATTATTTCTGGTATTCGTTGTACTTATCAAGGTTTTGTCTTGGTTTCCTTCTACAAACAAAACTAATCTTTTATTCGATTGAGCCCTCTTGAGGAGGTTGGTCATAGAAAAATTACTAGCTTAATATTTAGTACTAGGGTGTATAGCAAGGGCATATTTCTAAGAATGGCCGGGGGATTATATTAGAGGGTAGCATATATGCTACTTTATTATGAACAAAATGTTTGGTGGAAACTGGGAAGTAATGCAATGTTTGACAGGAATATAGTTGGTGGTGAAGGGAAGGAGGGAACCACCATTCGTACATGTCTCGGGTCCCTCCAAAAACTTTGTCGGCTCGGTCAAAACACTCAGTTTGCTTGCGTTTCGTATTTATGGGAATTGATCTATAGGTTGCACTGAGCGTATATATATGTGCATGCATGACTTGGGCATATAAAGTTTTTCGTTCTTCTTGTTCATACGTACTTTTCACCTTATGATTTTCTTCTTGTATCTTTTCTCTTTGTTTCTAATGTACACAGCCATCCCCATTCGTTTTCTAAAAACAAACAATCTCGATTCGTCTTCACGCATAAGTTAACGATTACTCTCGATCAGCATCAGTAGATCGCTGACCAAACCCTAAATTAAGCTAGTGTCTTCCATTGTAATAACAAACCGATCGATATGGTTACGTGTTATGAGACTAGCTAAACGAACTAAACAAAAGTAGTTTGTGCGCATTCGACAAATAAAAAAACCTAACAAACTTTCTTTTGGAGCAAAAGCTGCATGAAACTTGAATACTAGCAGAAAAAAAATTCAATTTTAAATTAATTAACAACATTTGAGAATTCTTATGGTAGCAAAAAAATTTCTCTCTAAATTTCATCCAATGATTCTAACCTTCTAATTTATTCGCCATTCGAGCTCCAACGAGGTGTCGTGACACTGCAAAGGCAATCTCTCCAACCAAGACGGAGGCGGGGATCACGAAGAGCGGCAACTCTGAGTAGACGAAGGTGGAGATGGCGTATATGACCACACCGGTGAAGGCGCTAAGATGATGGACCTATTCAAAATGAGTGATCTAGAGTTACTACCTTAGGATCGAGGTACAACAAAAGCAGGAGGGGATCACACTATGTCAGGAGGCATATGCAAAGAGGATACATGAAGGCTGTAGCATGGAGGATTGCAATCCAACTTATGTTCCAATGGAGCCTCGGCTTAAACATAGCAAAAGGAGTGAAGTACCCATGCAACAGGGTATATGAGTGTGGTCGGAAGCTTAAGGTATCTTGTGATACATGACCGAACTTGGCCTATTCCATTGGTATAGTGAATCGCTTCATAGAAGCACCCATGATGGAATATTGGGCAATTGTGAAACATATACTCATGTACATCAAAGAAACAACAAACTTCGGTTATGTCTATTTGAGTGAGAAAAAGAAGGAGATGGTGGAGCTACTTGGCTTGGCTATAGTGATAGCACATGGCAGAAGATATGGACGACCGTAAAAGTATGTCGGACGAAGCATATTTTGTGAGAGAGGCATAGTAAGTTGGCTATCACAAAAGCAAAAGGTGGTCGCATTATTACCATCATGTGAATCAGAGTATATTACAGCTGCAACCGTGGCGTGCCAAGGTGTGTGGCTAGAAAGGCTACCTGGTGACCTCACGGACAAGGAACCGGAAAGAGTGATGCTCAATATTGACAACAACTCCGTGGTTTACCTATGTAAGAATTCGATACATCATGACAGGAGCAAACACGTCGATATCAAGTATCGTTATATATGGGAGTGTGTGGAAGAAGGCAAGATTGTAGTCAACTATATTTGCACTGATGACCAGCTTGCAGATATCCTGACCAAATCTTTGGGACAACATAAGTTTCTGGAGATGCGGGAAAGGATCGGTGTCCAAGCTGTAAAGTGAGGATATCGTGCTTAAGGTGATTGTTGAAGTTAATAACGATTCGGTAATCCAGACTTGTAGCCAACACCTTGTCGTACATGTACTAGGTAGAATAGGTAATATATGTAGTACCAACGTCAGATCTTTAGACATGGCAAATCAAATGTTTTTATGGCAATTTATGTTAGCATGTTGATGTCAAATTAATTTGCAAGCATCGTAATTTTCTAGAAAAAAATGAGCTGAGACGGATTTTTCATACTCGCTAACTAAACTTGTCATCGGCGATGAACAAAATTTGTTGAAAATATCATAATCCAACAAAATTTACCATAAAAAACGTTCGTTTTGGCATGTCTAAAAATCTGATGTTTGCTTAATATTCGGGTTCATAAACTTTATAGGAGTGACAGGCTCCTATATATTGCAATAAATCACGGTGTTCCTGTAATGTGTTCCGGGGAGATCAAATCGATGAAGCCACCCGGCGTTGAGTAGCTTTGCTTTCGTAGCTAGCCTACAGAACCACAAAACCATCCACCCGCCTGCCTGCTTGGTTCTATACGTGGCGTATAGTTTGCCCTGTATCTGTATGGTTTACGTACGGCCGGCAAGTTGCCCTGTATCTGTATGGTTTACGTACGGCCGGCAAGGTGCCCGACCGCTGCGCCGATGCCTCCCGTGCTCGTCCCAGGCTCCACCGCTTCCGCTGCTCTAGGCCACCGCCTCCATTGCTACTGCCGGCTGCAGCTAACCAGGATTACGCCGTCCTTGCTCCCCTACACTGCTCACCTCGCTGTTCACCACTCATCGCTCGACGTTGGTGCTCGCCTGCTCGGTGTTGGCTATGTCGACGACGGCCGAGAGCGCGGATGTGGGGGACCTCGTCCTGCACGCAGTTGTGCGTGGCGGCGAAGTCGAGCGTGCTCGGGCATCGTGTGGTAGCTGGGACGCACTCGGCATGCTCTAGATATAGCTTTTGTTCCCTTCGGCAGCACCGCCTGAACCTGAAGCCAGGAGCAACAGTGTGTTGGAGACAGAAACAGCACTTTGCTGAACTGAAGCATGTAGCAGTGTGAAGCAACATTGACAGCAGCTGCATTTTGCTTCCTTCATGTTCCAATTACCTGGTTCATTGCTTGCTGTTGTTCCAATTAGCTGTAGCAATTATGGTTTACAGGAGCAGATGGTCTAGTGTATGGCAACTGTAATGGTGTCTTGTGTATACAGTTTGACAAATTACATTTGCAACTGGTAGCTCTGTTTGCACAGGAATACATGCAAAATGTACAAGCAAGGAACATTTGACAATATGTACTTAAAGTCCTTACACAAATACCATACATATCACATGGACGAAATAAACAACTAATGCAGTATTGAACATTCTGATCCTTGTTCCTTGATGAACGGAGACACCATACCGCAGGATCGCCACCTAAACACAAGAACCGCTCAGATTAGCCCATGTTTTGTAAATTCTTCACCCGCCGTATACGTACGCACCCTCAAATCCATGAACTTATTTTTTCAAATGAATGAGTGTTTTTCAATTTTGCAAACTTTTTTCACATTCATGAATTTTTTTTCAATTTCATGAACTATTTCCAAATTCATAAACTTTTTGTCAAATTCGTTATTTTTTTTACAAATCCTTGAACCTTTTCAAATCGATGAACTTTTTTAAAACTTGTGAAGTTTTTCTTTAATCTCAGGGTGGGCGGTAGAAATCGAAAACTCAATTTTTACCACTCAATTTATTTTAAATTTCAGTTAGCAAAACTATAAACTGAAATGAACATGCAAAAGCAGTTAACCGGTAATTCGGTTAGCCGGCTTATACGGTTAGGTGTTCAGTTTACACCAAGCAAACTTGTCAAATGTGTTGCTTTGTATTATGACACTCCGTCACATAGCAGTGCTTTGTGCCCCCGGTTTCGTAGCTCAGCGGGGTGGGACTAAATTGGACGCTATGGGCGCCTGGGCGCACGCATGACCGAAAGACTCAATCAGGTTTGGGCCTTCGTGGCCGGGTCAGCCCATGTGGCATGCACAGAGCAAGCTCCTTAGCTTCACTCGCCACAACGTCAGTTTCCGTTTTTTATTTCATTCATTTATCTCCTTTTTAAACTTTATTATTTCTTTTGAAACCTATTCAAAAATTTGAAATATTTGTTTGAATTTTTATGTTTTCAAATAATGTTTACAATTTTATGAAATGTTCTGAAATTTTAAAAATGTTCCAGTGTTCAAATTTTTTGTTCACAAATTTATGAAATGTTTGCGTTTCAAGAAAAGCTGACAATTTTTTAAAAAAGGTACGTGGTTTACAATTTGTGTTCACCATCAATTGTCAGATTTTTTTAACAAATTTGAAAAAAGTGTTCAAATCTATAAATTTTTCAGACACAATTTGAAATTCGAAACTTGGACAAATTTGAAGAAATGGTTAGGATATAAGAATATGTTCATGTTGATTGATAATGAAGGAAATTGCAAATAACCAAAGCATTCAAATTAGGAAAAATTACGTACTCACGGATGCATCCGTCTGACCTAGCCTAGCACACTCCTCTCGACTGGTGATTTTTTGGACTATGGATAAATGCCCCCAACTTCTTGCAGCAGCTTGGCACAGACATATGAGGTATCCATGCCAGGTTTGAACAACTTCCGACACCATTTGCATGTTACGACATGTCCGGCCATTTATCAACCCCTTTTTACAGAGAAAACTCTAGAAAATGCAAAACTTTGGTCACAGAAGATGGTGGGAAAATTTTTGGGGCGATTTGACGGATGTCAAAAAAGAACGTGCTTTCAAACGGACCTTCTCACCCTACCTGAACATTATCCATTACACATGGTCTATTTTTTTGACACCCTTAAAATGACTCAAATTTTGAAAGCAGGTGGGCAAAATGCCCATGGTAGGCATCCATGCCTGGTTTGGATGACTTTTGATATTGTATGCAAGTTGCAACACGTTCGGTTATTTATCGACATTTTTTTTACGGTGAAAACTCCAAAACATGCGTACTTATCGAAAACTCAAAAAACATGGCATGGTGATTTGAATTGGCCATACAAGGTGATAATCCCCAAGTGCAGGGAATCATCGGAGCAATTTCCAAAGGTGGAAGTGATAAGTATGGAGTGTCGAACCCACAAGGAGCTAAAGGTAGATCAATATTCTCTCAAGTCCTATCTGTCACTGATACGACTCTACATGCACCGAACGTTTGCTTCCAACTAGACACGAGAAATAAAACTACGTTGTGAGTATGAAGAGAATAACTTTGATGATATCAGAGAGCTAAATTATAAGATTAGGTGTTGTTATCATAAAGTTAGAATATATTACTAAATATTATAAATAGCGTGTGGAATAATGATGGGTCGGTGTGCGGAATTATCCTAGGCAATTATTAACAAGACCGATAGTCGTCATTGCAATTTTATATGAGGGAGAGGCATAAGCTAACATACTTTCTCTTTTTGGATCATATGCACTTATGATTGGAACTCTAGCAAGCATCCGCAACTACTAAAGATCATTAAGGTAAAACCCAACCATAGCACTAAAGTATCAAGTCTCCTTTATCCCATACGCCACAACCCCCTTACTCGGGTTTATGCTTTTGTCACTCAAGCAACCCACTATAAGAGAATCATGAACGCATTGCAACACCCTACAGCGGGAATCCCTCACACTTGCGCGACACGGAGGGCACAATAGGACAACACCAAAATAAAGCATACAACTCGTACCAATCTAGATTATCAATCAACCCAAAGACAAAAGGTATCTACTCAAAACATCATAAGATGGCAACACATCATTAGATCATAATATGTGGCATAAAGCACCCACTACTAGGAAAAGGCATGCTAGTGGCGCACCAGTTTTGCCTTCTAATGGCGCACTACTAGTGCGCCACTAGCATCACGCCATTAGAATTAAATTCTAATGGCGCACCACTGGTGCGCCATTAGGATCTGGTGTTCTAGTGGCGCACCACCTAGTGCGCCATTAGTATTGCCCACAGTGCGCCATTAGAATTCCTCCCAGGGGGCCATATGTATCCATGTGCTTTGGCATACTAATGGCGCACCGGTGGGTGATGCGCCATTAGTGTGATTATCTCAGTGCGCCATTAGTGTCTTGTGTGCTGCGCCACTAGTATGAATATTAGGGACTTTTTTTCTTTTCTGATATTTTCACAGGTTACAAAATATATTATTGGACAGAATTTAGACAACACCACACAACAACAGCAGATTCATCAAATACAATAGAAGATTAGTCTCCGAATACAAATCATCATATTAGTCTCCGAATTCAAAAGACCGAACAAAGATAGAACATTACAAGTCTCGAGACCGCGAGTAGCGAGTTTGTCTTCACATTACAAGTCGATATCGACCATCTAAACTACCATCACATAGAAGAGAGTTGTGGTCATCATGATGAGCATCATCGCGATCAAACTGGTCTTCATCCGGTTCCTCCAACACTCCCTCCTCTCTCCCGCTAGATAGCGGGCGTATCTAGATTTGGCCTCCACCCTAGTGGTGTATCCTTTGTAACTGTTACCGCTGAAACGGTGAACCTGTCTCCGACACTCCTCCCAGTCGTCGTAGACTCCGGGAACCTTACCCTTGTACACGACATACGACGGCATCTCTATGCACAAGCTAAACAACAGACAATACATAAGCAATATGTAAGTATGCAACAAAAGGATCGGAAGAGAAAAGCAAGACATTAATAACACGATTCATGGTCCTACTAATAAATAGCATCGATTACATCTAAGTTGAACGACTGTCCAAACCAAAGAGACATACGAATTCATTAAAGTTTAATTACAACATGAGCCAATCAATGTTTCAGAACTACACATCACTACTTTTGACTCAACTCATCGGACAGGAGCGTGGATGAAGCCGCCGTCTGTCGCGATGGTCATGAAATCGCGGTCGTTGTCACCCTGCATTTGTAGCATTCCATCTATCTCATTGTTGGACAACTGCCCCGACGTATGAAGGACATCTTGGTGGATGATGTCCGCAAAGTCCGACTGGATGCGAAAGAATTCTTGTGTGAGGTCCGCGTCCTGGATTGCCGACAAGTTCGCGGCCCAATCTTTGAGATTATCTGGTAGCAGAAGTTGATGATGGTCCCTTACGATCGCCCGCATGTGATGGAGGGCGTAGTAGGCATCCTTCTGACCGCCAGGCGGCTGCTTGACGCAACAGAACTTCGTATTGTATGAGAACATGTGCTTGCCGTACTTACAAACAGTCCTGGTGAAGGTGCCTCCAGATTTGGCGTAGCCGGGGAGAACATCATCAAGAACTTTCTTGACATTTGTGTAGTCTATCTTGGAGTTACGGTTTGGATCGAAATACGTGGCCATGGAATATTTCGGGCTTAAGAGGATGAGTGTGCAATGTGTGTCACTTCACAGAACACGGAATGTTAGAAAAAAAAGAACGATCGAAATCTAAGAAATCATATGTTACGGGGCGGTTAAGGGATGACTTACTCGGGAAAGTAAGCCACAAGGAAGTTATCCTTATCTAGGTTTACCAGAATGACGCCTTCGAGGTGTGAACTTGCAACTTGGCGGTCCCCAACGCTGCTCAAGTGCTTGGCACGCATGTAGAAGGGGTCGACTATCACGATGTCCGGGGTCTTGTCTCTAATGATCCGCATCTCCATACTCAGCGAAAACAGCCGAACGAAGGTGTAGTGCAGCGGATGAAGGTTAAACATAGCAAAGATGTCATCAAACCGCAGGACGATCGTACCCCCGATGTCGCCATCCACAAAGCCCTTGCCCTCTGGCACCTTGGCCACGAAAACCGGGTATGCCACATCCTTCTCTCTGAGACGCCGCTTCTCCAAAGAAAGAACACTGTCGTGCAGACTCCGCATAGCATCGGTTGTAGCATTCAGCATATTTGGCGGTAGCATCGCCCTACCCGCCACATGCACCCTCCTTGAGATATCCTTAGGTGAAGGTGGCCCGTCCTGAGCACGGATCGAACTCGGTGCCGGCTGGCTCGCACCGGCGCCCTTGTTAGTCTTTCGTTTCTGTCCCTTCTTCTTGATCTCCTATAATGGGACCGAGTTCTGCTCACAGACCGCCTTCTTGAGCGTGTTGGGGCTGATAATTTTTCCCACCTCAGCTATCTGAGGCTCGGTGAAGGTGGGAGCTGGAGGCGTCTCCTGAGAACTGAACGCCAGACGACGCCTATTGCAATTGGATTTCTCCGCCATACCAGCTAGATTGCGGTCGTCTTGGTTGGGTTCTTGAGAAAGAGGCCCACAGAACTCGTCAGCATACCCATGTTCGGCAAAGTACTTATCGACTTTGGTAAATGTACCGTCGTCGTTGTCGTCGTCGTCCGGATCCTGTGCCATAGGGCTGTCCGGATCCTGTGCCATAGGGATGTCCGACATAGGGATGTCTGGCAGGTCCGGTAGCGTTGCGGCGTTCTTGCCATGGCTTGGCGCCGGCACGATTGGCGGTCTTGTCTGTGGGGTGGTGTCCCCCGCCCCCAAACGAATCTGGCTCTTCGGCCAAAGCAGGGGCCAGTTTACGCAGGCGCTGAGGGTCATCTCATCTTCTTCGTCGGCCCCAGCGGGTCGAACCGGAGGTAACAGCTCGTCGCAGCCTGGCAGCACCCGAACCACTTCAACCCTATACATTGTGGGTGGCATCGGATTACCATGGAACATGGGGTTGCCTGGTTGAACGATTCTGCCCTTGGCGACATCGACCAACTCGGCGCCCACGAAGTGCAGAAGAGTGCAAGGAACGTCGGCGGTGCCCTGCGAAAACATGTACAGGGCGTCAGGGATGCCCAGTCAAAGGCAAGGAGATGAAGTCATCGACCGAGAGGCTTAGTTACCGTGATGCCGTCGAGCTCGGCTAATGTCGAGGCACCGCCAACAGCGGGCGTGCAACTGACGGAGGGGGCGCTTGTTGGCGAGGTGCCGGCTGGCGTACACCCGGGTGCATTAAGCTCCAACGCCCGTGCCGGCGCCGGAGACACGAATACCGCCTCCGCCGGAGGCACCAATGGCGCCGCCGCCGGAGACACCAATGGCACCGCCGGAGACACCAATGGCGCCGCCTGCGCGCTGTGCGAGTTGCTGGCCGTGAAGCTGGGAACTGGGGGAGGCCCCTGTTGGCCGCCCGCAATCCACGTCGTCAGCCCATGAATCAACGTAGGCACCATGGCGTTGAGCTTCGTTCCCAGTTGTTGTTCCACTTGCTCTTGGACAAGCTCCGGAATCCGTGCCACTTGTGCCTTGAGTGCTTCAACCTCGCGCGTCTGGCTTTCCGAGCTGGCCTTTTTCTCCTTCCGCACACCAGCTGTTGGGGAACGTAGTAATTTCAAAAAAAAAAAATCCTACGCACACGCAAGATCATGGTGATGCATAGCAACGAGAGGGGAGAGTGTTGTCTACGTACCCTCGTAGACCGAAGCGGAAGCGTTGACGCAACGTAGAGGAAGTATTCGTACGTCTTCCCAGTCCAACCGATCCAAGCACCGTTACTCCGGCACCTCCGAGTTCTTGACACACGTACAGCTCGATGACGCACCCCGGGCTTCGATCCTGCAAAGCTTCGGGGAGGAGTTCCGTCAGCACGACGGCGTGGTGACGATCTTGATGTTCAACTGTCGCAGGGCTTCGCCTAAGCACCGCTACAATATGACCGAGGTGTAATATCGTGGAGGGGGCACCGCACACGGCTAAGGAACGATCACGAAGATCAACTTGTGTGTCTATGGGGTGCCCCCTGCCCCCGTATATAAAGGAGTGGAGGAGGGGAGGGCCGGCCCTCTCTATGGCGCGCCCTAGGGGAGTCCTACTCCCACCGGGAGTAGGATTCCCCCTTTCCTAGTCCAACAAGGAGACCTTCCAAGTAGTAGGAGTAGGAGACAAGGAAGGGGAAGAGAGAAGGGAAGGAAGGAGGGGGTGCGGCCCCTCCCCCTAGTCCAATTCGGACTAGGCCATGGGGGGGCGCGCGGCCTGCCCTAGGCAGCCCCTCTCTCTTTCCCGTATGGCCCAATAAGGCCCAATACTTCTCCCCGGCGAATTCCCGTAACTCTCCGGTACTCCGATAAATACCCGAATCACTCGGAACCTTTCCGAACTCCGAATATAGTCGTCCAATATATCGATCTTTACGTCTCGACCATTTCGAGACTCCTCGTCATGTCCCGATCTCATCCGGGACTCCGAACTCCTTCGGTACATCAAAACTCATAAACTCATAATAAAACTGTCATCGAAACCTTAAGCGTGCGGACCCTACGGTTCGAGAACAATGTAGACATGACCGAGACACGTCTCCGGTCAATAACCAATAGCGGGACCTGGATGCCCATATTGGTTCCTACATATTCTACGAAGATCTTTATCGGTCAGACCGCATAACAACATACGTTGTTCCCTTTGTCATCGGTATGTTACTTGCCCGAGATTCGATCGTCGGTATCCAATACCTAGTTCAATCTCGTTACCGGCAAGTCTCTTTACTCGTTCCGTAATACATCATCTCGCAACTAACTCATTAGTTGCAATGCTTGCAAGGCTTAAGTGATGTGCATTACCGAGAGGGCCCAGAGATACCTCTCCGACATTCGGAGTGACAAATCCTAATCTTGAAATACGCCAACCCAACAAGTACCTTCGGAGACACCTGTAGAGCACCTTTATAATCACCCAGTTACTTGTGACGTTTGGTAGCACACAAAGTGTTCCTCCGGTAAACGGGAGTTGCATAATCTCATAGTCATAGGAACATGTATAAGTCATGAAGAAAGCAATAGCAACATACTAAACGATGGGGTGCTAAGCTAACTGAATGGGTCATGTCAATCACATCATTCTCCCAATGATGTATCCCGTTAATCAAATGACAACTCTTTGTCCATGGTTAGGAAACATAACCATCTTTGATTAACAAGCTAGTCAAGTAGAGGCATACTAGTGACACTCTGTTTGCCTATATATTCACACATGTATTATGTTTCGGTTAATACAATTCTAGCATGAATAATAAACAATTATCATGAAATAAGGAAATAATTAATAACTTTATTATTGCCTCTAGGGCATATTTCCTTCAGTCTCCCACTTGCACTAGAGTCAATAATCTAAATCACATCACAATGTGATTAACATCGATAGTTCACATCATCATGTGATTAACACCCATAGTTCACATCGCCATGTGACCAACACCCAAAGGGTTTACTAGATTCAGTAATCTAGTTCACATCGCTATGTGATTAACACCCAAAGAGTACTAAGGTGTGATCATGTTTTGCTTGTGAGAGAATCTTAGTCAACGGGTCTTTCACATTCAGATCCGTTATGTATTTTGCAATTTTCTATGTCTACAATGCTCTGCACGGAGCTACTCTAGCTAATTGCTCCCACTTTCAATATGTATCTAGATCGAGACTTAGAGTCATCCAGATCGGTGTCAAAACTTGCATCGACGTAACCCTTTACGACGAACCTTTTGTCACTTCCATAATCGAGAAACATATCCTTATTCCACTAAGGATAATTTTGACCGCTGTCCAGTGATCTACTCCTAGATCACTATTGTACTCCCTTGCCAAACTCAGTGTAGGGTATACAATAGATCTGGTACACAGCATGGCATACTTTATAGAACCTATGGCCAAGGCATAGGGAATGACTTTCATTCTCTTTCTATCTTCTGCCGTGGTCGGGTTTTGAGTCTTACTCAATTTCACACCTTGTAACACAGGCAAGAACTCTTTCTTTGACTGTTCCATTTTGAACTACTTCAAAATCTTGTCAAGGTATGTACTCATTGAAAAAACTTATCAAGCGTCTTGATCTATCTCTATAGATCTTGATGCTCAATATGTAAGCAGCTTCACCGAGGTCTTTCTTTGAAAAACTCCTTTCAAACACTCCTTTATGCTTTGCAGAATAATTCTACATTATTTCCGATCTACAATATGTCATTCACATATACTTATCAGAAATGCTGTAGTGCTCCCACTCACTTTCTAGTAAATACAGGCTTCACTGCAAGTCTGTATAAACTATATGCTTTGATCAACTTATCAAAGCGTATATTCCAACTCCGAGATGCTTGCACCAGTCCATAGATGGATCACTGGAGCTTGCGTATTTTGTCAGCACCTTTAGGATTGACAAAACCTTCTGGTTGCATCATATACAACTCTTCTTTAAATCCATTAAGGAATGTAGTTTTGTTTATCCATTTGCCAGATTTCATAAAAATGCGGCAATTGCTAACATGATTTGGACAGACTTAAGCATCGCTACGAGTGAGAAAATTTCATCGTAGTCAACACCTTGAACTTTGTCAAAAACCTTTTCGACAAGTCTAGCTTTGTAGATAGTAACACTACTATCAGCGTCCGTCTTCCTCTTGAAGATCCATTTATTTTCTATGGTTTGCCGATCATCGGGCAAATCCATCAAAGTCCATACTTTGTTCTCATACATGGATCATATCTCAGATTTCATGGCCTCAAACCATTTTGCGGAATCTGGGCTCATCATCGCTTCCTCATAGTTCGTAGGTTTGTCATGGTCAAGTAACATGACCTCCAGAACAGGATTACCGTACCACTCTGGTGCGGATCTCACTCTGTTTTACCTACGAGGTTCGGTAGTAACTTGATCTGAAGTTACATGATCATCATCATTAGCTTCCTCACTAATTGGTATAGTAGTCACAAGAACAGATTTCTGTGATGAACTACTTTCCAATAAGGGAACAGATACAGTTACCTCATCAAGTTCTACTTTCCTCCCACTCACTTCTTTCGAGAGAAACTCCTTCTCTAGAAAGGATCCATTTATTAGCAACGAATGTTTTGCCTTCGGATCTGTGATAGAAGGTGTACCCAACAATTTCCTTTGGGTATTCTATGAAGACGCACTTCTCCGATTTGGGTTTGAGCTTATCAGGATGAAACTTTTTCACATAAGCATCGCAGCCCCAAACTTTAAGAAACGACAACTTTGGTTTCTTGCTAAACCACAGTTCATATAGTGTCGTCTCAACGGATTTAGATGGTGCCCTATTTAACGTGAATGCAGTTGTCTCTAATGCATGATCCCAAAACGATATTGGTAAATCGGTAAGAAACATCATAGATTGTACTATATCCAATAAAGTACGGTTATGACGTTCGGACACACCATTATGATGTGGTGTTCCAGGTGGCATGAATTTGTGAAACTATTCCACATTGTTTTAATTGAAGACCAAACTCGTAACTCAAATATTTGTCTCCGCGATCAGATCGTAGAAACTTTATTTTTCTTGTTACGATGATTTTTCCACTTCACTCTGAAATTCTTTGAACCTTTCAACTATTTCAGACTTATGTTTCATCAAGTAGATATACCCATATCTGCTCAAATCATCTGTGAAGGTCAGAAAATAACGATACCCGCTGCGAGGCTTAACACTCATCGGATCGCATACATCAGTATGTATTATTTCCAATAAGTCAGTTGCTCGCTCCACTGTTCCGGAGAACGGAGTCTTAGTCATCTTGCCCATGAGGCATGGTTCGCAAGCATCAAGTGATTCATAATCAAGTGATTCCAAAATCCCATCAGCATGGAGTTTCTTCATGCGCTTTACACCAATATGACCTAAACGGCAGTGCCACAAATAAGTTGCACTATCATTATTAACTTTGCATCTTTTGGTTTCAATATTATGAATATGTGTATCACTACGATCGAGATCCAATGAACCATTTTCATTGGGTGTGTAACCATATAAGGTTTTATTCATGTAAACAGAACAACAGTTTATTCTCTTACTTAAATGAATAACCGTATTGCAATAAACACGATCAAATCATATTCATGCTCAACGCAAACACCAAATAACATTTATTTAGGTTCAACACTAATCCCGAAAGTATAGGGAGTGTGCGATGATGATCATATCAATCTTGAAACTACTTTCAACACACATCGTCACTTCACCCTTAACTAGTTTCTGTTTATTCTGCAACTCCTGTTTCGAGTTACTACTCTTAGCAACTGAACCAGTACCAAATACCGAGGGGTTGCTATAAACACTAGTAAAGTACACATCAATAACATGTATATCAAATATACCTTTGTTCACTTTGCCATCCTTCTTATCCGCCAAATACTTGGGGTAGTTCTGCTTTCAGTGACCAGTCCCTTTGCAGTAGAAGCACTTAGTCTCAGGCTTAGGTCCAGACTTGGGCTTCTTCACTTGAGCAGCAACTTGCTTGCCGTTCTTCTTGAAGTTCCCTTCTATCCCTTTGCCCTTTTCTTGAAACTAGTGGTCTTGTTAACCATCAACACTTGATGTTCTTTCTTGATTTCTACCTTCATCGATTTCATCATCATGAAAAACTCGGGAATCATTTTCATCATCCCTTGCATACTATAGTTCATCACGAAGTTCTACTAACTTGGTGATGGTGACTAGAGAATTCTGTCAATCACTATCTTATCTGGAAGATTAACTCCCACTTGATTCAAGCGATTGTAGTACCCAGACAATCTGAGCACATGCTCACTAGTTGAGCGATTCTCCTCCATCTTTTAGCTATAGAACTTGTTGGAGACTTCATATCTCTCAACTCGGGTATTTGCTTGAAATATTAACTTCAATTCCTGGAACATCTCATATGGTCCATGATGTTCAAAACATCTTTGAAGTCCCGATTCTAAGCCATTAAGCATGGTGCACAAAACTATCAAGTAGTCATCATATTGAGCTAGCCAAACGTTCATAACGTCTGCATCTGCTCCTGCAATAGGTCTGTCACCTAGCGGTGCATTAAGGACATAATTCTTCTGTGCAGCAATGAGGATAAACCTCAGATCGCGGATCCAATCCGCATCATTGCTACTAACATTTTTCAACACAATTTTCTCTAGGAACATATCAAAATAAACATATGAAAGCAACAACGCAAGCTATTGATCTTACAACATAATTTGCAAAATACTACCAGGACTAAGTTCATGATAAATTTAAGTTCAATTAATCATATTACTTAAGAACTCCCACTTAGACAGACATCTCTCTAGTCATCTAAGTGATCACGTGATCCAAATCAACTAAACCATAACCGATCATCACGTGAGATGGAGTAGTTTTCAATGGTGAACATCACTATGTTGATCATATCTACTATATGATTCACGCTCGACCTTTCGGTCTCCGTGCTCCGAGGCCATATCTGCATATGCTAGGCTCGTCAAGTTTAACCTGAGTATTCCGCGTGTGCAAAACTGGCTTGCACCCGTTGTAGATGGACGTAGAGCTTATCACACCCGATCATCACGTGGTGTCTGGGCACGACGAACTTTGGCAACGGTGCATACTCAGGGAGAACACTTCTTGATAATTAGTGAGAGATCATCTTAAAATGCTACCGTCAATCAAAGCAAGAATAAGATGTATAATAGATAAACATCATATGCAATCAAAATATGTGACATGATATGGCCATGATCATCTTGCGCCTTTGATCTCCATCTCCAAAGTACTGTCATGATCTCTATCGTCACCGGCACGACACCATGATCTTCATCATCTTGATCTATATCAATGTGTCATCACATGGTTGTCTCACCAACTATTGCTCTTGCAACTATTGCTATCGTATAGCGATAAAGTAAAGCAATTATTTGGCACTTGCATCTTATGCAACAAAGAGACATCCATAGGGCTTCTGCCAGTTGCCGATAACTTCAACAAAACATGATCATCTCATACAACAACTTATATCTATCACGTCTTGACCATATCACATCACAACATGCCCTGCAAAAACAAGTTAGACGTCCTCTACTTTGTTGTTGCAAGTTTTACGTGGCTGCTACGGGCTTAGCAAGAACCATTCTCACCTACGCATCAAAACCACAACGATAGTTTGTCAAGTTGGTGCTGTTTTAACCTTCGCAAGGACCGGGCGTAGCCACACTCGGTTCAACTAAAGTTGGAGAAACTGACACCCGCTAGCTCACCTGTGTGCAAAGCACGGCGGTAGAACCAGTCTCGCGTAAGCGTACGCGTAATGTCGGTCCGGGCCGCTTCATCCAACAATACCGCCGAACCAAAGTATGACATGCTGGTAAGCAGTATGACTTATATCGCCCACAACTCACTTGTGTTCTACTCGTGCATATAACATCAAACCATAAAACCTAGGCTCGGATGCCACTGTTGGGGAACGTGGTAATTTCAAAAAAAATTTCCTACGCACACGCAAGATCATGGTGATGCATAGCAACGAGAGGGGAGAGTGTTGTCTACGTACCCTTGTAGACCGAAGCGGAAGCGTTGACGCAACGTAGAGGAAGTAGTCGTACGTCTTCCCGGTCCAACCGATCCAAGCACCGTTACTCCGGCACCTCCGAGTTCTTGACACACGTACAGCTCGATGACGCACCCCGGGCTCCGATCCAGCAAAGCTTCGGGGAGGAGTTCGGTCAGCACGACGGCGTGGTGACGATCTTGATGTTCAACTGTCGCAGGGCTTCGCCTAAGCACCGCTACAATATGACCGAGGTGTAATATCGTGGAGGGGGCACCGCACACGGCTAAGGAACGATCACGAAGATCAACTTGTGTGTCTATGGGGTGCCCCCTGCCCCCGTATATAAAGGAGTGGAGGAGGGGAGGGCCGGCCCTCTCTATGGCGCGCCCTAGGGGAGTCCTACTCCCACCGGGAGTAGGATTCCCCCTTTCCTAGTCCAACTAGGAGACCTTCCAAGTAGTAGGAGTAGGAGACAAGGAAGGGGAAGAGAGAAGGGAAGGAAGGAGGGGGTGCGGCCCCTCCCCCTAGTCCAATTCGGACTAGGCCATGGGGGGGCGCGCGGCCTGCCCTAGGCAGCCCCTCTCTCTTTCCCGTATGGCCCAATAAGGCCCAATACTTCTCCCCGGCGAATTCCCGTAACTCTCCGGTACTCCGATAAATACCCGAATCACTCGGAACCTTTCCGAACTCCGAATATAGTCGTCCAATATATCGATCTTTACGTCTCGACCATTTCGAGACTCCTCGTCATGTCCCCGATCTCATCCGGGACTCCGAACTCCTTCGGTACATCAAAACTCATAAACTCATAATATAACTGTCATCGAAACCTTAAGCGTGCGGACCCTACGGTTCGAGAACAATGTAGACATGACCGAGACACGTCTCCGGTCAATAACCAATAGCGGGACCTGGATGCCCATATTGGTTCCTACATATTCTACGAAGATCTTTATCGGTCAGACCGCATAACAACATACGTTGTTCCCTTTGTCATCGGTATGTTACTTGCCCGAGATTCGATCGTCGGTATCCAATACCTAGTTCAATCTCGTTATCGGCAAGTCTCTTTACTCGTTCCGTAATACATCATCTCGCAACTAACTCATTAGTTGCAATGCTTGCAAGGCTTAAGTGATGTGCATTACCGAGAGGGCCCAGAGATACCTCTCCAACATTCGGAGTGACAAATCCTAATCTCAAAATACGCCAACCCAACAAGTACCTTCGGAGACACCTGTAGAGCACCTTTATAATCACCCAGTTACTTGTGACGTTTGGTAGCATACAAAGTGTTCCTCCGGTAAACGGGAGTTGCATAATCTCATAGTCATAGGAACATGTATAAGTCATAAAGAAAGCAATATCAACATACTAAATGATGGGGTGCTAAGCTAACTGAATGGGTCATGTCAATCACATCATTCTCCCAATGATGTGATCCCATTAATCAAATGACAACTCTTTGTCCATGGTTAGGAAACATAACCATCTTTGATTAACAAGCTAGTCAAGTAGAGGCATACTAGTGACACTCTGTTTGTCTATATATTCACACATGTATTATGTTTCCGGTTAATACAATTCTAGCATGAATAATAAACAATTATCATGAAATAAGGAAATAATTAATAACTTTATTATTGCCTCTAGGGCATATTTCCTTCACCAGCGGTATAGTATGACCCCCATTTTGTGGACAAGCCTTTGCCGGCCACACGACCAGCTGACGTCGGCTTAGTGAGCTTATCCTTGTTTTTCATTATGTTCAATGCCCTATTTAAAGGGGTGTCGAAAGGGGAGCTCTGAGACGACCCCGCGCTACTACTTTCAGTGTCTTGCGAAAGGAACATGAACCATTTAGAAATATTGGGGATTAATTAGAGTGCAACCATATGGAGCTAATTACGCCGGGGTGTATTCCTTACCAGAACAAGCTCAAGCGCCCTGGTCTTTGGATCCGTGGTAAGCTCCTTTGTTATCGGGTCCTCCTTGTATCGGGCCCTGACGTAGTTCCTGGTCTGCTTGTTACCGCTGTATATCTCAAAGCGGGGTGGTAGGCCTTGCTCGGCACGCTCCGCGTCCTCCTTGTCCCATATAGGCTCCGCCACTCTGTAACCGCCGGGACCGAGTTTGTGTTCCCCTAAGTTCAACTCCCGCATTTCTTTCCTCCACTGACTTGATTCGGAGGTTGCACTGCTTGAGCACTTGATCTCGAACTCCTTGTACTCATCTTCGCTCATCAAAGGATATTTCGCCTTGATCTTCTCATAACTATCACCTTTATCAATCATTTTCTTCACCGCGCTTCTCCAAGTAGACAGGGCCGTGCTCATCTTCGTGAGGGCGGCACTATTCACTTTATTCCCTGAGAGGCGTGTGTTTTCAAATTCGGCGGGGAACTTGTATCGTTCGTGCAGCTTCGTGAAGAGGAGGTT
The DNA here is from genome assembly GCF_018294505.1 of Triticum aestivum. Classification (NCBI taxonomy): domain Eukaryota; kingdom Viridiplantae; phylum Streptophyta; class Magnoliopsida; order Poales; family Poaceae; genus Triticum; species Triticum aestivum. The sequence goes on along the minus strand of NC_057801.1, from coordinate 200,730,864 downwards.
GCGCAAATTCCCTCGGTCCTTATGCCTAAGGTTCTCGGTGTTGATCGAGACGGTGCTCCGGAGAATGCACCCGAGCTGAACCGAGTACCCCTTGACTATATGTTTGGGCTCCGTTCGATTCCCGTCGGAGTCCACTTGAGTGAATTCCTCCTTGACGGTGCGGAGCGCATTCGGACGCCGGTCCTTCCTTTGCTTCTTCGATTGGCTGCCATCTGTGTGTGCGCCGCCATCATCAGTGGTGGCATCCTCGGCGGCACCATCAGTGGTGTCATCCCCGGCGCCACTAGGGGTTGTGTAATCAGGATCAATGTCTTTCACGGCGTCCTCATAGCGGTGAGGTTGTTCCTCCATCTCCTGGGATAGCTCCTAGAATTGCTTGCCGCCCGAACCACCGGCCTCATCATTGTGGGCCATGTTTCTCTCTAAATAGGAAAAAAGTTTGGTCAAAAAGTTGGTTATTGTCAAGGAACAAGATCATGGTCTCATCATTTAGGGTTTGTCGACACCGAGGCACCCTAAAAGCCTAAGCTTTCATCATTTAGGGTTTGTCGACGCCGAGGCACCCTAAAAGCCTAAGCGTACATCATTTAGGTTCTCATCAACACCGAGGCATCCGGGGCAGCCAAGTTAAGTTTTCATCATTTAGGGTTTATCGATGCCGAGGCACCCTAGGTTGGGCCTAATCACTTGGCACTAATCACTTGGCTCTATTGCCACCTATGGTTTAATACAGCAAGAATAAAGGGGCAGTTGATCCTACTTAATTAAGTACTAAGATACCCCGGCCCATGCATTAGTAGCAAGTACCTCATATGTCTGATTTTTAGCAAAGTCATGCTAAAATTCACGGAAAATTTCAGCATGACCTTTGCTGAAAATAGGACATATGGAGTACCCGAATTTGCCGGAATGGAAGTTAATCGACATTCCGGCAAACTCAAGGGCCTCTCGGGGTACCTGCAAAATCATCACGACACGAAGGGCCTCTCAAGGGCCTCAAGCAGCAGCGGCGTCTCCCAGGACCCCATTTTTTTGCTAAATTTCTTTGAGCAACAATCAGAGCAGAAAATTCAGCATATTTCTATACAACAACACTGTAAAGATGAAGAACAGTTCTACAACAGCCAATTTATATACAATAGCATCTTTGGTCATACCAATTTCCGAAACAATTCAAAGATGAAGAAATTAACTATGTATAGTTTATTCTTTTTGTACCAGGAACTATTTTAGTTTATTATTTATTGTACCAGGGAGGAATATAACAATCTTTTTTGGTATATATCCTAGTTATACTACTGCAGGAAAGGAGGATCATCATACACATATATATGTGCATAAAAATCATAAAAATTCAAAATCACTTGAAACCTGATCACTCGGACCACACCACATGCCACAACATACATAGTACATAGAGTTGACAATTCAGTTTGCAATCATGTAGTAATGGATTGTTCTACCTAGCAGGTTGTTGGAAATGGATTGTTCTACCTAGCAGGTTGTTGGAAATTCAGTTGCTTTTTTCATTAGGGCTGGCAACAAGACATGGTCAAATTTCAATTAAGATTATCTATTGGTTCAAGACTGGCAACAAGACTTGTTCTACAAAATCAATTATCTATTGAGTAGTTCTTGTGCTCATCCAGTAGCAACATCTTTCATACATGATCAGTAGTCATGTACCAAATTTTTATTTAAACTGAATTTGCAAATCACCAAGAGCTCTACTAGTTTCAGACTAGATTTACACTAAATACACTAGAGTATTTGACCAGTAGTCAGTTACATTTACACTAGACTGAAGAAATTGCTGCATCACTAGACTGAAGAAATTGTGTTGTCAGTTAGGGACTGAAGAAAATACACTAGAGTTTTGTACTGATTCAGTTAACTGACAGCAAGTAACAACATGTTCTAACAGCAACAGTTTCAGAGTACTACTCCAAAATCCTCCTAGTTGTAGCTCACCTAAATGGTTGAATTCAAAGAACTACAGTGGCCTTCAGTGATTGAGAGCTTAAAATTTCCAACAATCTGAACAAACAAAGTAAAAAAGGATCAGTATCTCATTTCAGCTGATTTATTCTTCATAAGCATAGGCTTTGTTTGTTGGAAACTAGCCTGTGAAACTGAAATTTAACAGTAAACTGAATTACTGTCATTTGACGGTAAACTGAATTTTAAACTGAGTACTGGAGTAAACTTGCTGGAGTACAAATTTATGCATTACTCCATATATTTCGAAATACCTACTGTCGTGGTTCTAAGCCTGACAGTAGAGTGGGGGGTAGGTATGGAGAGGCAAGGTCCTAGCTATGGAGAGGTTGTAAACACAGGGGATGTACGAGTTCAGGCCCTTCTCGGAGGAAGTAAAAGCCCTACGTCTCGGAGCCCAGAGGCGGTCGAGTGGATTATATGTATATGAGTTACATGGTGCCGAACCCCTCTACCTGTGGAGGGGGGTGGCTTATATAGAGTGCGCCAGGACCGCAGCCAGCCCACGTAGGAGAGGGTTTAAGGTGAGTTAAGTCTGGGGCGTTACTGGTAATGCCCCACATAAAGTGTCTTTACTATCATAAAGTCTACTTAATTACAGGCCGTTGCAGTGCAGAGTGCCTCTTGACCTTCTGGTGGTCGAGTGAGTCTTCGTGGTCGAGTCCTTCAAGTCAGTCGAGTGAGTCCCTCGTTGGTCGACTGGAAGGTGACCTCTTCTAAGGGTGTCCTTGGGCAGGTACTTAGATCAGGTCAGTGACCCTACCCTAGGTACATGACCCCATCATTAGCCCCCGAATGGATTGAGGCTTCGAGTGAGGAAGGAGTTGATGTTGTTTCCGATTAACCTTTGCACACTGGTCATGCGTTGTTCTGGACCAAAGAATCTCTTCGTTGGTAGTGAGCAACTTGTCTTCAGTCGACTCGATCCATTCTCTTCTTTCGTCGAGTGATCTTTCGGGCTTTGACGATTCCCGAGCGACGGATCGCAGGAAATCCCGCGTCTGACAGACCGATCTGCCGTTCGCGGATTCCGCGGGATGCGAAATTTGGGGAAGCGCGCGAAGCGGAGCGGACCGCGGCGTTCGGATGGGACGGGACATAGACGCCTCGATCTCCGCGCCGCTTTCTTCGCCACGTATCCCGCCTGCATAACTGTTCCTGGATATGATTAGATCGACCGGGCCCACCTGTCATCCACTCGGAAGGGACCTTATAAATACGCCCGGCGAGGATTTTTGTACAGCGCCTCAGCATTCTCTTTCTCTGCTCCCTTCGTCTCCGTCCAGCGCGCTCGCTCTCGCCTCCGCACAACTTCCCCTCGCGCGTCTCACCGGCAACCATGGCCAAGGAGAAGACGGCGGCGCTGGAACGCGCGAAGAAGGCGTCAGCGACGGAGAAGGCGAAAGGGAGATCCACCAGCCGCGGCGGGTCTTCGTCTAGATCCCGCCTACCGAAGGGCTGGGTCCAAGGAGATTGGATCCAGTCGACCATCACGGAGAAAGATCTCCTCGACATGGCCAATGAGGGTCTGATCCCTCATGGAGCTGCGAGGCTTCCGGGGAAGGAGTGGCAGCCCCAGCCAGAAGAGGGTGAGTGCGTGCTCTTGGCCACCCATGTTGATCGTGGATTTTCTTTGCCGCCGAGTATTTTCTTCCGTGGCTTCTTGAACTTCTTTGGGGCGCAGCTCCACCACTTTACCCCAAATTCTATCGCCTATCTTGCCGCATTCGTGTCCATGTGTGAGGGTTTTCTGGGCTGTCGACCGCACTGGGGCTTGTTCAAGCATATATTCACGTGTCGCTCTCAGACCGTGAAGAAGGCGAGCCCAGGCGACGAAAGAACCCGAGTCGTCCAAATGTGTGGGGGTCTGGGGATCCAGGTGAGGAATAAGAGCACCTTCCCGCCCATGACCTTTCCCGAGTCAGTCAGAGGCTGGCAGTCGACCTGGTTCTACTGCCAGGACCAGTCGACGCCGGGGCAGTCGAGTGGACTCCCTCAGTTTACCATGGACCGAGTGAACAAGCCCTCCTCTCTGAAGTTGATTCCGGAGGAGAAAGCTGACGTGAAGATGTTGATGGAGCGCGTGGTGCAGTTGGTTCGGGAGGGAGTGACGGGCATGGATCTCCTGGAGGTTTTCCTTAGGCGTCGTATCCAGCCCCTTCAGTTCCGGAGCCACTGCATGTGGTTGTACTGTGGGACTGAAGACGAGACTCGAGTCCATCCAGAAGCAGTCGACGATGTCACTCTGGAAAGATGGATGGCCGCCGTTACCGGAAACAAGGATAACCCACGCGGAGCCAGAAGGATTCCTCCACTCGACCACAACAATGATCCAAACAAGGTATGCCTGCTCTGCTCTCCACTGTGTTCTTGTCATATTCATTTCTGGTTATTCAGCCAATTGGTCGATTGATCCTTGTCTTGATGTCTATCAGGCCCTCACCAAGCTGTACTCGATGCCCAATGGAGCACAGCTCCGACTGAGGAGGGTGAGGCGAGTGGGGGCGAGAGCCAGGAGGAGGAGGAATGGGACTCGGACGTTGCTGAGGATGATGATGACGATGACGACGATGACGGTGATGAAGATGACGCTGAAGACGAGGAAGAAGAGGAGGAGGAGGTCGTACCACCGCGCTCAGAAAGGCGGTCGAAGCTTGTCCACGACCCTTCGACTGAACGTGGCAAGGGGGTTGCGACCGTTGCACAGTCGACCAAGCGCCCTCGGACCACCTCTCCGGCGCCGACTGAAAAGGCGCCGAAGCAGCCCAGGGCGGCTCCGTCGAAGCCGATCAAGCTCCTGCCGAAGATGAAGGTGTCCATCCCCACCATATCAGGGTAATCATGCTGCTTAAGTCTTCTTATTTTGTGTGAACTTTGTCTCTGGTTGACGCTGAAGTTAGTCGACTGATTCTTTGGAGTTGCAGTGCTGCTACTTCTGAGACCTCAGCCCGGGCTGATGACCATGAGATGGAGGACGCAGCAACTTCAAAACCAGGTACTATATTCTTAACACCGTCTTTAGTCGACTGACTCATGATCTCTGATCCTGATTCTTCTCCGTAGCTCCACCCAATGCTGTTATCAATCTCCCTGATGATGATGAGGATGAGGAACCGCTGAAGCGCAGAAGGAGTAGGAAAGCGTCTGCCAGCAAGGGTGCCCCAGGATGTGACGGCGCCTGAGATTCTGATTGCGGAGGAAGAGAACACCACTCGACACACGGTGTCCTTCGCAGATCCAGTGACGAGTGCTCAGCAGCCCTCCCTCTTCACGACGCACCACGTCCCAGAGGACCAAGCTGGCGCCGCGAAAGAAGGCGATACGCCAGGCAGGGATCATGATGGAGCAGTTAAGGACCATCCGGGATGCGAGCCAGGCAGCTTACGACGCCAGTTCCGCCCTTCAAAGCAATGTTCAGGTCAGTCGACCACCGCCTGTTCTGTTAGGATATGCTATCAAAAACTTTTCTTTCCAGAATTTATAGTAGTCACCCATTGGGTGTGTCGATTTAGACTCCGTGTTTGCGGGGGCACGCTGAGTGCACCCGCTGGGTGTAGTCCCCAAGGCTAAGGTTGACTGCTGGCAGTCGGCCTTAGGCTTTATAATTTCAGTCTTTGCGTCATTCGACTATGTCGACTGGATTTCGCAAACTGGTCGACTGGTCGACTCTGTCTTCAATAGGATTAGTGGGGGCACGCTGAGTGCACCCACTGGGTGTAGTCCCCGAGACTGTGGTCGACTGCTTGCAGTCGATTATAGTCTTAAAGAATACATCTCTCTCTTTTTTTTGAGGTTGACTGGTCGACTTTATCTTCAACAGGATTAGTGGGGGCACGCTGAGTGCACCCACTGGGTGTAGTCCCCGAGACTACGGTCGAATGCTTGTATTCGGCTGTAGTCTTAGAAACGTGTGATTTTTCCTTTTTCACTCGGAAGTGAATTATATTTGACATTTAGTCGATTGGTTCTTCGCAGAACTCCTGTGATCTTGTGGCTCGCTACTCTGAGCTGGAAAACAAGCACACTCAACTCGAGCTGAGCTTGAAGCTGGTTCAGGAGAAGCTGACGAAGGCAAAGGAGGAGACCGAAGGTATGTTTGGTGAGACCCTGACGACTGCTTTTCCCCTTGCTTGTTTCAAAATCTGATCTTGCTGTAACTTGCAGGTAAGGTAAGGGAGGCCCAACAGAAGAAAGACCTCGAACTAGCTGAGAAGATCAAGCTTGCTGACGAGAAGTTAGCTTCAGTCACCAAGCTTGAACAAGACAATACCAATCTGAAAGCTGCTCTTGGGATCGCCAACAAGGAGGTCAGTCGACTGAAAACTGATAAAGCTGCCCTGACCGACCAAGTCAGTAAGTTGACTGAGAAGAAAAATGATCTGGAGGCCTTCCTGAGTGGTCTTGCCAAGAAGCTGTTTCTTATGCTTGAAGGTAAACCTCTATGCTAGGCAAATATTTCCAATCGTGGTTTTTTCCATTCGACCATCGCCTTGACTCAGTGATCGTCCTTGCAGAATTTTGTCAAAACTTTGAAGAAGAAACTAGCCGGTTGGAGCCAAACCTCGACCCCGTCAATTCTCCGGTGAACGACGAAGTTGCCATGGATGTTTTCCGACTGGAGTCTCGTGTTGCAGCTGCCGTGGACTATCTCGCAAGGCTGAAGGCCGCCACATCTCGCATCGACTCGACGCTCTGGCCTGGGGAGACACTTCAGAATGACCTTGAGTCGCTGATGGCTCGCTTGAACACGATCCCTGGTCGAGTGCAGGAATGGAAGAAGTCCTCGGCTCGGTGCGGTGCAGATGTTGCTCTGTGTCTGGCCCGAGTCCACTGCAAAGATGCGCGAGAAGAGAAGCTGGCGGCCCTCCGGGTGGCCAACACCAAGAAACATGACTTCAGGTCCTTTATGGAAACTTTCCTTGCGGCCGCCACTCGGATCGCAGATGGAATTGATCTTGATGAGTTCGTTGCACCTTCCAGCCCTCCTCAGGAGGGGTAAAAAACTTCTTCTAAGCTCGACGCTTAAAATTTGCCTCGGTATGCCGAGTGGAGTTGTAACCGATAAACCTTAATGGGCTTAGCACCCGAGCACTTTCGGTTCCTTTAGGTATCGATCCGAACTTGAATTTGTCGTTTGAATATGATTGCTCTTGGCTCGAAATGTCTTTTGTAGGTTTAAAGCAGAGCGCTTACTGCAATCGACTTATTCCTTAGTCCACTTAGGTGAGCGCTGGGCTGCAGCTAAGCCCCCGAGTGGAAGCCTGGCTTACCACTCGGCAGGATTTTTATAACTTAGGCGACTACTTGGACTGCAGCTAAGCCTCCGAGTAGAAGTCTGACTTACCACTCGGTAGGATTTTTGATTACTTAGGCAAGCACTTGGACTGCAGCTAAGCCTCCGAGTGGAAGTCTGGCTTACCACTCGGTAGGATTTTTATAACTTAGGCGAGTACTTGGACTGCAGCTAAGCCTCCGAATGGAAGTCTGACTTACCACTCGGTAGGATTTTTGATTACTTAGGCGAGTACTTGGACTGCAGCTAAGCCTCTGAGTGGAAGTCTGGCTTACCACTCGGTAGGATTTTTATAACTTAGGCGAGTACTTGGACTATAGCTAAGCTTCCGAGCGGAAGTCTGGCTTACCACTCGGCAGGATTTTTATAACTTAGGCGAGTGCTTGGACTGCAGCTAAGCCTCCGAGCGAAAGTCTGGCTTACCACTCGGCAGGATTTTTATAACTTAGGCGAGTACTTGGACTGCAGCTAAGCCTCCGAGTGGAAGTCTGGCTTACCACTCGGTAGGATTTTTATAACTTAGGCGAGTACTTGGACTGCAGCTAAGCCTCCGAGTGAGAGGTTTGCTCTTCACTCGGTAGGATTTTTATAACTTAGGCGAGTACTTGGACTACAGCTAAGCCCCCGAGTGAGAGGTTTGCTCTTCACTCGGTAGGATTTTTATAACTTAGGCGAGTACTTGGACTGCAGCTAAGCCCCCGAGTGAGAGGTTTTCTCTTCACTCGGTAGGATTTTTATAACTTAGGCGAAACGGATTCGCAGCTAAGCCTCCGAGTGAGAGGTTTGCTCTTCACTCAGTAGGGTTTTCATAACTTAGGCGAAACGGATTCGCAGCTAAGCCTCCGAGTGTGAAGTCTGGCTCACCACTCGGTAGGATTTTTTACAAACTTAGGCGGAACGGATTCGCGGCTAAGTCACCCACTGAGGGGGAATTTTATTAGACAAAATAAAAAGTGACAAAAATTATGGAGGAACTATGACACTATTATTTTGAGGTCCACGAACTACAGAAGTACTTTATTGCAACTCATCCGAGTGATAAAACTTAAGTGTAAAATGGGCGGAGTAATTCCGCGTTCCAAGCTCGGGGCTCGTCGATATTATGCTCGACGTTGTAAAGACGGTACGCCCCGTTGTGGAGGACCTTGGTGACGATGAAGGGACCTTCCCAAGAAGGAGCAAGCTTGTGTGGTTTGTGTTGATCCACTCGGAGAACCAAATCTCCTTCCTGGAAGGCTCGACCTCTCACATTTCTGGCATGGAAACGACGCAAATCTTGTTGGTAGATGGTCGACCGGATCAGAGCCATCTCCCTTTCTTCCTCTAAAAGGTCGACTGCGTCCTGCCGCGCTTGTTCAGCTTCTGCTTCGTTGTAGATTTCAACTCGAGGAGCATTGTGGAGAAGATCACTCGGCAAGACTGCTTCAGCTCCGTAGACCAAGAAGAATGGAGTTCTTCCGGTCGACCGATTAGGTGTGGTCCGCAGTCCCCAAAGCACTGAGGGAAGTTCGTCGACCCAAGCTCCAGCTGCATGCTTGAGATCACGCATCAGTCGGGGTTTCAATCCCTTGAGAATCAGGCCATTGGCTCGCTCTGCTTGTCCATTCGACTGCGGATGGGCGACTGAAGCGTAGTCGACCCGTGTGCCTTGGGAGTTACAGAAATCTCTGAATTCCTCCGAGTCAAAGTTCGACCCATTATCCGTAATGATGCTGTGCGGGACTCCATATCTGAATATTAGTTCCCTGATGAAGCTAACAGCAGTACCGGTGTCAAGGTTCTTGATTGGTTTAGCCTCAATCCACTTGGTGAACTTGTCGACTGCCACCAGTACATGCGTGAAGCCACTTCGCCCTGTTCTCAAAGGACCGACCATGTCCAACCCCATACTGCGAAAGGCCAGACGAGTGGGAATGGTCTTCAGAGCTGATGCAGGCTTGTGCGACATATTCGAGTAGAACTGACATCCCTCGCACTTATCCACTATCTCCTTTGCCATCTCATTCGCCTTTGGCCAGTAAAATCCGGCTCGGTATGCTTTGGCCACGATGGTCCGAGAGGACGCATGATGACCACAGGTCCCCGAGTGGATATCATTGAGGATGAGTCGACCTTCTTCTGGTGTTATGCACTTCTGACCAACTCCAGTCGCGCTTTCTCTGTATAATTGTCCTTTGATTACGGTAAAGGCCTTAGATCGACGGACGATCTGTCGAGCCTCTTCCTCATCCTCCGGGAAGCTCTTTTCTCAGGATATACGCGATATATGGAACTGTCCAGTCGGGAATGACCACCAAGACCTCCATGATCAAGTCGACCACCGCTGGGACTTCAACCTCAGTCGGATCTGTGGCACTCTTGGGCTGTGGAGCTTCTTCGGTGAAAGGATCTTCTTTGACTGACGGAGTGTGTATATGCTCCAAGAACACACCACTCGGAATGGCTTCTCTCTTGGAACCTATCTTTGCTAGATCATCAGCTGCTTGATTTTTCAGTCGGGGTATATGATGGAGCTCCAACCCCTCGAACTTCTTTTCCAGCTTCCTCACTGCACTGCAGTATCCAGTCATGGCTGGGCTTCTCACGTCCCACTCCTTCATCACCTGGTTGACCACTAAATCCGAGTCGCCATAGACCATCAGGCGACGGACGCCGAGTGAAATGGCCATGCGCAACCCATATAAGAGGGCCTCATATTCTGCCTCATTGTTGGAGGAATCAAAGTGAATCTGGAGCACATATCTGAGCTTATCTCCTCTGGGGGAAACCAGGACAACCCCAGCACCGGAACCATTCAACATCTTAGAGCCATCAAAGAACATGGTCCAATGCTCCGAGTGAACTTCAGTCGGCTGCTGCTGTTCAATCCACTCGGCGAGGAAATCTGCTATTGCCTGGGACTTAATGGCTTTCTTTGCCTCAAACTTGATATCAAGGGGAAGAAGTTCAATCGCCCATTTGGCCACTCGACCAGTTGCATCTCTGTTGTGCAAAATCTCTGATAGTGGAGCGTCGCTGACGACTGTGATGGAATGATCAGAGAAATAATGAGCAACCTTCTTTGTGGTCATGTATATTCCATACACAAGCTTCTGATAATGAGGATATCTCTGCTTGGATGGAGTCAAGACTTCAGACAAATAATACACTGGGCGCTGAACTTTGAGAGCTTTTCCTTCTTCTTCCCGCTCGACCGTAAGCACAGTACTGACGACTTGTCCTGTGGCTGCGATATAGAGCAACAGAGGCTCTTTGCTGATTGGAGCAGCAAGCACCGGCTGGGTGGAGAGCAGAGCTTTTAGCTCGGCAAACGCTGCATCAGCTTCTGGAGTCCACTCGAACTTGTCTGTCTTCTTCATCAGTCGGTAAAGAGGCAATGCCTTTTCACCGAGTCGTGAGATGAATCGACTTAATGCGGCCAAGCATCCAGTAAGCTTCTGGACATCGTGCACTCGCACAGGGCGTTTCATTCGGAGAATAGTGCCAATCTTCTCTGGATTAGCGTCGATTCCCCGTTCGGAAACGAGAAAACCGAGTAACTTGCCACCAGGAACTCCAAATGTGCACTTTGATGGATTGAGCTTGATATCATACCTTCTGAGGTTGGCAAATGTTTCGGCGAGATCAGCGAGCAGGTCGGAACCTTTTCGTGACTTGACAACGATATCATCCATATATGCTTCCACATTCCGACTGATTTGAGTGAGTAGACACTTCTGAATCATTCGCATAAATGTGGCTCCGGCATTCTTGAGGCCGAATGGCATGGTGATATAGCAGAAGCACCCGAATGGAGTGATGAAAGCTGTTTTTACCTCGTCGGGTCCGTACAGACGGATCTGGTGGTACCCGGAGTAGGCATCTAGAAAAGACAGTCTCTCGCATCCCGCGGTCGAGTCAACAATTTGATCTATGCGAGGGAGAGGAAAATGATCTTTCGGGCAGGCCCGGTTGATGTGCTTGAAATCAATGCACATTCGGAGCGATTTGTCCTTCTTAGGAACCATGACGACATTAGCGAGCCACTCGGAGTGGTATATCTCTCGGATAAATCCTGCCGCCAACAGTCGAGCCACTTCCTCACCAATGGCTTTTCTCTTCTGGACGGCGGACCGCCGAAGATGCTCTTTGACTGGTTTTGCAGATGAGTCGACTCTTAGGCGATGCTCAGCCAGTCCCCTGGGAACACCTGGCATGTCAGCGGGCTTCCATGCAAAAATGTCCCAGTTCTCACGGAGGAACTGGATGAGCGCTTCTTCCTATTTTGGGTCGAGTGTTGTGGAGATGCGGGTCGGAGCTGCATCGGGGTCGGTCGGGTGAATGTGAACAGGCTTCGTCTCACCGGACGACTGAAATGCAGACTCTGTGGCGGGTTTCTTGGATCGCAGCAAGTCACTCGGATCTGCGTTTTGCTTGTATTCTTCGAACTCGACCGCTGTCACCTGGGAATCGGCAATCTTTGAGCCCTTCTGAAAGCACTCTTCTGCCTTTTTCCGATCACCGGTGACAGTGATCACTCCTTTGGGGCCGGGCATCTTCAATTTGAGGTACACGTAACATGGTCGAGCCATGAACCGTGCGTAAGCTGGTCTCCCCAAAATGGCATGATATGCACTCTGAAAATCCACGACCTCAAACGTCAACTTTTCTTTGCGAAAATGTTTCGAATCACCAAACACCACGTCCAAAGCTATTTGGCCGAGTGACTCGGCTTTCTTCCCTGGTATAACTCCATGAAAGCTCATGTTACTAGTGCTCAGTCGGGACATCGGAATGCCCATTCCTTTCAGTGTGTCTGCATACAACAAATTCAGCCCGCTTCCACCGTCCATCAGCACTTTTGTCAGTCGAGTGCCTTCGACAACTGGATCGACCACCAAGGCTTGCCTCCCAGGGGTGGCAATATGAGTCGGGTGATCAGATTGGTCGAATGTGATGGGTATTTGAGACCATTTCAGATAATTTGCTTTTGCTGGGGCAACCATGTTCACCTCTCGGTTAATGACTTTCAATCGACTCTTGCTTTCCACATCTGCAAAGATCATCAGAGTGGAGTTGATATGCGGATATCCTTCCTCACTGTCCTCCTTGTCTTCGGCCTTGTCCGACTCCTTCTCCTTGTCCTTAGACTGTTTTCCCTGAAACTGCTGGATCAGGAGTCGACATTGGCGAGTGGTATGCTTCGGGTAGATGATATTCCCCTCTTCGTCTTTCTTCGTGTGGATGTGACATGGCATATCCATTACGTCGTTCCCTTCTTTATCCTTTACCTTCTTGGGGTTCCAGGATCCTTTTGGTTTCCCCTTAAACTTTCCCTGAGTCACGGCCAGAGCCTCTCCAGGAGCTGCCGGTTCAGCCTTCCGCTTCTGTTTCCGACTGGTGTTTCCTTTTTCCGACTGACTCGGCTTGTGCTTGCCGCTTCGGAGTCGGTCTTCTTCTTCGCCGTTGGCGTACTTGGTAGCAATCTCCATCATCCGACTCAAGGTCATGTCACCGGTTCGACCAAACTTCAAACTCAATTCTCTGTTCTTGACGCCATCTTTGAAGGCGCAGACTGCCTGATGATCAGACACATTCTCCACAGTATGGTGCAAAGTGATCCATCTCTGAATATACTCTCTGAGAGTCTCATTGGTCTTCTGCACGCAGACTTGCAACTCTGTCAGTCCAGCTGGTCGCTTGCAAGTTCCTTCAAACGTTCTGATGAACACTCGGGACAAATCTTCCCAAGTGTAAATGCTGCTAGGAGGTAATTGAGTCAACCATGCCCTGGCAGAACCTTCCAGCATGAGGGGCAAATGCTTCATGGCCACCTCGTCGTTCCCACCACCAATCTGAACTGCCACTCGGTAGTCCTCAAGCCAAGTTTCAGGCTTAGACTCACCAGTGAACTTGCTGACTCCTGTTGCCAACCTGAAATTGGGAGGGATAACTGCGGCTCTGATAGCTCTGCTGAAACATTCAGGACCAGAAACATGCACTCGACTGCTTGTGGGCGCATCTCTGTCGAGTCCGCCTCGATGGGCTCTGTTCCGGTCGACCAAACCTTGCACGATAATGGATCGCGCGTCGAAGCCTGGTTCTCTGGGGTCGACTGGAACTCTTCGCCCCGTACTGAACTGACATCTGTCATCTTGCTGTCGAGGAGCGTAAGACCCACCCCTCGGAGGGGAATTGGGCACTTGACACCTATCATCTCGGTCGAGTCGGTCACCATATTGGTCTCGCCGATTCTCGCGCCCTTCACGCCGCGGAGGCGATCTGGGACTGTGAGCCGACTGAACCGTATTCGCAGCGACGGATCGACTGTGAATTCTGTTGCGCGACTGCGACACGGCCGAATTCTGGTCTCCTGCTGCCCGGAGTAGATCCCTGATCTGCATCAAGCCTCTGCCAGCTTCCGACTGAGAGGGCTGGATGGACTCTGCTATACGGGTCGCAGCTGCTAAATTCTGGATTGGGGTTCGATATACCTGAGTCGGCGGGAAGAGTTGACGTCGACTGGTGTCGGGAACTCGTTGCCGCGCACGCTCGTGGAGTGCTCGCTGAAGATTCTCCAGTCGAGTGCGTTCGGCCAAATTGGCCAAACGTGCCTCCTCCAAGGCGCGAGCCTCGGGGGTTTCTCCTGCGATGGGAGTACGCAAGACATCCACGTTCCTGCAGCGAAGTTCTTCTCTTTGCAGAGAGTCGAGTGGCTCGGGCTGGTACTCTTCGTGATCTCGTGCGGGGTCGCCTCCGTCGCCTGCTCCACCAACACGGGCGAACCCAGGGGGACTGCGGGGCCCGTCGACCATCAGGATTTCCGCCGTTGGATCACTGCTATCGCACTCGGATGCGGTCTCTACGGAGCCACTCGACAGGTCGAACAGGCCGTAGAGAGATTCATCGGGCTCGATTGCTGCAACTTGGGTGGTGGCCATTTGGCGAGCCACCGTGTGCCTCACCCACCGCTGAATCCTCGACCGGCCCGAGCGCTTGCGCTGGCGGGAGACCGGGAAGGTGGTCGATGGGGATGTCGACCGATACGGGGTCGACGGTTGCCGCAGCAGAACGCCGCGGACACATGCGCGAAAATGCGTCGCACCGCGGACGGGGAGCGCATCAACGTCGAGTGGAGCCTCCTGGAGCCAGGCGGAGTCGTCGGCGATGAAGATGAGAGCGCCGAGACGGATCTCTCGACCCTCGACCAAAACTCCACCAGCCACCATGATGAAAGTACTCAGAAGAATCGCAACTTCCCCACAAAATCGCTAAAACACCTACCCCATGGTGGGCGCCAACTGTCGTGGTTCTAAGCCTGATAGTAGAGTGGGGGGTAGGTATGGAGAGGCAAGGTCCTAGCTATGGAGAGGTTGTAAACACAGGGATGTACGAGTTCAGGCCCTTCTCGGAGAAGTAAAAGCCCTACGTCTCGGAGCCCAGAGGCGGTCGAGTGGATTATATGTATATGAGTTACAGGGTGCCGAACCCCTCTACCTGTGGAGGGGGTGGCTTATATAGAGTGCGCCAGGACCCCAGCCAGCCCACGTAGGAGAGGGTTTAAGGTGAGTTAAGTCTGGGGCGTTACTGGTAACGCCCCACATAAAGTGTCTTTACTATCATAAAGTCTACTTAATTACAGGCCGTTGCAGTGCAGAGTGCCTCTTGACCTTCTGGTGGTCGAGTGAGTCTTCGTGGTCGAGTCCTTCAAGTCAGTCGAGTGAGTCCCTCGTTGGTCGACTGGAAGGTGACCTCTTCTAAGGGTGCTTTGGGCAGGGTACTTAGATCAGGTCAGTGACCCTACCCTAGGTACATGACCCCATCACCTACTGCTATGAGCTATGTCAACAGGGCTACTCCAGTGCACATCACTGCCCAGAGCAAACTGAAACCCACTCTTCTCTCTCTACCCAACGAGCTAATCTATATGAATGCAGTTTTATCAACGGGCCATATATCGATAAGAACGATTGTTGCTGCCTATGAAGCACAACACAGATGTATGGCATGAACAAATTCAATCTATAATGAGACTGAAGCATCTAGAAGATCAAAGTAATCATGGGTTGGATCGAGGAAAAAAATGGGGGCGAGGGGGAAGATGGAATCGGGGGCTCTATACCTGCGGCGGCTGCGGCTGGAGGACGGCGCCGTCGACGAACTCGAGGGCGGGGGCACCGGATGCTCCTCTCGTTGATGGGGGAGGGGAGAGGCTGGAGGCAAACCCTAGCCGCCAAGCGCACGAGTGCTGTAGCTAGGTGGAGTAACCTCTGCCGGAGACGACGGAGCAGGTGGCCGACGTCGTGGTTGGTGAGGAGCAGGTGGCCGGCGTCGTGGTTGGTGAGGAGAGCACGAGGAAGAGCGCCCCGTCCGATGAGGTGGTTGGTGCCTTGGCGGCCGGCGGCGACGGAGGCCTGGAGGATGTGGAAGAAGGCGCAGACGGCGAGGAGGAGTCCGGCGAGGGTCGGGGCGGCGGGGGTGGGGGCGCGGGGGCGCGGGGGCGGCGGGGTGGAGTCCGGTGAGGGTCGGGGCGGCGGCGTCGTGGGTCAGGGCAGCGCGCGGGTGGATCTGGTGGCTTGGGAGAGAGGGTCGAAGGGGATCTGGCGAGAGAGAGGGGATAGCTAGGGGGAGGGTTCTAATGGCGCACCGACCAGTCATGCGCCATAAGTATGACTATTCTAATGGTGCACCACCCCTCGGTGCGCCGTTAGATTTTTGTTTTAATCTAGCCCACTAACCATATCTACAACCTAACCCTATCTACAATAGAACCCACCCGCTAGCCCGATTGGTCAGCATGCAGCACACACACCAGGAGGTCCTGGGTTCAATTCCCAGGCTCCCCAATATTTTTTATGCATTTTAAATGCTGTTTTTTATATTTATTTGTGTTTAAATATGTTCAAACTTGTTTAAATCATAACAGTAATATTTTTTATAAAAACAGTAATAATTTTTTAAAAAATATGTTCAAATTTGTTACTTGAAAATATCATCGGCGGCGGCGGTGGAGCGGGGGAGGATGCGGGGATCGAGATCGAGATGGAGGGGGAATCGAGATCAAGATGGAGGGGGATCGAGATCAAGTGTCCTCATGAATTCAAAAAGTGCCCATGAAATTTAAAAATATTCATGATATCAAAAAGTGCCCATGAAATACAATCGAGAAATGAAGACTACAATTTAAATACAATCGATCTTAGCTAGCTATCTGTTCACAATCTTCTTGCCCTTCTTTTTCGCAAATGGAGTTCTTCTGTGGAACGGACGTCCTTTAGGTAGGGTGGTCCTACTTCTTCTTGTGGTGTGTGCTGCTACTTCATCGTCGTCGTCATGTTCGATCTTCAGGTCGCCGTACTTGTCGAAGTCTTGCTCATTGGCTACTCCATCCATTCCGATGATCTTCCTTTTGCCTCTCCTCACGACAAAACGACTGGGCTTTGACGGGTCGATAATGAAGAAGCATTGGTCCACTTGGGAAGCCAGTACCCATGGCTCATTTTTCGTGGTGACTTTTGCGCCCACGGTCTTGGATTTGGCTTCGGGTATAACCATGGTGGTGAAATATCGGTCTTCTTTTAGGACGCTCTTGGCCCATCTGACACGGAACATCGGCACCTTCTCTCCTGCGTAGCTCAACTCCCAGATCTCCTCAATCCTTCCGTAGTATCTGTCCTTGTCCTTACCGGTGTAGGATTCCATCGTTACCCCGGAGTTCTGATAACCATCGCTCTTCATGTCCTTGTCCTCGGTGTAGAATGTGTAGCCGTTGATATCGTACGCCTCATAGGTCATCAGGTTGTGCTCGGCGCCCTGTGACAAGGTGAATATGAGTTGTTCTTCCGCGGAAGAATCTTCATGTAAAGGGTACGACAGAAGCTTCTGCTTGAACCAAGCGTGAAACATGAGTTGTGCTCTTTGAGTATATCTCCGTCCGTCCTCTGTTGGCCTCGGTCATTGTACGTCTTCTCAATAAAGGTTTTGTGCTCTACCACCCAAGGATCGACCACGTCTATGTGTTGTAGCGCGACTAGGTTTGCTCTTTCAAAGTCGACGAGTCGACCCTCGAAGTCGACATGCATTTCGCGGCGACCCTCACGGTGACTCCATCCAGCGAGCCTGCCGAGGTGCCTATTGACGGGCAGACCAACGGGGTTCTCGATGCCTAGATAATTCATGCAGTAGGAGATGCACTCTTCGGTTAGAAAGCCCCTGGCTATACTTCCCTCTGGACGTGACATGTTGCGAATGTATCCTTTGATGACACCATTCATCCTTTCGAACAGCATCATGCTGTGCAGGAAAGTCGGCCCGAGTTGTATGATATCCTCCACGATATGGACCAGCAGATGCACCATAACATCGAAGAATGCGGGCGGGAAGTACATCTCAAGCTTGCATAGTATCACCGCGATCTCTTCCTGTAGCCTTCTGAGTTTCCTCACGCCAATCGACTTCCAAGAGATGACGTCGAAAAAGTTTCATAGGCTAAATAACGTTTCACGGACGTGCGCGTCCATGATCCCACGGATTGCAACTGGAAGTATCTGTGTCATCAGCACGTGACAGTCGTGAGACTTCATCCCGCTGAACTTCTGCTTCGCTAGGTCTAGGTATCTGCTTATCTTCCCCGCGTAACCGTAAGGAAGTTTTACTCCTAGGAGGCAGGTGAAAAACTGCTCGATCTCCTCTTGACTTAGAGTGAAGCACGCGGGAGGGTAGTCATTTTCGGTCTTCTTGGCCTTTTTGCCTTTGCGACGACTTTCTGTGTCCTGCTTTGCCTCATCATCATCATCATCATCATCATCATTAGCGTGAAGCTCCTGCCTGATGCCCATTGATTTCAAGTCTGCCCTTGCTTTCAGCCCATCTTTGGTCCTCTCTGGCATGTTGAGCAGGGTACCAAGCAGACTCTCGCACACGTTCTTCGTGATATGCATGACATCAAGGCTGTGAGGCACACGGTGGATCTTCCAGTACGGCAAGTCCTAGAAAACAGACCTCGTTTTCCAGACCTTCAGCAGCGGCTCTGGCGCCTTTCGCTTCTTTCCCGGCTCTGGCGCCTTTTGCTTCTTTCCCGGCAGTGGGCAGTCTTTCCAATTTTTCAACAGCTCGTCTATTTCCTCGCCGCTCCTCGTACACGGGCGTTTCCTGGGTTCGGTTTCACCATCGAACAGATCCTTGCGTTTCCTCCACGGGTCATCGCCGCGAAGCCACCTTCGATGTCCCATGAACACGGTTTTCGAAGACCCAGGATCTCTATCTAGCTGGCGATACGTTGTGTCATCCATGCACCTTACGCATCCAGAAAATCCGCGGACTACCTGCCCTGCGAGATATCCGTAACCGAGATAGTCGTGCACCGTCGTGAGCAGTGCGGCTCTCATAGGGACTTTCTCTACGGCGTCCCACGTATTGGCTGGCGTTTTCCACAACATGTCTAGCTCCTCCTTCAGCAGCCCCAGATACAGATTGATGTCGTTCCCTGGTTGTTTCGGCCCTTCAATTAGCATACTCATGTGAATGTACTTCCTCTTCATGCACAACCAGGGGGGAAGGTTGTACATCCACACAAACACAGGCCAGGTGCTATGTGTGCTTCTCTGGCTGCCAAACAGATTGACTCCATTGGTGCTCGCACCCAGCACGATGTTCCTTGGATCCTTCCCAAATTCTGGGTAACTCAACATCTTGTCTTTTTTATTTATCTCCGGATCATTTCTGTCATCTTCCCGCTTCTTCTCCTCCCTATCCGCGTGCCAACGCAGGAGCTTTGCTACCTTAGGGTCCGCGAAATACCGCTGCAGACGAGGAGTGATCGGAAAGTACCACACCAATTTTTGAGGAGCTTTCTTCCTCTTCTTGTATCGAGTGACGCCGCACACCGGACATATGGTAGACTCCGCGTGCTCGTCCCGAAAAATGATACAATTGTTAATGCACACATGGTATTTCACGTGCGGTAAATCCAGAGGACACACGATTTTCTTCGCCTCCTCGAAACTGGTCGGGCACTTGTTCCCCTTGGGAAGACGTTCGTGCCAGAATGACATGTTCTCGTCGAAGCATGCGTTGGTCATTGTGTGTTTTACCTTCATCTCCAGAGCCATGAGCGTTACTTTCAGGCGGGTATCCTCGGGCCTGCATCCTTCATACAATGGAGTAACCGCGTCTATCTCCAGTTGATCCAGCTTGGCTTTCTGTCGGGCGGCAGCTCTTGCGTTATCCGTCTGCTTGAGAAGCAGCTCTTGAATATGAGGGTCCTGCACCCAGCCTCCATCGTCGTCTGCTCCAGCATCTTCATCTTCATGATCATGCCCTTCGTCTTGATCTTTCCCATCATCATTTACGACATCTTCTACATGATGACTGTGTACAGCATCACCGTCGTGATCATGTCCTGGAGATTCTTCGTCTTCTCGCTCGCCCTCGCCGCGGTGGTACTTGTCTTGTTGCCCTTCCTCATTTCTTGCCTGGCCCCCATGGACGACTTCATAGTCATCTTCATCACCTTGCCACCGATAGCCATCCATGAAACCACGCAAGAGCAGGTGGTCCTGCACCTGCCCGGAATCCAGGTCCGCAATAAGGCTCTTCAGCTTGCATCTTCGACACGGACATCTTATCTCCGTCTCGTTCTTTTGAAGCATCTCGGCCTTTGCGGAGCTCAAAAACCTATTCACGATGTCGTCAGTCATCGTGCGGACCATGGTCGCCTGCGGGGTAGAGCAAAACGATATTTTAGAACCAAGAAAAAATTTGGCATGACCTTCCCTAAAAATAGGACCAAAAAGAATGCATAGTGCCAAAATTCTCGCCGAAACGGAAATGAATCAAAACATTCCGGCAAAATATTGGCAACTATCGCATTTCAAATAGTGATACCTTCAAACACAAACATATATGCAACACCACAAACACATGCAACACCACAAACATACATAGATCTAGCTAGGCCACAAAAAGTGCATGTGCACGTTGTTGGAGCGAGCTAGGGAGAAAAAAAGTAGATCTACATCATGAAGATAGCTTTCCCCTTACTTACCTATCGAAAAAAGGTAATTTCACCACTTAATTTTGATGAATCTATGGTGGAAATGAGGTGAGGAGGAGGAGGCATCCGAGACAAGCTTGGAGGAGGAGGTGGAGAGAATGAAGTGGGGAAAGTGAGTGGGTAGGTGGGCTATCCAAAATATCTTGTTGGTCCCAGGTTACTAATGGCGCACCACCACATAATGCACCATTAGTAACCCTGGTTACTAATGGCGCACCTGCAGGTGGTGCGCCATTAGTACTTTTTGCAGAAAAGTAAAAAAAAACATATGTATACTAATGGCGCACTGTGGAAAAGTGCGCCATTAGTAGTTTAAACTACTAATGGCGCACAGTGATACGGTGCGCCATTAGTAGGTTTGCAAAAAAGTAAAAAAAATATATATACTAATGGCGCACTGTCTTGGCCGTGCACCATTACTAGTTCTAACTAGTAATGGCGCACTTTGTCATCATGCGGCATTAGTTTGTATGGAAAAATGGGAAAAAAATCAATAGTAGTGGCGCACCGTGAGACTGGTGCGCCATTAGTGTCTTCCACACTAATGGCGCACCTGAAACCAGTGTGCCATTAGTATATAGTAGTGGCGCACTGTCTACCTGGTGCGCCATTAGAATCAGTCCTATCTATAGCCCTTTTCCTAGTAGTGACCATGTTCAAGTAGGGATTACAGCGGGGTGCGGGAGAGTGGACCGCATAAAATAGATGAGGATGATGATGATGATGATGATGTTGATGAAGACGATCACCGCGACGATGATTCCCCTCCCGATGGCACTCCGGCGCCACCGAGAGAGAGGAGGAGAGGTTCTCCCCCTTGTGCTTCCTCCTCTATGGCTTCCCCCCTGGATGGGGAGAGGTTCTCCCTCTGGATCTTGGCCTTCATGGCGATGATGGCCCCTCCGGGATCCTCCTCCATGGCCTCCGGTGATGATGGCCCCCTCCGGCAGGGTGCCAGAGAGGGCCTAGATTGATTTCTCGTGGCTACAGAGGCTTGTGGCGGCAGAACTTCCCATATGGGTTATTTCCCGAAGGTTTCTGTATTTATAGGAGGGGATGGCGTTGATTTCAAGTCAGGGGGTCCCCCAGGTGTCCACGAGATAGGGGGCATGCCCCCCACCCTCGTGGGGCCCACGGGACTCCCCTCCGGTAGATTTTTGTTCCAGTATTTTTTATATTTCCCTGAAAAATTCTCCATTGATTTTCATCGCGTTCCGAGAACTTTTATTTCTGCACAAAAACAACACCACGGTAGTTCTGCTGAAAACAGCGTCAGTCCGGGTTAGTTCTAATCAAATCATACCAAAATCATAAAAAAGTATTGTAAACATGGCATGAATACTTCATAAATTATAGATACGTTGGAGACGTATCAGCATGCCCAAGCTTAATTCCTGCTCGTCCTCGAGTAGGTAAATGATAAAAGAAATAATTTATGAAGTGTGAATGCTAGCAAATGCACAAATTTGATCAATGATAATTTCAGTCACCTCTTTCTACCATCATTATATGTCATAATAGTAGCTCATCTCATAAAACTTTTCATGATCAAGTAACAAGCTATTCACATGTTAAAGTATAGATCATAAACTTTCTTGAAACTAACAAACTATATTCTCAGTCATCAAACAATTGCAATTCATCTTATTTTCAGGAAGGGTCTATGTGAGAGCTTTGATTCAGCAAACTCCACATACTCAACTATCATTTAATCTTTTCATGATCAGGTAACAAGCTATTCACATGTTAAAGTATAGATCATAAACTTTTTTGAAACTAACAAACTATATTCCCAGTCATCAAACAATTGCAATTCATCTTATTTTCAGGAAGGGTCTATGTGAGAGCTTTGATTCAGCAAACTCCACATACTCAACTATCATTTAATCTTTCACAATTGCTAACGCTCACGTCATATTTATGGGTTCAAAGTTTTAATCAGACACAGAGAAAGATAGGGGCTTATAGATTCGCCTCCCAACCTTTTACCTCAAGGGTAAAGTCAACAATAATAGTTCATGATAACTTACATCCAATTGGATATATATATCAGGATCTTTCCAACACAATGCGCTTGCCAAAGGATAAAATGTAAAAAGGAAAGGTGAAGATCACCATGACTCTTGTATAAGGTAAAAGACAAGAATAAAAGATAGGCCCTTCGCAGAGGGAAGCAAAGGTTGTCATGTGATTTTAAGGTTGGATGCACAAAATCTTAATGCAAAAGAACGTCACTTTATATTGCCTCTTATGATAGAGACCTTTATTATGCAGTCCTTCGCTTTTATTTCTTTCCTATCACAAGTTTGTATAAAGCTTATTTTATTCGCACTAATAGATCATACATATTTAGAGAGCAATTTTTATTGCATGCACCGATGACAACTTACTTGAAGGATCTTACTCAATCCATAGGTAGGTATGGTGGACTCTCATGGCAAAACTAGTTTAAGGGATAATCGGAAGCACACGTAGTATCTCTACTTGGTGCAAAGAATTTGTCTAGCATGAGGGGGAAAGGCAAGCTCAACATGTTGGATGATCCAAGACAATATAACGTTTCAGATATAGGAAAACATAACCCATTAAGTTGTCTTCCTTGTCCAACATCAATCTTTTAGCATGTCATATTTTAATGAGTGCTCACAATTACAAAAGATGTCCAAGATAGTATATTTATATGTGAAATCTCTCTTCCTTCAATATTCTTTCATGAATTGTTCAAGTGACCAATTCTGCGTTTGCTAACTTTCAATAAGTTTACTACCTATACTTATTACGTGTGAAGTCATTACTACCCATGGTATAAGCATATGAAACATATATAAATTCAGATTTATGATATTCAATTCATTCAACCATTTACTCATAGGATATACGTGAAACACGTGAGTAAATGACAAACTACTCCGAAAGATATAAGTGAAGAACATTGAGTAGTCAAATAATTAACTAGCCATGGGAGGATTCTTTTTCATTCAAGATTTCAGATCCAATGATTTTATTCAAACAGAAAGTAAAATTGAAAACACGCTCCAAGAAAAACACATATGATGTGACGAATAAAAATATAGCTCCGAGTAAGGTATACCGATAGTTTTGAAGACGAAAGAGGGGATGCCTTCCGGGGCATCCCCAAGCTTAGGCGCTTGAGTCTTCCTTGAATATTACCTTGGGGTGCCTTGGGCATCCCCAAGCTTAGGTTATTTCCACTCCTTATCCTCCTCATATCGATATCTCACTCAAAGCTTGAAAACTTCAATCACACAAAACTTAACGGAACTTCGTGAGATAGGTTAGTATGATAAAGAGTAAACCATTCACTTTGGTACTGTCAAATACAAGGTTGATAATTGTTCTCACACAAAGCCTACTATACCATACCATTTCTACAATTTATATTTATAAATATAATCCATAGAAACTAGAAAACAAGCAAACTATGCAATGAAAACATAATCTGTCAGAGACAGAACAGTCTGTAATGATCTGAAAAGCAACCATACTTTTGCTACTCCAAAAATTATGAAATAAATTTTTGGACGTGAGGAATTTGTCTATTAATCTTCTGAAAAAAGAATCAACTCAAAATCACTCTTCTGTAAAAAATGTAAGCTAATCTCTTGAGCGCAAAGTTTCTGTTTTTTACAGCAAGATCACTTTAACTTTCACCCAAGTCTTCCCGAAGGTCTTACTTGGCACTTTATTGAAAAAAATCTGTAAAACATGATTAATACAGTAGCTTAATCATGTAAACACACAAAAACAGTAAGGGTAAATATTGGGTTGTCTCCCAACTAGCGCTTTTCTTTAATGCCTTATAGCTAGGCATGATGATTTCAATGATGCTCACATAAAATATAAGAATTGAATCATAAAGAGAGCATCATGAAGAATATGACTAGCACTTTTAAATCTAACCCACTTCCTATGCCTAGGTATTTTGTGAGCACATAATCTATAGGAACAATAATCAACTAGCATAGGAAGGCAAAACAAGTATAACTTCAAAACTTTAAGCACATAGAGAGGAAACTTGGTATTGTTGCAACTCCTACAAGCATGTATTCCCCCCCCCCCCATAATAATTTTCAGTAGCATCATGAATGAGTTCAACAATATAACCATCACATAAAGCATTCTTTTCATGATCTACAAGCATAGAAATTTTAATACTCTCCACATAAGCAAAATTCTTCTCATTCGGAATAGTGGGAGCAATCTCAACAAAATAACTGTCATGTGAGGCATAATCCAATTGAAAATTAAAATCATGATGACAAGTTTCATGGTAAACATTATTATTTATAGCATACATGTCATCACAATAATCATCATAGATAGCAACTTTGTTCTCATAATCAATTGGAACCTCTTCCGAAATAGTGGAATCATTACTAACTAAAGTTGACACTCTTCCAAATCCACTTTCATAAATATCACACTAAGATTCAATACCCTCCAAAATAGTGGGATCACTAATTCCTAAAGTTGACACTCTTCCAAACCCACTTTAGATGATAGTATTATTCATACTCCAAAAGATATAAGTGAAGTTCATGGAGCATTCTACAATTAATATAGACTACCCAATATCCAAGCTCAAAATATGTAAGTGAAGCACACGAAGCATTATATAAAACTATACTCAAAAGATTTAAGTGAAGCACAAAGAGCAATTCTATAAGATCATACTTAAAAGATATAAGTTAAGCACATGAAGTATTCTATAAGTCAATGAAGGGCTAACTCATACTAGCATGGTTCTTAAAGAAAAAAAACACAAAGGACACAAATCATGTGAACAAAACAAAAACCGAGGTATACCGATATTTGTTGAAGAAGAAAGATGTGATGCCAACCGGGGCTTCCCAAGCTTAGATGCTTGAGTATCCTTTGAAATATTTAATTGGGGTGCCTTGGACATCCCCAAGATTGAACTCTTGCCTCTCTTTATTCATCTCATATTGATAGCTCCTCGATCTTCGAGCACTTCATCCACACAAAACTTTAACAAAAACTTTGTGAGATCCGTTAGTGTAATAAAGCAAACTACCACTTTAAGGTACTGTAATGAACTCATTCTTTATTTATATTGGTGTTAAACCTAATGTATTCCAACTTCTCTATGGTTCATACTCCCCGATACTAGCCATAGATTCATCAAAATAAGCAAACAACACGCGAAAAAGAGAATCTGTCAAAAACAGGACAGTCTGTAGTAATCTGGAAGTTTAGTAAACTTCTGTAACTCCAAAAATTATGAAATAAATATGAAAATTTGAAATTTTTTTACAGAAGTAATGTGCAAAAAGTTTTAGACCCATTTGACCTTCCAGTAAAAAAAATGTAAAATCACGCGCTACAGCCAAAGTTTCTGTTTTTGTTCTGCACATAGTAAACAAGCAATCTAATCATCCTAAAACCAAAGTGTGGCACATTATTTTTATAATAAAATGGATATATACAAGGGGATAATTATTTACAGAGAAACTTCCATGAAAAATTCTACATTGTTTCTATGAGCATGAACACAAGTGCTCAAGGTCGACCCTCACTTCTTCAATGCATAACTTTCCATTCACTTCTCTTTTTGAAAAAAAAACTTTTTTAGGCATGAGAGGCAAGTAATTTTTTTGTATTTTCATTCTTTAATTTTTTTGTATGTTTCACCCACAACTAAACAGAAACAAAAAGGAAAAACAAAATCTGAAGAAAGCAAACAAGCACACACAAGAATATCAACCCCACGATATTGTTCCCCGGCAACGGCGCCAGAAAAGAGCTTGATAATCCCCAAGTGCAGGGAATCATCGTAGCAATTTCCAAAGGTGGAAGTGATAAGTATGGAATGTCGAAACCACAAGGATCTAAAGGTAAGATCAATATTCTCTCAAGTCTTATCAACCACTGATACGACTCTACGTACACCGAACGTTTGCTTCCAACTAGATACGAGAAATAAAACTACGTTGTGGGTATGAAGAGAATAACTTTGCATGATATCGGAGAGCTAAATATAAAAGTAGGTGCTGTTATCATAAAGTTAGAATATATTACTAAATATTATAAATAGCGAGTGTGGAATAAGGATGGGTCGGTGTGCGGATTTATCCTAGGCAATTGTTAACAAGACCAGTAGTCGTCATTGCAATTTCATATGAGGGAGAGGCATAAGCTAAGATACTTTCTCTTCTTGGATCATATGAATTTATGATTGGAACTCTAGAAAGCATTCGCAACTACTAAAGATCATTAAGGTAAAACCCAACCATAGCATTAAAGCATCAAGTCCCCTTTATCCCATACGCCACAACCCCCTTACTCGGGTTTATGCTTCTGTCACTCAAGCAACCCACTATAAGCAAATCATGAACGTATTGCAACACCCTACAGCGGAAATCCCTCACGCTTGCGCGACACGGAGGGCACAATAGGACAACACCAAAATAAAACATATAACTCGTACCAATCTAGATCATCAATCAACCCAAAGACAAAAGATATCTACTCAAAACATCATAGGATGGCAACACATCATTGGATCATAATATGTGGCATAAAGCACCATGTTCAAGTAGGGATTACAACGGGGTGCGGGAGAGTGGACCGCGTAAAATAGATGAGGATGATGATGATGATGGTGATGTTGATGAAGACGATCACCACGGCGATGATTCCCCTCCTGATGGCACTCCGGCACCACCGAGAGAGAGGAGGAGAGGTTCTCCCCCTTGTGCTTCCTCCTCTATGGTCTCCCCCTGGATGGGGAGAGGTTCTCCCTCTGGATCTTGGCCTTCATGGCGATGATGGCCCCTCCTGGATCCTCCTCCATGGCCTCCGGTGATGATGGCCCCGTCCGGCAGGGTGCCAGAGAGGGCCTAGATTTATTTCTTGTGGCTACAGAGGCTTGCGGCGGCGGAACTTCTGATCTAGGTTATTTCCTGAAGGTTTCTGTATTTTTAGGAGGGGATGGCATTGATTTCAAGTCAGGGGGTCCTCGAGGTGTCCACGAGATAGGGGGGCGCGCCCCTACCCTCGTGGGGCCCATGAGACTCCCCTACGGTAGATTTTTGTTCCAGTATTTTTTATATTTCCCAGAAAAATTCTCCATTGATTTTCATCGCGTTCCGAGAAGTTTTATTTCTGCACAAAAAACAACACCACAGTAGTTCTGCTGAAAACAGCGTCAGTCCGGGTTAGTTCTAATTATACCAAAATCATATAAAAGTATTGTAAACATGGCATGAATACTTCATAAATTATAGATACGTTGGAGACGTATCACAAGGCAATGAAAAAATTGGGGCCATATAAGGGATGTTGAGAAATGATGTGCTCAATGTACCCTTCTCGCCTACCTGAACACTCTCCGTTGAGCAGGGTATTTTTATGAAATCTCAGGACAAACCCCAACTATTGCAAACTAGAGGGCATGCCCATGTTAGTTGTCCATATCCCATATGCATGTTGCGACACGTCTGATGATACGTCTCCAATGTATCTACAATTTCTGATTGTTCCATGCTATTATATTATCTGTTTTGGATGTTTTATGTGCATTAATATGCTATTTTATATTATTTTTAGGACTAACCTATTAACCTAGATCCCAGTGCCAGTTTTTTTCCTTGTTTTTGACTTTTATAGAAAAGGAATATGAAGCGGAGTCCAAACGGAATAAAACTTTACGATGATTTTTCTTGGACTAGAAGACACCCAGGAGACTTGGGGAGAGGGCCACAGGAGTCCCAAAGAGGCCACAAGCCTCTAGGCTACGCCCCAGGGGGGGGCGCCCTGGCTTGTGGGCCCCTTGAGTGTCCTCTAACCCTAACTCCACCTCTATATATTCTCAAATATTTCCCGAACATCAGAAGTGTCCACAAAAATACATTTCAGCCGCCGCAAGCTTCTGTTACCATGAGATCCCATCTTGGGGCCTTTTCAGCGATCTGCCGGAGGGGGATTTGATCAGGGAGGGCCTCTACATCAACCTTGCTGCCCTTCTGATGATGCGTGAGTAGTTTACCACAGACCTACGGGTCCATAGATAGTAGCTAGATGGCTTTTTCTCTCTCTTTGATCTTCAATACAATGTTCTCCTTGATGTTCTTGGAGATCTATTGGATGTAATCTTCTTTTGCGGTGCGTTTGTTGAGATCCGATGAATTGTGGATTTTTGATCAGATAATATATGAATACTATTTGAGTCTTCTCTGAACTCTTTTATGCATGATTAAGATATCTTTGTATTTCTCTTCGAACTATCGGTTTGGTTTGGCCAACTAGATTGTTTTTTCTTGAAATGGGAGAGGTGCTTAGTTTTGGGTTCAATCTTGCCGTGTCCTCACCCAGTGACAGAAGGGGTAGCGAGGCTTGTATTGCATTGTTGCCATCAAGGATAAAAAGATGGGGTTTATATCATATTGCTTGAGTTTATCCTTGTACATCATGTCATCTTACTTAAAGGCGTTGCTATGTTCTTATGAACTTAATACTCTAGATGTAGGCATGAGTCGGTCGATGTGTGGAGTAATAGTAGTAGATGCAGGCAGGAGTCGGTCGATGTGTGGAGTAATAGTAGTAGATGCAGGCAGGAGTTGGTCTACTTGTCACGGACGCGATGCCTATATTCATGATCATTGCCTTAGATATCATCATAATTATGCGCTTTTCTATCAATTGCTCAACAATAATTTGTTTACCCACCGTATGCTATCTTCAAGAGAGAAGCCTCTAGTGAAACCTATGGCCCCCGGGTCTATTTTCCATCATATATTTTCAGATCTATAAACTAAAAAACCCCAAAATACCTTGCTGCAATTTATTTATATTTACTTTAGTTTGCTCTTTTATTTATCTTTTATACCTATCTCTATTAGATCTCACTCTTGTTCGTGACCGTGAAGGGATTGACAACCCCTTTTTCGCGTTGTGTGCAAGTGTTTGTTAGTTTGTGCAGGTGCATATATTGGAGACTTGCTTGTGCCTCCTACTGGATTAATACCTTGGTTCTTAACTACTTATCTCTACTTTGCTGCATCACCCTTTCCTTTTCAAGGGAAAAAAATCAATGCAAGCTCAAGAAGTAGCAGGAAGAATTTCTGGCGCCGTTGCCGGGGAGGTTCTACATCAAGCCTACCAAGTACCTATCATAAACTCTCATCTCTTGCATTACATTATTTGCCATTTGCCTCTCGTTTTTCTCTCCCCCACTTCTAAAACTGTCACAGCCCCAGATCAGCCTTGCTTGTCTTTGCATAAGCATCCATGCATCATGTTTAAATTTAAAGAAACTTGAAATGGGGATTGTTTAAACCCTAGCACCAGATGAATCCAACTAGGGTCAAAATAAAATCTTTTTCATTGAACTCAAAATGCCCTCTAAAAATGTTCAACATTTCTGGTTTGAGGTGGAAGCATCTACCAAAAATGGTTTATATTTTTGCAGGACATATTGGGCTCTGAATTAAATCATACAGTATTTGTACTTGGACATTTAAATGCTATAAATTATTCTAAATGTCCAATTATTCATGAACTAAAATGATGGCTGCTGGAAATATTCCAAACAGTGCTCTCAAGCAGTTACATGATTTTTGAATAGGTTCTGGTATTTTTAATAAAGCCAAACATCTGCAGAAAAATAGAAAACAGAAAATAAAAGAGAGAGAGAGAGAGAGAAGGACTACCTGGCGCTCACCTGGCAGCCCACTTACCTGGCCTTCTACTGTAGCAGCCCAGCCCACCACCGCAGCCGTCCCTGTCGTCTTCCTCCTCGGACAGTAGGACGCCGGCGCGTGGCCGGAGCGCGCGGGCACACGCCCAGGCCACCTCCTGCCTCTCTGCCTGTCTCCCCGTCGCCCTGAGGATGCCACGCACCCCCCTGGACCACTCTCACTCTCTCCCGTTCCTTCTTCTCTCTTCTCTGGCTCTCTCACTCACGCGACCGAGAATCGCCGTCGCCGCCGCTCGTCGCAGTCGTAGCCACCACCGTCGTTCCACCCCACCAGAGTGACCAAAGGCTCCGCCTCGACGCCCCGACCTCTCCATGGAGCTACGCAACGCCGGGAGCCCTGCATCGCCGCCCACGCCGTCTTCCCCCATCTTCGGCCGCCCAGATCTCCGGCGACCCTGTGCTGCCTCCGACGCTCCCCCGGCCTCGTCTCCGCCTCGAATGGATCCACGGTGAGCCCCTGCTGCTTCTCCTGTGCTCGCCCCCTCCGTTCTCGCCCCCTAGCCCCATCTCCCACCGCGGCCGAGAGTTTCTCGCCGCCGGCCATGGCGTGGCCGTGGCCACAGCCACCGCAGCTCGCTCCCGAGCCCACCGTCGTGCTCAGCGCAGCACCAGGAGCTCGTAGCCACCACCCGCTTCTCCTCTAGTGCACCATAGCCCCTTCTCCCCTCCCCGCCGAACTCCGTCCGCCGCCTTTGAGCTCGCCGCCGTCGATATAGGTCGCCCCCGGCATAACTGACCGCACCACTCGACGCGCGGGATCTTCAGCGTCACGTAGCTGCCCTCCGCCGGCCATTTGGTCGCCGGAGGAGGAATTCCGACCCCCTCCGCCGTCTCGGGCTTCACCGGCGACGAGCCGTGGACCAAGTCCGGCGAGTTTGACCCCAGTTGGACGCCCCTGACTCAATGACAGGTGGGCCCAGCCCTGTTAGCTAATTAGGATTAACACTAATCGAATTAGTTAAACTAATTACCCCCCCCCTGCTGACACTGACAGTGGGCCCCACCCCTGGTCAAACCCCAGTCAGCGCTGGGTTTGACCGGGATTAGTTCCTGTGTCACTGACGTGTGGCCCCCACACGTCAGGTTTGACCTGGACCCGCCCTGTTGACCTGATGATGTCAGGGTGAGGTCATGCTGACGCAATATTCATTTTCTGGGATCTAGTTTATTTTTTTATATTCAGGAAATTCCAGAAAATAGCTAAAACTTCAATAAATCATAGAAAATTAACCGTAACTCCAAATTAAATGTTTTATATATGAAAAATTATCAAAAAAATTCAAGGAACCCATCTGTACCATTTTCATGCATGTTTGAACAATGTTTGTCCTCTGTTTTGGACAAAACAAATAAAGGGCATTTAAATAATCATACATGGAGTTGGAATTTGAATCATGTATTCAAACCAACTTCATTTAAATCATAGCTAGGTGCATTAGCCCAAAACACACTCATATTGCCATGTCATAGCATGCATCATATTGTGCATTGCATTGATCGTGTTTCTTCTGTGTTTGCCGGTGTTGTTCCCCCTCGGTAGACGCTGTACCGATGATGTGATCGTTGACACTGATGAAGACTCAATGTTATCTTCAGAAGTGCCAGGCAAGCAAAACCCCCTTGTTCATTCCGATAAAATCCCACTCTCTTGCTCCTGCTCTCTATTACTGCATTAGGACAACAACGATTCAACTGTTACCTGCTGCGGTAGCTGAACCCCTTTATCCTTTGCATGACCTGTCATTGCCACAGTAAATAGATGAAACCCACTAGCATGAGTAGGAGTTGTTTGAGCCCTGTTGTGCCTACTCATTCATGTTTGTTTGTCATGCCTGCTACTGCTTAGAGTTGAGTCAGGTCTGATTCATCGGGGGATGAATCAGAGGCGTGTGAACATGTCCTACTGTGTGTGAGCTAAGTGTGTGAACACGATTTGGTAAAGGTAGCGGTGAGAGGCCATGTAGGAGTACATGGTGGGTTGTCTCATTGCAGCCGTCCTCAGGAACTGAGTTCTGTGTTTGTGATCCATGATTCAGCTACTACCATACATTGGGCCCTGAAATATGACCCCGCTCGACTTCTTATTCACCCTTGTCCTCTGTCCAGGAGTTGCAAGTAGTTTCTGGTGTTTGTAGTATGCTGGAGGCCGTGGACAACGCTGACCGTAGGGGTGGGCTGTGATGCGGTAGGCACGTGGCCGGGTATAGCGGGCGCCCGTTTGGTGTCACGGAACCCTGTTCACATCGTTTGGGGCTGTGAGCGAAACTCCGGCCGGATCTCCTCATGGATGGAACCCGAATAGGCGATAAACCTAGACTAGAGACTTGAGTGTTTAGATAGGTCGTGGTCTACACCCACGTCGGCTTTCGCTTGAAGTCTGCCGAGCACATGTCGTGTGCAGACGCTAAGTGGTGGAAACATGTATGAAGAAGTACACCCCTGCAGGGTTAACATCATCTATTCGAATAGCCGTGTCCGCGGTAAAGGACTTCTGGGTTGCTTATATCAGTTCATAGACAAGTGAAAGTGAATACTCTAAAATGCACAAGATAAGCGTGAGTGCTATGGATGGCATTCTCGTAGGGAGACGGGAGCGGATCCATAGTGGTGTATTGATATGGTGAATATGTGGACTCGTGTGCGCCACCTCAAAAGAGTTGCCTGCAGTCGTAGTTTAGGATAGACACCGAGTCAAAGCTGGCTTGCTGCAGTTAAACCCCACCATCCCCTTTGTTGATGATGATGCATATGTAGATAGTTCTGATGTAAGTCTTGCTGGGTACATTTGTACTCACGTTTGCCTATTTTATGTTTTTGCAGAGAGACTCCGGTCTCACTAGTAGTTTCGCGTGGACTTCGACGTTTAGCTTGTTACCTCAGCTACGGTCTTGTGCCTCGGCAGGATTTGGTAGATAGTCAGGCTTCTCAGCCTTTTTCATTTATAGATGTCTGTACTCAGACATGATAGCTTCCGCTTGTGCTTGATTTGTATGCTCTGAATGTTGGGTCGTGAGACCCCTGTTTGTAATATCTCGCTCCTCGGAGCCTATTGAATAAATTACTTGAGTCGTAGAGTCATGTTGTGATGCCATGATGTATTTGCACATATCGAGCATATTGTGTGTATGTTATTGAAATGCTTGGTATGTGTGGGATCTTCTATCTAGTTGTTTATCTTTAGTAGCCTCTCTTACCGGGAAATGTCTCCTAGTGTTACCGCTGAGCCATGGTAGCTTGCTACTGCTCTGGAACACTTAGGCTGGCCGGCATGTGTCCTTCTTCGTTCCTGTGTCTGTCCCTTCGGGGAAATGTCACGCATTGAGTACCGGAGTCCTGTTAGCCCGCTACAGCCCGGTTTACCGGAGTCCTGCTAGCCCAGTGCTACAGCCCGGACCCACTTGCTGATGACCGACACGTTCGAAGCTGGGTCATGGATGCCTGTCCCTGTAAGTCTGTGCCACTTTGGGTTTACAACTAGTCATGTCAGCCCGGGCTCCTTATCATATGGATGCTAGCGACACTATCATATACGTGAGCCAAAAGGCGCAAACGGTCCCGGGAAAAGGTAAGGCGACACCCGTGGGAATACCGTGCATGAGGCCGCAAAGTGATATGAGGTGTTACAGCTAGATCGATGTGACATCGAGTCGGGGTCCTGACAGGTTGGTATCAGAGCTTGACTGCCTGTAGGATTGCCAAGCCAAACTGGTCGAAGTTGAGTCTAGAGATGCTTTAGTTATATAAGGGAATTGATTGTGGGATGGAACGTAAGGCTCTTTTTTTACTCCTTATACCTTATGCCCTTCTGATCTGAGTCATCTTATCTTTCCTACGGGGTTAAGGAACTAGGTCTTCTCATCTTTCTATCAGGATCACGTGTTACTAATCTGTAGACCTATAAGATTGTTGGATTCAAGCCTTTGTTCAGTCTCTATTACCTCCGTACGTTAACTGTTGATCTCGAAACCTTGATATTGTGCTTCCGAGTGGTTATGCCACCATTTTTGTCAATGTCTCAATTCTTTTCTGAGCATTTACAGCCGTTATGCTGTCCGAGTTATCCCAGGTTTCCAAATAGTCTGATGCATTTGCAAATCCCTTCTTCCCGTTCCCGATGTCCTTTGGGCCAGATTAATCACACAAATTAGTGAGTTGAGGTACTTTATTGCCTCGACATATATGTTGGAGTTAATAAGTATGACCCTAAGTGCTTAGGGGATCATCTAGTGGTCTAGCCCTGATTTGTGTCCTAGTGTGATGATTCTGGCCTTTACTCGCAAAAGCATTCCGTGATGCTACTTAGTAGTAGGCATTCTACTTCTGGATTTTTGAGCCCAAGATTCACCCTACTTACTTCATGTTGATAGTAATTGCTAGTGCCTTTAGGATATTAGTAACCTTTGCGATAGTCCTCGAGGTCCGTGGTATATCGTTCCTCCAAATACCATGAACCATTCATGGCAGAAGTTCCTCGTTGAACTGAACGATCACAACCAGAGTGCTCACGATGAGTCCTCTATGCTATATGGTGACTCTGCCAGCTCAACTTTTCTGCATGGTTATCCGGAAGAATTATGTTGAACTTGGTTCGACATACTAATCTATGCATCCACAACTCAGAAGGTTATATGTTCCTTTGAGTTGTCCCTCTTTAGTTGTCTACTGACCTTCGTCCATCAATTGATAGTCAAGAGTATGTGTGCGTTCGCTTATCGATACCTATTACCCTTGTGGTCCGTCAAGCCATTCTATCGCGGAATGACTAGGAGAAACAAACTCCAGAACCTGACCCATATCCAGGGTTGGGTCAAAGAAGTTGTGCTTCGCAGATCAAATTGCTAATCCAACTTTTGCTCTGCTCTACCTTGGAGTATTACCATCTTTATATCGGGAATGATATAGGAATTGCACACCACCCTATGAACTCTTGGTACAGTGATACTTCTTGCCATCATTGTTCATTCCTCGGTTCCTGTGTTATTGTAACCAGAATGTCGACAAGTGAATCGTGATGTGTGAGATCAATACTCCTAGCAACCTTGTTGCTTGGTAGTTAAAGGACAATAATTTCATTCTTAGCGTGTTGGTTCTTGAATCATCATTCTAAGACTGTTCATGCTACCTAGTCCTTATTTCCGGTACACTCTTCGATCAATAAGTTAGGATTATTCAAACCCTTGCTCTGTTGATCATATCGTCTTGCCCTGAAAAGCAAGATTGTTCTCGAGCTTAGTAACATATCGGTGGTTTGTGATTTTCCGAATATCTTCTCGGAAGTATTACCAGGTTGTCACCTGACCGCTATGTTGAGCTCGTGATCAAGTTGGTTTTCTTATAAATCACCCTTCTCCACGAATCTGTGTTGGATATTCCTGAGCTAGTTGGTTGAGCCAAACAACAACTTGGAGAGTTGGAAGATTAAAGCTTACCTGACTTAGTTCATTTCAAAGGGATACCCTTTGTATGTGTGTGTTGAAGAAAATCGATATTTCATCGACTGACCCTCGTGATCAGTTAATGGACCTATCATCTTGTCCAACCTTTGATTTGGGTGTGGGCTATCCTCAAATCAAGTCAGAACCAACGATGCTCATAATGTTGTCTTACTCATGGTTGATCCCTCGAGCATACACCATTACATCTTTGGTCTGACCAATGCTATCACCGTGTTCACCTAACTATGGAATTTCTTTTAAAAGGAAACCCGGATGAATTGTTGTTGAGCCCATTGACAACATACTTATCTCCTCCATGATTTTGATGAACACTAAGCTAGTGTTGGAAACTTGTGTAAGCATTTTCTTCATGCCCCGTTCATGAAGTATATGTTTGGATGAAGGAAGTGACTTCCTTTGATTCACGTGCATTTCATGTAAGTTGCCGTCGTGAATTCGAGAAAGTTTGTTTTTGCTCCTCTGGAATCATCCCAAGTCAGTCATGCATGTGCGAAGTATTCTATGGTCTGATAGACTGATCATCTTCATCCCATATGTATCCCTAGCACACCAAGCCACTGATTGATTTGTTCAAGGAAAAGGAGTTGCTGTGCAAATACTAGTTCATGCACAAGATTCCTATATCCTCAATGATGGTTCCTTACCAGAACTCGGTAGTGTTTTATTGTAAGACTACCATGTGATCATGTTTGTCTGAGACAGCGTGTTCACACATGTGTAGCAGAACCAGCTCATGTTTTGGAGCTTGCTATCGTAGTTCATTTCCCGAGAATCTCGCAACGTCATTTCGTCGATTTATGTTGCAAACTTTCATTTTTCTTCCTAGACCCGATGGGCCTGGAATATCCTGACACTAACCAGATCTGAATCTCAGGCAGATATAATGGTTGGAACATTTCCCAAGAACTATAATACTGGTCCCTGGATAACCGGTAAAGAGGATGTCATGGCCAACACACCCATCCGGTAGACCTATCATTATAGTATCTTGTTTGAGGAAGTTGGCCACCTCCCCATAAGGACTTTGTAGGATTTACCCTTAGCTATGCCTTATGATTTTAGTGTTTCTGAAGTACGACCTTTACCTGATGTTCTAGATACCAGACCATTTCAAGGAATGGGATACGCTAGTACATCAAGGAGAACATTAGGAGCAGAGTGCTAAATGTGTCTCGGTCGATCATCCAGATTTTATTTGCTTGGCCTCGCTAAGGTGAAATCTGAGAAAGTGTTATCCTCCTTTGCATCTGCATCGCCCATCGCTATTCATCATGGTAGTATGTTGTGTTGTCAGCACCCTTGACACGGATGTTGGTAAAATCTTGATGATTATGGAAATGCTCAAGTTCTTGAGAGCACGCACAAGCGCTACGTGTTATCATCGACACTAATTGGGATTCCTCTCAGTTTCCTCGGAAATGCTATGACCTTTCAAACAGTGAATTCACTCTCTATTGTTGGGTTCTTCCCCAGTTACCAGAATCATTCCCAGCATTTGCATTTTGTTCCCAGCTTGCACCGCCAATGTGCCATTCTACCATGGGTCTCCTCCATTTCCGGTGGTAAGCAAATTCATCCATTACGTTGTCTTCAACAAGGTAATCCACATCATCCAAGTCCGAGTATGCCATTCTACCGACCCCCCTCCAAACGATCGCCCGAGAATTGCCTTAGGCTGGTTTAAAGAGTTTCAATGATCTTTGAATCAAAGGTAATTCTTTTTGCCACTTAAGGGGTTATTTCTACGAGTCACCTTCCCTAAGGGCATCGTTATGGTATCATGGAAACTCAACTCCTCGCTACGTTGACAACCGTTCACCACCTTCTTAGGTGTGGAATTGTGGTCTACCTAGTGAACCTTCGTCATCTGCTTCACTCCATTCCTATGAATGTGTGCTTCGCCTCTCAGCTCGAGAGATGTTGCTATGTCTCATTCCGTGAGTAAATCCTGAGTTGTTCGACCTTCGAGAAGAACCATTCTTTTAGGGTCTTTCCTTTCCTCTCGTTGTCATGTTGGTTGGAGTTCTCGGAGCAAGACATCAAGACAATGATGGTGATCGAGTCAATGTTCTTAAGAAGTGCAACCTGGATCGTGAAGATTGTGCTAGTTTGTGTTCCCCATCGTCTTACCCTACGCTTGAATCTCGGGACGAGATTTTTGTTTAGTGGGGGTGAGCTGTCACAGCCCCAGATCAGCCTTGCTTGTCTTTGCATAAGCATCCATGCATCATGCTTAAATTTAAAGAAACTTGAAATGGGGATTGTTTAAACCCTAGCACCAGATGAATCCAACTAGGGTCAAAATAAAATCTTTTTCATTGAACTCAAAATGCCCTCTAAAAATGTTCAACATTTCTGGTTTGAGGTGGAAGCATCTACCAAAAATGGTTTATATTTTTGCAGGACATATTGGGCTCTGAATTAAATCATACAGTATTTGTACTTGGACATTTAAATGCTATAAATTATTCTAAATGTCCAATTATTCATGAACTAAAATGATGGCTGCTGGAAATATTCCAAACAGTGCTCTCAAGCAGTTACATGATTTTTGAATAGGTTCTGGTATTTTTAATAAAGCCAAACATCTGCAGAAAAATAGAAAACAGAAAATAAAAGAGAGAGAGAGAGAGAAGGACTACCTGGCGCTCACCTGGCAGCCCACTTACCTGGCCTTCTACTGTAGTAGCCCAGCCCACCACCGCAGCCGTCCCTGTCGTCTTCCTCCTTGGACAGTAGGACGCCGGCGCGTGGCCGGAGCGCGCGGGCACACGCCCAGGCCACCTCCTGCCTCTCTGCCTGTCTCCCCGTCGCCCTGAGGATGCCACGCACCCCCCTGGACCGCTCTCACTCTCTCTCGTTCCTTCTTCTCTCTTCTCTGGCTCTCTCACTCACGCGACCGAGAATCACCGTCGCCGCCGCTCGTCGCAGTCGTAGCCACCACCGTCGTTCCACCCCACCAGAGTGACCAAAGGCTCCGCCTCGACGCCCCCGACCTCTCCATGGAGCTACGCAACGCCGGGAGCCCTACATCGCCGCCCACGCCGTCTTCCCCCATCTTCGGCCGCCCGGATCTCCGGCGACCCTGTGCTGCCTCCGACGCTCCCCCGGCCTCGTCTCCGCCTCGAATGGATCCGCGGTGAGCCCCTGCTGCTTCTCCTGTGCTCGCCCCCTCCGTTCTCACCCCCTAGCCCCATCTCCCACCGCGGCCGAGAGTTTCTCGCCGCCGGCCATGGCGTGGCCGTGGCCACAGCCACCGCAGCTCGCTCCCGAGCCCACCGTCGTGCTCAGCGCAGCACCAGGAGCTCGTAGCCACCACCCGCTTCTCCTCTAGTGCACCATAGCCCCTTCTCCCCTCCCCGCCGAACTCCGGCCGCCGCCTTTGAGCTCGCCGCCATCGATATAGGTCGCCCCTGGCATAACTGACCGCACCACTCGACGCGCGGGATCTTCAGCGTCACGTAGCTGCCCTCCGCCGGCCATTTGGTCGCCGGAGGAGGAATTCCGACCCCCTCCGCCGTCTCGGGCTTCACCGGCGACGAGCCGTGGACCAAGTCCGGCGAGTTTGACCCCAGTTGGACGCCCCTGACTCAATGACAGGTGGGCCCAGCCCTGTTAGCTAATTAGGATTAACACTAATCGAATTAGTTAAACTAATTACCCCCCCCCTGCTGACACTGACAGTGGGCCCCACCCCTGGTCAAACCCCAGTCAGCGCTGGGTTTGACCGGGATTAGTTCCTGTGTCACTGACGTGTGGCCCCCACACGTCAGGTTTGACCTGGACCCGCCCTGTTGACCTGATGACGTCAGGGTGAGGTCATACTGACGCAATATTCATTTTCTGGGATCTAGTTTATTTTTTTATATTCAGGAAATTCCAGAAAATAGCTAAAACTTCAATAAATCATAGAAAATTAATCGTAACTCCAAATTAAATGTTTTATATATGAAAAATTATCAGAAAAATTCAAGGAACCCATCTGTACCATTTTCATGCATGTTTGAACAATGTTTGTCCTCTGTTTTGGACAAAACAAATAAAGGGCATTTAAATAATCATACATGGAGTTGGAATTTGAATCATGTATTCAAACCAACTTCATTTAAATCATAGCTAGGTGCATTAGCCCAAAACACACTCATATTGCCATGTCATAGCATGCATCATACTGCGCATTGCATTGATCGTGTTTCTTCTGTGTTTGCCGGTGTTGTTCCCCCTCGGTAGACGCTGTACCGATGATGTGATCGTTGACACTGATGAAGACTCAATGTTATCTTCAGAAGTGCCAGGCAAGCAAAACCCCCTTGTTCATTCCGATAAAATCCCACTCTCTTGCTCCTGCTCTCTATTACTGCATTAGGACAACAACAATTCAACTGTTACCTGCTGCGGTAGCTGAACCCCTTTATCCTTTGCATGACCTGTCATTGCCACAGTAAATAGATGAAACCCACTAGCATGAGTAGGAGTTGTTTGAGCCCTGTTGTGCCTACTCATTCATGTTTGTTTGTCATGCCTGCTACTGCTTAGAGTTGAGTCAGGTCTGATTCATCGGGGGATGAATCAGAGGCGTGTGAACATGTCCTATTGTGTGTGAGCTAAGTGTGTGAACACGATTTGGTAAAGGTAGCGGTGAGAGGCCATGTAGGAGTACATGGTGGGTTGTCTCATTGCAGCCGTCCTCAGGAACTGAGTTCTGTGTTTGTGATCCATGATTCAGCTACTACCATACATTGGGCCCTGAAATATGACCCCGCTCGACTTCTTATTCACCCTTGTCCTCTGTCCAGGAGTTGCAAGTAGTTTCTGGTGTTTGTAGTATGCTGGAGGCCGTGGACAGCGCTGACCGTAGGGGTGGGCTGTGATGCGGTAGGCACGTGGCCGGGTATACCGGGCGCCCGTTTGGTGTCACGGAACCCTGTTCACATTGTTTGGGGCTGTGAGCGAAACTCCGGCCGGATCTCCTCATGGATGGAACCCGAATAGGCGATAAACCTGGACTAGAGACTTGAGTGTTTAGGTAGGTCGTGGTCTACACCCACGTCGGCTTTCGCTTGAAGTCTGCCGAGCACATGTCGTGTGCAGACGCTAAGTGGTGGAAACATGTATGAAGAAGTACACCCCTGCAGGGTTAACATCATCTATTCGAATAGCCGTGTCCGCGGTAAAGAACTTCTGGGTTGCTTATATCAGTTCATAGACAAGTGAAAGTGAACACTCTAAAATGCGCAAGATAAGCGTGAGTGCTATGGATGGCATTCTCGTAGGGAGACGGGAGCGGATCCATAGTGGTGTATTGATATGGTGAATATGTGGACTCGTGTGCGCCACCTCAAAAGAGTTGCCTGCAGTCGTAGTTTAGGATAGACACCGAGTCAAAGCTGGCTTGCTGCAGTTAAACCCCACCATCCCCTTTGTTGATGATGATGCATATGTAGATAGTTCTGATGTAAGTCTTGCTGGGTACATTTGTACTCACGTTTGCCTATTTTATGTTTTTGCAGAGAGACTCCGGTCTCACTAGTAGTTTCGCGTGGACTTTGACGTTTAGCTTGTTACCTCAGCTACGGTCTTGTGCCTCGGCAGGATTTGGTAGATAGTCAGGCTTCTCAGCCTTTTTCATTTATAGATGTCTGTACTCAGACATGATAGCTTCCGCTTGTGCTTGATTTGTATGCTCTGAATGTTGGGTCATGAGACCCCTGTTTGTAATATCTCGCTCCTCGGAGCCTATTGAATAAATTACTTGAGTCGTAGAGTCATGTTGTGATGCCATGATGTATTTGCACATATCGAGCATATTGTGTGTATGTTATTGAAATGCTTGGTATGTGTGGGATCTGACTATCTAGTTGTTTATCTTTAGTAGCCTCTCTTACCGGGAAATGTCTCCTAGTGTTACCGCTGAGCCATGGTAGCTTGCTACTGCTCTGGAACACTTAGGCTGGCCGGCATGTGTCCTTCTTCGTTCCTGTGTCTGTCCCTTCGGGGAAATGTCACGCATTGAGTACCGGAGTCCTGTTAGCCCGCTACAGCCCGGTTTACCGGAGTCCTGCTAGCCCAGTGCTACAGCCTAGACCCACTTGCTGATGACCGACACGTTTGAAGCTGGGTCATGGATGCCTGTCCCTGTAAGTCTGTGCCACTTTGGGTTTACAACTAGTCATGTCAGCACGGGCTCCTTATCATATGGATGCTAGCGACACTATCATATACGTGAGCCAAAAGGCGCAAACGGTCCCGGGAAAAGGTAAGGCGACACCCGTGGGAATACCGTGCGTGAGGCCGCAAAGTGATATGAGGTGTTACAGCTAGATCGATGTGACATCGAGTCGGGGTCCTGACAAAAACGTTTTCAGAAAAACACAAAAGTATTTGCCTTTTTATTTGCCTTTTATGTCTTACTTGGTTTATTTGCTTGTTCGCTTGGAATAATTGTGTATTTATTGAAAATCAGAAAGCAAAATTTTTTATGGATCCTCATCCACTTGCTAATCTTTTTAAGAGATCCAATTATGATGAACCAATTGCTAGTGAGTTACGTGCACTAGATTATCTTTATGAAGTTTTGCTTGAAATTTGTGAATCTAAAAATTGTGAAATTTATGAAGTAATTCACGATAGCTCCTTGAATGAAAAGCATGATTGCAATGATCTTATTATACATTCTATTAATGTCAATTGTGCTAATAATATGCAAAACCCTAAGCTTGGGGATGTTAGTATTGCTATCTCCACTACTTATTGCACTGATTGGGGTGATAATGCTTCTTATGATCTTGAAAATTTATTTATGCTTCATGATAATAGTGTTTGCAATAATATTGAAAGTGGGTTTGGAAGAGTGTCAACTCTAGGTTATAATAATCCCACTATTTTGCAAGAGTGTCAACTTTGCATGCATATGGATCATGAAGAGAATATTTTATGTGATAGTTATATTGTTGAATTTGATTACGATCCACATGTAATTATTGTGAGAGAGGAATGTATGATTGTAGAAATTTTCATGTTACTAAATTACCTCTCGTTATGTTGAAATTGCTATTGTTTCTTTCTTCTTCCTTGCATATGCTAGATCTTGCTTATTTGTTTTCCTATAAAATTCCTATGCATAGGAAGTATGTTAGACTTAAATGTGTTTGTCACATGTTTTATGATGCTCTCTTTGCGTTTCAATTATTATCTTTCATGTGAGCATCATTGAAATCTCAATGCCTAGCTAAAAGGCTTTAAAGAAAAGCGCTTGTTGGGAGACAA
Source organism: Triticum aestivum (assembly GCF_018294505.1). NCBI lineage: Eukaryota > Viridiplantae > Streptophyta > Magnoliopsida > Poales > Poaceae > Triticum > Triticum aestivum. The sequence goes on along the minus strand of NC_057801.1, from coordinate 200,688,079 downwards.
CCCAATGTTTTTCTTTTATGTTTTTACGAAAATACACATTATTACCTCTGTAGTAATTGTGTTTTGGTGATTTAATTAGTGTTTGATCCAAGTAAGACCTTTGGGATGGTCTATGGTGATAGTTGATTTTTCTTGCTGAAAAACATAAACTTTTGCGCTCATTGCTAGAGTTTTAGAAAATCACATAAACGTGCTTTTGATCTGATTTTTAACAAAAGATTGATATACAAATGACCTAAATTTTCCTGATATTTCAGAATTTTTGGAGTTACAGAAGTATACAAAATTTCTAGATTACTACAGACTGTTCTGTTTTTGACAGATTCTGTTTTCTATGTGTTGTTTGCTTATTTTGATGAATCTATGGGTAGTATCGGGGGTATGAACCATGGCAAAGTTGGAATACAGTAGATATAACACCAATATAAATTTAGAATGAGTTCACAATAGTACCTAAAGTGTGATTTATTTTATTATACTAATGGATCTTACGAGTTTTCTGTTGAGTTTTGTGTTGTAAAGTTTTCAAGTTTTGGGTAAAGATTTGATGGACTATGGAATAAGGAGTGGCAAGAGGCTAAGCTTGGGGGATGCCCAAGGCACCCCAAGGTTATATTCAAGGACAACCAAGCATCTAAGCTTGGGGATGCCCTGAATGGCATCCCCTCTTTTGTCTTCAATCCATCGGTAAATTTATTTAAGGGTATATTTTTATTCACCACATGATAAGTGTTTTGCTTGGAGCGTCTTGTATGGTATTAGTCTTTGCCTTTTAGTTTGCCACAATCATCCTTTCTATACACACCTTTTGAGAGGGACACACATTAATCGTGAATTTATCAGAATACTTTATGTGCTTCACTTATATCTTTTGAGCTGGGCAGTTTGCTCTAGTGCTTCACTTATATCTTTTTTTAGAGCACGGCGGTGGCTTTATTTTATAGAAATTGTTTAACTCTCATGCTTCACTTATATTATTTTGAGAGTCTTAAACAGTATGGTAATTTGCTTAGGTTATGAATTTGGTCCTTATATGATGGGCGTCCAAGAGGGATATAATAAACACTTTCATATAAAGAGCATTGAATATTTGAGAAGTTAGATTCCTTGCATTTGTTTTGAGATATAAAGATGGTGATATTAGAGTCATGCTAGTGAGTAATTGTGGATTGGTAGAAATACTTGTATTAAAGTTTGTGATTCCCGTAGCATGCACGTATGGTGAACCGTTATGTGATGAAGGCAGAGCATGATTTATTGTTTGATTGTCTTCCTTATGAGTGGTGGTCGGGGACGAGCAATGGTCTTTTCCTACCAATATATCCCCCTAGGAGCATGCGTGTAGTACTTTGTTTTGATGGCTAATAAACTTTTGCAATAAGTATGTGAGTTCTTTATGACTAATGTTGAGTCCATGGACTATAAGCACTCTCACCCTTCCACCATTGCTAGCCTCTCTAGTACCGCGCAACTTTCGTCGGTGCATTAAAACCACCATATACCCTTCCTAAAAATAGCCACCATACCTACCTATTATGGCATTTCCATAGCCATTCCGAGATATATTGCCATGCAGCTTCAACCGTTCCGTTTATTACGACACATATTATCATTGTCATATTGCTTTGCATGATCATGTAGTTGGCATAGTATTTGTGGCAAAGCCACCGTTCATATTTTTTATACATGTCCCTCTTGATCATTTCACATCCCGGTACACTGCTGGAGGCATTCATATAGAGTCATATCTTGTTCTAGTATCGAGTTATAAGTAAATAAAAGTGTGATGATCATAATTATTAGAACATTGTCCCGTGTGATGAAAGGATGATAGAAGCTATGATTCCCTCACAAGTTGGGATGAGTCTCCGGACTTGATAATAAAAGAGGCCAAAGAAGCCCAAACAAAAAATGAGAGAAATGAGAGAAGGGACAATGTTACTATCCTTTTTCCACACTTGTGCTTCAAAGTAGCACCATGATCTTCATGATAGAGAGTCCCCTATTTTGTCACTTCCATATACTAGTGGGAATTTTTGATTATAGAACTTGGCTTGTATATTCCAATGATGGGCTTCCTCAAATGGCCATAGGTCTATGTGAGCAAGCAAGTTGGATGCACACCCACTTAGTTTCTTTTTGAGCTTTCATACACTTATAGCTCTAGTGCATCCGTTGCATGGCAATCCCTACTCACTTGCATCGATATAAATTGATGGGCATCTTCATAGCCCATTAATTTGCCTAGTTGATGCGAGACTTTCTCCTTCTTTTTGTCTTCTCCACAACCACCATATTCTATTCCACTTATAGTGCTATATCCATGGCTCACGCTCATCTATTGTGTGAAAGTTGAAAAAGTTTGAGAACACAAAAAATATGAAACAATTGTTTGGCTTGTCATCGTGGTTGTGCATGATGAAATACTTTGTGTGATGAAGATGGAGCATAGCCAGACTATATGATTTTGTAGGGATAACTTTCTTTAGCCATGATATTTTGAGAAGACATGATTGTTTTATTAGTATGCTTGAAGTATTATTGTTTTTATGTCAATATTAGACTTTTGTTTTGAATCTTATGGATCTGAATATTCTTGCCACAATAAAGAAAATTCCATTGATAAATATATTAGGTAGCATTCCACATCAGAAATTCTGTTTTTATCATTTAACTACTCGAGGACGAGCAGGAATTAAGCTCGGGGATGCTTGATACGTCTCTAACTTATCTATATTTTTTATTGTTCCATGCTATTATATTATTTGTTTTGGATGTTTTATATGCATTAATATGCTATTTTATATTATTTTTGGGACTAACCTATTAACCTAGAGCCCAGTGCCAGTTTTTGTTTTTCCTTGTTTTTGACTTTTACAGAAAAGGAATATCAAACGGAGTCCAAACGGAATAAAACTTTACGATGATTTTTCTTGGACCAGAAGACATCCATGAGACTTGGGGAGAGGGCCAGAGGAGTCCCGAGGAAGCCACGAGCCTCTAGGGCGCGCCCTAAGGAGGGCTCCCCCTGGCTTGTGGGCCCCTCGAGTGTCCTCTAACCCTAACTCCACCTCTATATATTCTCAAATATTCCCCGAACATCAGAAGTGTCCACAAAAATACTTTTCCACCGCTGCAAGCTTCTGTTCCTGTGAGATCCCATCTTGGGGCCTTTTCCGGCGATCTGCCGGAGGGGGATTTGATCACGGAGGGCCTCTACATCAACCTTGCTGCCCTTCCGTTGATGTGTGAGTAGTTTATCACAGACCTACGGGTCCATAGCTAGTAGCTAGATGGCTTCTTCTCTCTCTTTAATCTTTAATACAATGTTCTCCTTGATGTTATTGGAGATCTATTCAATGTAATCTTCTTTTGCTGTGTGTTTGTTGAGATTCGATGAATTGTGGATTTATGATCAGATAATCTATGAATATTATTTGAGTCTTCTATGAACTCTTTTATGCATGATGCAGATATCTTTGTATTTCTCTTAACTACCGGTTTGGTTTGGCCAACTAGATTGGTTTTTCTTGCAATGGGAGATGTGCTTAGTTTTGGGTTCAATCTTGCGGTGTCCTCACTCAGTAACAGAAGGGGTAGCGAGGCACGTATTGCATTGTTGCATCAAGGATAAACAGATGGGGTTTATATAACATTGCTTGAGTTTATCCCTCTAAATCATGTCATCTTACTTAAAGTGTTGCTATGTTCTTATGAACTTAATACTCTAGATGCAGGCAGGAGTCGGTCGATGTGTGGAGTAAAATCAGTAGATGCAGGAAGGAGTCGGTCTACTTGTCATTGACGTGATGCCTATATTTATGATCATTGCCTTAGATATCGTCGTAATTATGCATTTTTCTATCAATTACTTAATAGTAATTTGTTTACCCACCGTATGCTATCTTCAAGAGAGAAGCCTCCAGTGAAACCTATGGCCCTCGGGTCTATTTTCCATCATATATTTTCAGATCTATAAACTAAAACCCAAAAATACCTTGTTGCACTTTATTTACATTTACTTTAGTTTGCTATTTTATTTATCTTTTATACCTATATCTATTAGATCTCACTCTTGTTCGTGACCGTGAAGCGATTGACAACCCTTTTTTGCGTTGTGTGCAAGTGTTTGTTAGTTTGTGCAGGTGCACATATTGGAGACTTGCTTGTGCCTCCTACTGGATTGATACCTTGGTTCTTAATTGAGGGAAATACTTATCTCTACTTTGCTGCATCACCGTCTCCTCCAAGGGAAAAATCAACACAAGCTCAAGAAGTAGCATCTGACCATTTATCGGTCTTTTTTCACCGTGAAAACTCCAAAAAATGCAAAACTTGCGAGAAACTCAAAGAACCTGACATGGTGCTTTGAATTGGTCATACAAGGCCATGGAAAAAATGGGGCCATGATATGTCTCCAAAGTATCTATAAATTGTGAAGTATTCATGCTATATTTACATCAATTATATATGGTTTTGGTGCATTTTTTTATTATTTTATGTACTAACTTATTAATCTAATAGCCAAGGCTAGTTCATGTTTTTGGTTTCCTAGAAAATCCATATCTTGGGAGTTCAAACATGATGAAAATTTCGGGGATTTTCTTTGTCGAAAAATAAGAAACACTAGAAGCTTGAGGAGGCAGCCAGAAGAGGAGTGAGGGGCCCACAAGCCCAGGGGGCATCCCCTGGCCGTGTCAACCAGGCTTGTCGGGCCCTTAAGACTCCGTTTGACCTAATTCCAAGCCTATAAATTCTATAATATTCCAAAACCCCCGGAGCCACCGCAAGCCTCTGTTCCGAAGCGAGCTCATCTGGAGGCCTCCTCTGGCACCCCGCCAGAGGGGGAAACACTACAAAAAAAGACACATCCGTGACATTTTGGGCCGAATGATTTTTGTGTGTCATGCTTATGACACTTCTATGACGATAATTGTAACAAAAACCATTATCGTCATAGATGTGGTGGGCTCCTACTTCTATGACAAAAAATCATGATAGAAAATGGGCTTTTCGTCCTGGGCGGGGCGGAGATGTAGCTGCATGACATTCTTTGGGCCGTCCATGATGGAAAAAACCATGGTAGAAGCGAGGGCGAGGAAAATATCGGGGAGTTCCCGGTTACGGTGGGTGGTCGGGGCCGAGCGATGCATGGAGGGATTGCTTGTTTCTCTTGTACAAGTACACACGTGGGTGCGAGGCGCTAGGCTCTAACTGAACCCGAGCGAGGCATTCGCCTGCTGAACCCGAGCGATCGCACTGGCTATGCGTTACTGAACTCGAGCGATCGATCGATCCCTGGCTATTAACTAAACCCGATCGAGCGATTCCTTCGCTACTGCTGCTAACTGAAGCCGATTGAACCTGCTGGCTCTTGATGAACAGTGAGCTTCGCTGGCGGTTGGATGAACTATTCCCGGTGGGGGGTGGATGAACGGGACCCTGTGGTAGTAGAGGTTGTTGCCGCTAGATGAACAGAACCCCGATCGAGCCGGTTGGGGGTGGATGAACAGGACCCCGTGCAGGGCTAGTTGAACAGTAGCCGGTGGAGGGCTGGATGAACATTAGCCCGTGGAGGGCTGGTTGAATAGTTGCCGGTGGAGGCTGGATGAATAGGAGCCCGTGGATGAACATGACCTGGTGGAGGCAGGAGGAAGACGCCATGGATAAATAGTCGCAGGTGGAGGCTGGAGGAGGTCGACGATGGATGAACAGTAGCCCGTGGAGGCTGGAGCGAGGCTGTAGACCGTGGATGAACAGTAGCCCATGGAGTCCCGTTTTGCGGTACGCCACACCCCTCCTGATGAACAGGACCCCCTTTCGATCATAGGAGGTCGAAGAGAAGTATGTTTCCTTCATTTTGCGGTACACCACACCCCTCCCGATCAACAGGATCCCGTTTCGACCATAGGAGGTCGAAGATAAGTCCGTTTCCTTCGTTTTGCGGTACGGCACACCCCTCCTAGTGAACAAGATCCCGTTTCGACCGTAGGCGGTTGAACAGAAGGACGTTTCCTCCGTTCTGCGTTACACCAAGCCTCGTTTCGGCTGTTTCATCCAAGCCGGTTGGCTCTCGATGAATAGGACGCATTTTATTGCCTCCCGATGAACACGACACAATTTCTCCGTTCCGCCCCAGCCGGTTGGCTGCCGATGAATAGGACACCATCGTTGCTCTCCGCTGCCTCTCCATGTACACAAGCCCTGGCCGTATGTATGCGCAAGTAGGCGTTCGAGACCCCGCCCGTATGTACGTACATGACCGTATTTACTTTCTTGCACCCTGGCTGTACGTACGTGTACACGATATTGACGGGACTGTGTGACATGCTACGCCCGTGCCTCTACAACAACACGTGCCCTTCCTTACTCGGCCACGGTTCATCGCTGCAGCCTGCAGACAGACCAATCGACCAGTATGTACGTACACGTTCGTGACCAGAATGACAACACTACGTACACTTAGATCAGGTGGGTCATGACTATCAGGGAGGATAAGGAGGCACTTCCTTGCGTGTGAAGTTACTGATGGTGGGTCCCAGCGGTCAGGGGGGACAATCATTTTTTTGCTCGTAATATGGACGCACTTCCTTGCATGCATAGATATAGCTGGTGGGAAACAATTTTTTTGCGAAATACGGTGGCCTGTCTGGTGGGTCCCTGCCGTCAGGTGGAGGAATCAGTATTTTGCGTGTAATAAGGAGGCACTTCCTTGCTGTGGCCACAGACCTAGCTGTCAGCCTCTCCACGTATAGTACTCTTCCGATGGAAGTCATTCCTTGACCACATTGACCACACCGCGCTGAGAGCACCAAGGTGGTGGATGAGGGTGAGGCCTAGGAAGGGGACGACAAGGAGCCGGGGAAGACGTGACAGTGGATGCCCACACAGATAGGAGTATGAGGGTTGACTGGTTCGGTTGCGATGTGAGACTGCCGTTGCCGCAGAATAACAGGGGTTGTGGGTGAGTAGAGGGATGACCTGGCCAGAGGTTGGAGTAGGGTGGGGCCGTGGGGCGTTCAGGCCTGCATAGCAGCAGAGCCGGCCACGGGAGGCAGGAGCAGGCAGCATGACCGGCGCTGGTTTGGGCGATTGGAGCAAGAAGACCAGAGGTTGAAGAAGCACTACAGCCGTTGGATGGACATTGTACGGTCACTTGAGCTAGAATCGTTCAAATTGACTAAGTTGACAAAGCCCTGCATCCATGTCAGTAGGCCCACAAGTCAGCCTCCCACTATGGTGGGTCCCAGATAGCAAGGGGAGTATTCATTTTTTGTGCGTAATAGGAGGCATTTCCTTGCGTGCGAAGATATAGCTGGTGGGTCCGAGCTGTCAGCGGGGGAACGTTTTTTTGTGAAATATAGAGGCACTTCCGGTGGGTCCCAGCTGTCAGGTGGAGGAATCATTATTTTGCCCGTAATAAGGAGGCATGTCCTTTCATGCGGCCATGGACCTAGCTGTCAGCCTCTCCATGTACAGTCAACTTCCGATGGATGTCGTTCATTGACCACGTTGACCACGCCGCGCCGAGAGCACCAGGACGGTGGACGATGGCGAGGACTAGGAAGGGAATGACACGGAACCAGGGAAGACTCGACAGTTGTTTCCCATGCAGAGGGGAGTACGAGGGTTTACTGGTTCATCTGCCATCGCCGGAGAATAACAGCAGGTGTGGGTGAGTAGAGGGATGGCTAGGCCAGCGATGGGAGTACAGTGGGGTGGTGAGGCATGCACGGCAGCACAACCGTCCGCAGGAGGAGGGAGCAGGCAGTCCCGCTGGCGCTTGTTTGAGCGGCTGGAGCAGGAAGAGCAGAGATTGAAGAAGCACGACGGCCATTGGATGGACATCCAACAGTCACTGCTCTCGCGTGTTGACTAAGTTGACATGGCGTTGCATGCGCGTCAACCTTTTTTAGGAAAGCATATGCGCCAACCTATAGTAGGCGCACAAGTCAGCCTCAAATCTGTGGCAAACAACATACAACCCATCTTCCATTATTTCTAATAATTTACAGCCCATTTGTTAATTCTTAAGGATTTTTTTGGAGCCCATATTCTTTTTGTTAGCATTACAGCCCATATTATGCCCACAGTTAAACATTATACGAAATTTTGCATATTTCAGTGCGGTCCGAACTATTTTTAATCCCGAACTTTCGAGTCACATTCAAACTAATTTGAAAAATAAATTCATATCAATATAAAATCCAAATAATTTTCCACACATAAAAATCAATGGAATTTAAAATCTTGAAACGGAAAAAAGAAAGTTGAAACTAATTGCTGGTTTGATGTGTTTTAAAAATGTACAACCCATTTCTCATTATCGGTAGCCCATTTCCTCGTCTTGAAAGATTCACAGCCCAACATGGCTGACAAGGCAAGTAGGCCTCGGTTGGGTATTCTACAAAAGAAAAAAAACTGGGCCAGCCATTTTTAGAAAGAAAAAAACTACCGGGCTGGTCTTGTGGTAAACATAAAAGAAAAGGCTGGCTAGACAGGCCAGAGTGCCCTGCACAGCCCAATTGACACCCTGCTTCCGTCTCAAAAATAAAAATAACTGGGCAAGCTACTGGGTCCCTAGTGTCAGCCGCTCGTTGTGCAATTCTCCTGTTTATTGACTACGTTGACAATGGCATGGGACCCAGATGTCAGAAATCCATTAGGAGGAACCATTTTTTGGCTTGAAATAAGGAGGTACTTGCTTGCGTACTGCCATGACCCTGGTGGGTCCCTGTTGTCATCCTCTCCATGTACAATCATCTCCTAATTGTGTACTCATCAACCCAGTAGGCCCACAAGTCAGCCTCTAAACCCGTGGCGGACAAATACAACCCATTTTAAAAAATAATAGCCCATTCCATATGTTCACATAGAAAGTTCAACATTTAGAGCAAAGTAACAGGTCTGATCAGATATAGAGTACTGAACTTCAATGTTGACAACCATCATAGCCAAGTTAACTATCTACTCCCACTAATACTCTAGGGTACAAGTACTGACTTACTCCTAGCTAACTAGATGATGTCGGCCACCATCTGCGGTACACGCTAAATGCCGGCACCGACGTCCTCCTCCTCGCCTCAGACTTGCCGGAGGTGCGATCGGGCGCATTGCTCACGCACGTTGGCCCTTCCCATGCTGGCGTGGTCCACTGAAGCTTCGGCTTCTAAGCGGGAAACCCACTTGACGAGCTAGTAGTAAAATTCGGTGTCGTGCATGCGTGCGTGCCCGACAGCCTCTAGGGCTATTTGCGGGGCACCGGCCTCCACGTAGTCGGCCCAGTCGCGGGCGCTCTACTTGCGGTTCAAAGCGATGGTGCGCTGCTGCTCCATGCCCCGCTGGCGGCGCACATCGGTGATACGCTACTCCTCCGCCAGGCGGTCGTGCTCCAAAGTCTTCGTACTCCGCATTGCCATCTAAAGACCGATAGAATGCCTCCTCCCCCAGTCTTCCTTCCTGTGAATAACCGAACACTAGCTCCGGCGGTGAGCGCCTCTGACGTCGCCTATTGCGGACGGTTGGGGGCATGCCGGACGTGGAGAGAGTGAGGTCAAGTGGCAATAGACGTCGGGTCGGTGGGGGTTGTGAGGGGAGCCGATAGGGCGAGTTAGGTAACGGTGCTACCGATGAATGCCGGGAACCAGTAATTATAGGCGGAAGGTGGGTGAAGCAGCGTGTCACAGGAAACGTGACGGTCATCGAAATTCAATGCATAAGCAGGCATGGCTTAGCGCGCGAGCTTACCATGGAAAATTGGAAAAATAGATGTGTCGTCCCGTCCTGTCAGTGGTGCGTCCCGTCTGTGCTGGGTAGCACATCGGCATGACGATCAAAGGAGTGCACTTGAATCATCCAGATGAGGTACTCCCTCCTTGTCAAAAACTATTCCATCACTCATCATCTACCTTGGTTGGTGATTTTTGAATTGAGCCCTGCAAACCGGAAAGGAGGTAGTACGTGCGTGTTCCGCTATTTATTCGTGTAGGATCGAGTAGGTAGGATAGTGTACATGTAGGATCGCATTAGTTGATGAACGTTCACTGGGAGATAAGGTATTTGCGAATGTTTTTGCTGGCAGTTTCTTCAGATTCGCATAGCATTTTCTTCAGAATAGCTTGCCAGTTTCCTTAGAGGTAGGCATTTTTATTCAAAAAACTGCCACCTTTGGATCTTGCGTCGCAATTAAAACTGCCAGGAGTGTATTACTAGGCTAGCTAGTGATAGATCTGTAACTTATAAACACTGAGCGAACAGAAATAAGGAACTGCTAGTAACTTGTAAACACTGAGAACACAGAAGTAAGGATCATGCTATGCACTAAGAGCCGATCCGTTCGAGATGTTCACACGAAACTCACATGCCTGGCATTGTTATATGTTCACATTAGTAGCCCAAATTCACAACCAACTAGTAACATGTTAATGCATCTCAATGATTCACATATCATATACAAATATGTAGCTCCAAAAGCAAAGATCTAGAAAAAACATCTATTCTTCCTACTAACATGGATGCTTCTTTGGCCCAAGATTCAATACAGAGTGAAAGACAAATTTGTTTGTGAAGTCTACAATTCCTCTTGTAAACATGTGGTTTCACCAACAGCTGGAACCATGAGAATGGACCACACATGATGGAGGAACATCCACTGCAATATGATTTGGTCTTCTCTCGATCACACGGTGAGACTATTTTTGGAATACAAACTTTAACTTCGGCAAAATGATGCCCATTGTATAATCATACCAAAGCAATGAAGCACCTAGTGTTGGCCAATAAATAGTACAGTACTACTTTTGTACAGTCCATGAAGTGACTATCCAATCTTTCTGTGTCTATTTTTAAATGTCACTGCATGTAGTGATTATACTATTCTCTTGTGCAGTTCCACCAACATTGCGGTCACTTTGTTTGTTTGCCAAATAGCAATGGCCAGACATCTGTCCGCACAAATATCAAGCAGCTAGTAAACATATACCCCACCTTGTATTTTCGGTTTAAACACATCTCTTCCGCTTAGCATCTGTCATGTTTTGCACTGGACAATTTGATACTGTCATGTTTTGCCCTGGACAATTTCATACTGAATTGATTTGCTGGTATAGAGAAAAAATATAGCGCCTATTCTTCATCAGACCAAGGATATCCGTGTTCGCAGTGATGGAAGAGGTGAAATTGATACAACCGAAATTGAGCATCCAATCATTGAATCATGTCTTACACCTCCAATGTAGGTCCACCCTGCTAATAAATTCACATGCAAACCACTAATATTACTATCTAATGACAGTACAAAAAGAGTAGTAAGATAGTAGCAAACCATGTACCTTCGTAATGAACAGCTCATAGTGCCACCAATTGGATATAAAGGTTTGGAAGAAAACATGCTCCTAATGTTGAACCATTTGGACTTTTTGTGTAGTTCCACTAAAATCGAGCATCCCTGTTTGCATAGATATTGAAAGTGTGATTACTATAAAAGTGGCACTAGTTGAAGCATAGACTCACAAATATAAGCATTCCAATTTCTTAATGGGAAAAGGTAGCAAGACTGTTTCTAACCACCTGTTTGAAGGAATAAATAAGGCAACAACGCCTGATGTCAGGAAGGCATACATAGTATTTTCTTAAAAACTGAACCATTCCTGACCTTTCCTCTTCTTTTAACCATATTTTGTGCAGTTCAACTAAAATAAAATGCCATCAATGCCTTGACAATTTGGTGACACTGTACAAAAAGAAATGACTTAACATTACATCATGATGTTAGGTATGTAATCGACAGACATTAGAGACAAACATACAGACCTCCTCCGATAACATAATGAACATTAATTTTAACAAAGGTGTGACTAGCTTTACCGGGATAATTTGAGTGAACTCGACACCCTCTGTTCCTTAATATAAGACGTTTTTGCAGTTCAATTTAAAGTACCCAAACGTCTAGTATTTAGAAAAACAGGTAGTAGTTTTCTTGAGCACATATCTAGGAAAGCTTGCCACACTTTATATATGTCCATACGCTAATGCAACACCATTTGAATAGTACAAATATACACTAATCTAGTGGCTAGTGCAACAATAGAGTTGTTTTTTTATTACGGGGTACAGTACAATGGTTTTACTGAACATATTTCCATAAGCTAGCACTAGAAGATTTCTATAAGCATTAACAATACAAAATGTAAAGGTAACAAGTTTCAGCATTGGTATACTAGCTGTGCAACAAAATTAAACCAAATACAAAAGTTTGAAGGTAACTAGCATTATTAACTAATGACAGTATAAAAAAATTGCAAACCATGTACCTTCAAGGTAAATATCATTTCGAACTCGAGGGGACATCAAAATTGCTATCCCAATCTTGATAATTGATCAAACATAAAAACTTGACAGAACGAATCAAGAGAATAGCCGGAGGAGGAGGTGCCCACTCTTGACCTTTCCTCTTGTCTTCGTAATTTTTTGTGCAATTTAACCAAAATAAAATGACATCAGCGCCTTGGCATTTTGGTGACACTGTACAAAAAAATTTGACTTATCTCATGAAAGTGAGGTATGTAATCTATTAGCATTAACAGTGCAAAAATCTAAAGGTAGTAACGAGTTTCATCGTTGGTATACTGGTCGTGCAACAACATTAGAATGCCTTAGCTGAAAAATCTTTAATACATCCACAATCAACAGCTAACCCTGAACTAATCCAGTGACATTAAATGACATTGCTTAAATTTATCGGTGGCATTAGACTGAGTGCGGCATTAGTTAAATGTGGCATCACTTTAGCAGTAGCATTGCTTGACTTTACCGCTAGTGTTATACTAACAGCAAAAAGGTGGCAATAAGAGCATGGGAGGCCCATTCGATCAGTGGGCGCACTAGTACGATGTACCTCCACAAACGCATAGAGTGGTGAGGGAGGTAAGGTTGCCCAGAGCAACAAATATCTAGGCAGCATATGTGGATTACGTCGCATTGTTCTCTTTAGCCACCTTTTTCCTATGTGAGGACAACAAACCGATCACCTGGTCATTCTCTATTGCATTGTCATGCCTTTCTACCCTTTTTCAACCAAGAGATACGAGACTCGTTCCTTAGCTACTGATTTTCCCCTTTTCAACCTAGATGCGGGTTCGATGCCTCGTCTCTTTGACAACACTGTCTCCTTTCCTTTCCTTATTCAACAAAGACATGGATTAGTCTGCATGAAGTAGGGTTTCCTTTAATAGTGAAAATTAAGGTTTTCATCTGCGTGAACATCAGAGCAGAGGATAGCAAATTGGGAAGAAGGTGGAGTGGAAAAAGATCCACATGCAGCGACGTGGCAGATGGGGCAATAGAACAAGGGTATGGTTCGAAGGTAGCATACCTGAGGGTCAGCGGAAAGTGGCTTCGCTCATGGTCGTCATCCTCTGCACACACTACGACAGTGAGCTTGGAGATGGAGGGCATCCCGCGTGGGCACTAGGTCTGAGTGGACGGCCTCCTCATTAGTGCATGACCTCGCTCACCGATGATGAATGCGTCAACGCTGCACATCCTTTTCTTCCCCGGCGGATCTGTGACCACCGGTGAGGAGGAAGAGAGAGGCCGTCTTTTCTAGATCTGGAGAGAGGGTGATAGTGTGAGAGGCAAGTGGGCAACCCTTACCAAGCAAGCGCTGAAGCTCCAACCTATATATCTTTTTTGATACTAGTACTAGAGGTGGAGTAGTGGTAGAGTAGTTTATATTTTCTCTGCATACAGTACTAATTAGTCATGCTTCAAAACTGAATGGCACGCCATTAAAAAAATAAAGTCGACAAATAATGCGGCACCTCGGGCCAACGTAGCCAGATCGCATTTTGCACGAGAAATGACACACCATGTTTTGTTGACATGTGGTCCCATTCCAACATGTCAGTGAGACGACGACGAGTCCTTTTGTACAATTTCTGAACGGACGTCTATGTAGGCTGAGGCGCCTCTTCCTGTACCATGGAAACCGTCCACTGCCTCTTCGCCTTTCCCTCTCAATTTGGAACTACTGTCGCACGCTCTTCCTCCCTCCTCCATTTGCGTTCACCCTTCCTTCTTCCATTGTTCGATCGTGTTCTCCATGGAGGGAACATGCCAGAAATGACCCATTATTCTTGCCCCGATCTGAAAGATGACATGGTGGAGGAACTCATTGATCGGTGCGACGTCATCACCTCGGGTAGCATGGCAGGTTCGTACAAGACCATTCTCGACTCAACTAATAACATCATTACAAAGAACCCAAGGGTCCAGGAGCGGTTTGATCTCCCCTATCTTCTTTGCCATGACCCTGCTCGCTGGCGCGCGGACGGCGGAAGCCTCGCCTTGTGCAAGTTGATGCCGTTTGATAATGATACGTGTGATGTTAAGATGCCATCACTTAAGGGTAAGGCCTGGGCAGGCACAAATGGAGATTGGGTTGTTTATATTGTGTACAACTGCGAGTGGGAACTTGTGAATGTGTACACTCGTCAGCGGATTCCACTTCCAAAAATATCAGAGTACCCTGAGGTTGAGCACACAGATGATCTTCGTACGTTCAAATACGATCATGGTGATTGTCGTCTACGGAAGATAGCAATTTGTTGAGTTCCCAACCGCCCTTGGGATTACACGAACTATGAAGTTGTTGCTATCTTTGACAAGCTTGTTGCCATCCTTACTTCCACGCCTCGATGGATATTGCTCAAAAATAAATTTCTATACACGGATGAGTACTGTGATGCAATTCAATACGAGCATCTTGCGTTTGCTACCACCACTTGTGGCACTGTTTTTGCATGGAATCCTTATGGTTTCGGTACATTTTTCTTCCACCGTAATTATAATTGTTTCATCCACATGCATGCGGGTTAGCTAGTTTCCCTTTACTAATTAACCTTCTTGTGTTTCCAAGGTCCTGTGAACATTCCACCACCTATACTTGAAAAAAATTTATAACCAAGGGGGAGATGACGATGGTGATGATCATGAGCATGAGGACGAGCAGGACCAATATCAGTGGTGCCTGGCAACTTATTCCGATCGATCACCTCTTCTTGTCTGTATACAGCGCACTACTGATATTACTGCTAAGGAAGAAGGTGTTGTCTCCCATGGTCGCACTCTCCGGACCTATTGCAACATCCATTGCAGGGTATTTGGGATGGATACTAGTGTGCTAGTGCCAACACCTTCTCCCTAGTTTAGTATTGATAGTCTTGGAGAAAACTCGCTATTCCTTGGACAAAAGTATCCAATGATGGTGAAAGGCGATCTAGCTGCTATTGACACAACATTACTACCATTTATGAGAAGCAACTGTATCTATACCTCGGACATTGCTATGGTTCCCTACCCTGGCTATCACAATATGCGTCCTGATATAGGCCGCTTCAGTCTGGGTGATCAATCCCGCGTTGGTCTCGATATTGACAATAGTTGGCCCTTCCCGGAGGCTTACCTATGGTTCAAAGCAAGCATTTCCAACACTGAGGATTGGTTGAGCCGAAGTTCATTTCATTTCTTGTTATTTGTTGTGTGATGAAAACTTTAGTATTTACTAGAATGTTTTGTTGGAAATAATCTATAATCCAACTTGTATCCTCATTGTCGTTGTGTGTTGATGACTTGTTCTATGTAATGAATGTTACATTTGCATATGCATGTCATAAACTCAATTTATGAATGGTTTTCAAGTCACTTCTTGGAGTGTGAGTACCGTAGTAGTATAGCCAACATCCGGTTATATGAAGTTGCCACCTCACATAGAGCCAACCAAATATTGGAGTATGCTAGCACAATAGTTAGTTCTAGTTAGATCAACTAGAGCTAGGTGTCGCACAGAGGCCGAGAAATATGGTGATAGCATGACTGCGTGAGGTGGGCTTGTACGTAGTATGATGTCGGCACATGGCTTGTCGTGTTTCCTACTACTCCGGTCTAAATGTGGAGAAAATTTGGTCAAGTTCTTCCTCCTTTTGCCGACACGTGGGACATCCAGCATCCAAATCATGTCATGCAATAAAATGGAGTGCTAGTTGAAGCCACGTGATGTGCATCTTGGGTTAAACTGTAAATAGAGGAATTACTCTTAAGTAACTCCAAAAGCGGCCACCGAAGATCTTTGTTGGATTTGTTTTTCATCACCAGCATGTCGAGGTGAAAGATGTGCAGGTTCAGTGGGTCGTCTTGCATTTTCACTAACATGTGGGACCACATGTGAGCAAACAGACGATGGGCTCCACGCGTCTGCTGGCTGGCTGAGAAGCGAGAGAGAGAGATAGGAGGGCTGAGCACGAGAGTCTGATACGTCCATTTTGCATCATGTTTTCTTACTGTTATTTATAATTTTTTTCATCTATAATAATGCTTTTTGGAGTAATTCTAATGCCTTTCCTGTCGTAATTTGCAAGGTACACACCAAGAGGGAGAATTCCGGCAGCTGGAAATCTGGACCTGAAAAAGCTACGCCAGGCCACCTATTCTGCACAACTCCAAACAAGCTGAAACTTCACAGAGATTTTTTATGGAATATTTAAGAAATATTGGAGCAAATAACTAACAGAGGGGCCCCACCAGGTGAGCACAACCCACCTGGGCGCGCCAGGGAGCCCAGACGCGCCCTGGTGGGTTGTGCCCTCCTCGTCCCACCTCTGGTGCCCATCTTCTGGTATATAAGTCATTTTTACTTATAAAAAAAGGAGAAGACTTTTGGGACGGAACGCCGCCGTCTCGAGGTGGAACTTGGGCAGGAGCACTTTTGCCCTCTAGCGGAGCGATTCCACCGGGGGAACTTCCCTCCCGGAGGGGGAAATCACCGTCATCATCATCACCAACAACTCTCCCATATTGGGGAGGGCAATCTCCATCAACATCTTCAACAACACCTTCTCATCTCAAACCCTAGTTCATCTCTTCTATTCAATATTGTTACCAGAACTATAGATTGGTGCTAGGGGGTGATCTTGTAGTTGATTACTATATGGTTTATTTAGTGGAAGATTATATGTTCAGATCCATGATGCTATTTAATACTTCTCTGATCATGAGCATGTTCATTATTTGTGAGTAGTTACTTTTGTTCTTGAGGTCACGGGAGAAATCATGTTGCAAGTAATCATGTGAAATTGATATGTGTTTGATATTTTGATAGTATGTATGTTGTAATTCCCTTAGTGGTGTCATGTGAACGTCAACTACATGACACTTCACCATATTTGGGCCTAAGGGAATGCATTGTGGAGTAGTAAATAGATGATGGGTTGCGAGAGTGACAGAAGTTTAAACCCCAGTTTATGCGCTATTCCGGAAGGGACCGATTGGACCCAAAAGTTTAATGCTATGGTTAGAATTTATTCTTAATACTTTTCTCGTAGTCGTGGATGCTTGCGGGATGGTTAATCATAAGTAGGATGTTTGTTCAAGTAAGAACAACACCTAAGCACCGGTCCACCCACATATAAAATTATCAAAGTAGCGAACATGAATTAAACCAACATGATGAAAGTGACTAGAAGAAATTCGCGTGTACCCTCAAGAACGCTTTGCTTATCATAAGAGACCGTTTTGGCCTGTCCTTTGCCTCAAAAGGATTGGGCTACCTTGCTGCACTTTTTTTACCACCATCGTTACTTGCTTGTTACAAAGTATCTTGCTATCAAACTACTCTGCTACTTACAATTTCAGCACTTGCAGGCATTACCTTACTGAAAACTACTTGTCATTTCCTTCTGCTCCTTGCTGGGTTCGACACTCTTACTTATCGAAAGAGCTAAAATTTATCCCCTATACTTGTAGGTCATCAAGGCTATTTTTTGGCACCGTTGCTGGGGAGTGAAGCGCCTTTGGTAAGTGGAATTTGGTAAGGAAACATTTATATAGTGTGCTGAAATTTATTGTCACTTGCTACTATGGAGAACAATCCTTTGAGGGGTTTGGTTGGCGTATCTTCACCTCGTCCGGAACCATAATTAGCTACCCCTCAACCTACTGCACCTACTGAAAATATTGAATATGAAATTCCTTCGGGTATGATAGAACAACTGCTAGCTAATCCTTATGCAGGAGATGGAACCGAACATCCTGATATGCACTTGATATATGTAGAACAAATTTGTGGATTGTTTAAGCTTGCAGGTTTACCCGGGGATGAAGTTATGAAAAAGGTTTTCCCTTTATCTTTGAAGGGAAAAGCATTGGCATGGTATAGGCTATGCGATGATATTGGATCATGGAATTGGAATAGTTTGAAATTGGAGTTTCACCAAAAAAATATCCTATGCATCTAGTTCATCGTGATCGGAATTATATATATAATTTTTGGCCTCGTGAAGGAGAAAGTATCGCTCTAGCTTGGGGGATGCTTAAGTCAATGTTATATTCATGCCCCAATCATGAGCTCTCAAGAGAAATTATTATCCAGAACTTTTATGCTCGGCTTTCTCGTAATGATCAAAACATGCTTGATACTTCTTGTGCTGGTTCTTTTATGAAGAAAACTATTGAACTCCGGTGGGATCTTTCGAAAATAATTAAACGCAACTATGAAGATTTGGAACTCGACAAGGTAAAGAGTCAGGTATTAAGCTTAAATATGATTGTGTTAAATCTTTTATGGATACCGATGCTTTTCAAAAGTTTACCACTAAATATGGACTTGACTCTGAGATAATATCCTCCTTTTGTGAATCATTTGTTGCTCATGTTGAACTCCCTAAAGAGAAGTGGTTTAAATATCACCCACCTGTTAAATAAGAAATTAAAGAACCGGTACCAGTTCAAGAAGAAACTATACTTTATAATGTTGATCCAGTTGTCCCTTCTGCTTATATTGAGAAACCACCTTTTCTTGTTAGGATAAAGGAACATGCTAAGGTTTCAACTGTGGTTAACAAAAGCTATATTAGAACACCTAAAGCTGATGAACAAATTAAAGTAGAACCTAGTATGCTATGGTTAAAGATCTCTTAGAAGAAGATGTGGATGGGCATGTTATGTACTTCTATGAAGAAGCTGCTAGCATTGCCAAACCCGATAAAAGAGATAAACATAGACCAGTTGTTGGCATGCCTGTCATTTCAGTTAAAATAGTAGATCACTGTTATCATGGTTTATGTGACATGGGTGCTAGTGTGAGTGCTATTCCTTACACTTTATATCACGAAATTAAGAAAGACATAGCACTTGCAGAGATAGAAGACATAGATGTTACTATTAAACTTGCTAATAGAGACACCATATCACCTTTTGGGATTGTTAGAGATGTTGAAGTCTTGTGTGGGAAAATAAAATACCCTACTGATTTTCTTGTTCTTGGTTCCCCACAAGACGACTTCTGTCCCATTATTTTTGGTAGACCTTTCTTGAACACAGTTAATGCTAAGATAGATTGTAAGAAACAAACTCTAGGTGTTAGTTTTGGTGATGAGTTTAATTTTTCCAAGTTTAGTAGAAATCATCATGAAAAAGAATTGCCTAGTAAGGTTTATTTAATTGGTCTTGCTTCTATTGCTGTGTCACCTACTAATCCTTTAGAACAATATTTGCTAGACCATGAAAATGATTTACATATGCATGAAAGAAATGAAATAGATAAGATTTTCTTTGAACAACGTCCTCTGCTTAAACACAATTTGCCTACTGAAACTCTAGGAGGTCCTCCTCCACCTAAAGGTGATCCCGTGTTTGAATTAACACAATTGCCAGACACTTTGAAATATGCTTATCTTGATGAAAAGAAGATATATCCTGTTATTATTAGTGCTAACCTTTCAGAACATGAAGAAGAAAGATTATTGAAAGTTTTAAGGAAGCACCAAGATGCTATTGGATATACTCTTGATGATTTAAAGGGCATTAGTCCCACTCTATGTCAGCATAAAATAATATGGAACCTGATGCTAAACCAGTTGTTGATCACCAATGTCGGTTAAACCCAAAGATGAAAGAAGTGGTAAGAACGGAAATATTAAAACTTCTGGAAGCAGGTATAATCTATCCTATAGCTAATAGTAGATGGGTAAGTCCTGTTCATTGTGTCCCTAAGAAAGGAGGTATAACTTCCTAATGATAAGAATGAACTTATTCCACAAAGAATTGTTACAGGCTATATAATGGTAATTGATTTCAGAAAATTAAACAAAGCTACTAGAAAAGATCATTACCCTTTGCCTTTTATTGATCAAATGCTTGAAAGATTATCTAAGCACACACACTTTTGCTTCCTTGATGGATATTTTGGCTTTTCACAAATACATGTTTCTCAACCTGATCAAGAAAAGACAACTTTTACTTGTCCTTTTGGAACATATGC
The DNA here is from genome assembly GCF_018294505.1 of Triticum aestivum. Lineage (NCBI taxonomy): Eukaryota > Viridiplantae > Streptophyta > Magnoliopsida > Poales > Poaceae > Triticum > Triticum aestivum. The sequence continues at coordinate 200,667,765 of NC_057801.1, read as the reverse complement.
TTATAGACATATGCCTTTTGGTTTATGTAATGCACCTGCTACCTTTCAAAGATGTATGACTGCTATATTCTCTAACTTCTGTGAAAAGATTGTAGAGGTTTTCATAGATGGCTTTTCTGTTTATGGGAAGTCTTTTGATGATTGTTTAAGAAATCTTTAGCGAGTTTTATAGAGATGTGAACAAACAAATCTTGTTTTGAATTGGGAGAAGTGCTACTTTATGGTTAATGAAGGCATTGTCTTGGGTCATAAAATTTCTGAAAGAGGTATTGAAGTGGACCAAGCTAATGTTGATGCCATTGAGAAAATGCCATGTCCTAAAGATGTAAAAGGTATTCGTAGTTTCCTAGGTCATGCTGGTATCTATAGGAGACTTATTAAAGGCGTTTCTAAAATTTCTAGGCCTCTCACTAATCTTTTGCGAAAGGATATTCCTTTTGTTTTTGACGATGATTGTTTAGAAGCCTTTGAAACACTCAAGAAAGCCTTAATTTCTGCTCCTGTTGTCCAACCACCTGAGTGGAACTTACCTTTTGAAAATATGTGTGATGCTAGTGATTATGCTGTAGGTGCTATCCTAGGACAAAGAGTTGATAAGAAATTGAATGTTATTCATTATGCTAGTATAACTTTAGACAGTGCTCAAAGAAATTATGCTACTACTGAAAAAGAATTCTTAGCAGTGGTGCTTGCTTGTGATAAGTTTAGACCATATATTGTTGATTCTAAAGTAACTGTTCACACAGACCATGCTGCTATTAAATATCTTATGGAAAAAAAGATGCTAAACCTAGACTTTTTCGGGTTTTTTGACAGAAAGACTGTAAGGGAACCCCCTACAGTATAATTGGTGCAACAAACCCCCCCTACAGTATAATTGGTGCAACAAACCCAAATTGCAAGTACCATGCCTTGAACCTGGGTGGGTGGAAAGGCATCAGCCCCTTCCCACCACTAAGCTATGCCTTAGTCTGCTCCTAGACTTATTCGTTGGGTTCTCTTGTTACAAGAATTTGATTTACATATCATTAATAGAAAAGGAGCTGAGAACCCCGTAGCTGATAACTTGTCTAAGCTTGAAAATGTGCTTGATGACCCACTACCTATTGATGATAGTTTTCCTGATGAGCAGTTAGCTGCAATAAATGTTGCTAGTAGTACTCCTTGGTATGCTGACTATGCTACTTACATTGTTGCTAAATATTTGCCACCTAGCTTTACTTACCGACAAAAGAAAAAAAATCCTCTATGATTTAAGACACTACTTTTGGGATGACCCACATCTTTATAAAGAAGGAGTAGATGGTATTATTAGACATTGTGTACCTGAGCATGAACAGGGACAAATCCTACGGAAATGTCACTCCGAGGCTTATGGAGGGCATCATGCTGGAGATAGAACTGCTCATAAGGTATTGCAGTCTGGATTTTATTGACCTACTCTCTTCAAGGATGCCCGTAAGTATGTCTCATCTTGTGATGAATGTCAAAGAATAGGTAACATTGGTAAGCGTCAAGAAATGCCTATGAATTATTCACTTGCTGTCGAACCATTTGATGTTTGGGGATTTGATTACATGAGACCTTTTCCTTCCTCTAATGGGTATACACATATTTTGGTTGCTGTTGATTATGTTACTAAATGGGTAGAAGATACTGCAACTAGTAGTGCTGATCACACCACCTCTATTAAAATGCTTAAGGAAGTTATTTTCCCAAGGTTTGGAGTTCCTAGATATTTAATGACTGATGGTGGTTCACACTTTATTCATGGTGCTTTTCATAAAATGCTTGCGAAGTATGATGTTAATCATAGAATTGCATCACCCTATTATCCTTAGTATAGTGGTCAAGTTGAGCTTAGCAATAGAGAAATAAAATTAATTTTGCAAAAGACTATCAATAGGTCTAGGAAGAATTGGTCTAAGAAATTAGATGATGCACTTTGGGCTTATAGAACAACATATAAAAATCCTATGGGTATGTCTCCTTATAAAATGGTTTATGGAAAAGCTTGTCATTTGCCTCTTGAGTTAGAACATAAAGCATATTGGGCAATTAAAGAACTCAACTATGATTTTAAACTTGCTGGTGAAAAGAGGTTATTTGATATTAGCTCACTAGATGAATGGAGAACCCAAGCTTATGAAAATGCAAAATTATTCAAAGAGAAAGTTAAAAGATGGCATGACAAAAGAATCCAAAAGCGTGAGTTTAATGTCGGAGAATATGTTCTTTTGTAGAACTCTCATTTCAGATTCTTTGCAGGAAAGCTCCTCTCAGAATGGGAAGGCCCATATGTTATCGAGGAGGTTTACCGGTCTGGAGCCATCAAAATAAATAATTCCGAAGGTACTAACCCGAAGGTTATCAATGGGCAACGAATAAAGCATTATATCTCAAGTACGCCTATTAATGTCGAAAGCAATATCATCCAAACTTTGACACCGGAAGAGCACATAAAAGAGTCCTTCCGAAACTCTCCAGAAAATCATGAAAATAAGGAGGTATGTGATACAGTAAGTAAACGGACTCCACATAATCCGCAAAAATATTTTTTGTCAGTTTTGGAATATTTTAAAATTTTGGAAATAAAGAAACTTCCAGGAAGCATCCCCTGGTGGGCACAAGACACCAGAGCGCGCTAGGCAAGCCTGGCGCGCCCAGGTGGGTTGTGCCCACCTGGGACACCTTCCAGGAACCGTTTTTCTACCTTATACTTGTCCTCCAAGATAAAAAATCTATATATACTTCCCAAAGCTGGTGATCACCGTATCACGAAGAAATCCTCTATTCTCTTATCTTGCTGTTTTCTTAACAGATCTGAAATATGTCATGACTCTGAGGGTGAGAGCTATGTTGCTGACTTCATCGCAAACCCTAAGTCCTATGGGGATGTGGAGCAATGTGGGTGGACCACGGAGGAGGAGGAAGACTATTATCCTAGGGAAAAGGAGGAGACGAGCTCAGACAAAGACAAAACCCTGCTGCCTCAACCTGGAGACATGCATGTGGAATTCAAGAAGTCAAGCCTCCCGAATAAGCCAAAGAGGCATAAGGTTCAATTTATACCCTTCCGCCTTTTGCAGGAAAATAAGCAGGATTTATGCAAAAGGGTACCGGAGCTTGAACAGAAGATCGGAGAGTTAAAGGAGGAAAATTCTATCCTCAAGCGTAAGCTGAGGAAGAAGGACAAGAACTCTTCTTCATCACCACCACCATCTTCTTCGCCACCAAAGGAGAATTGAGTATCGGGTATGGGCACTCCCCTTGGCTTCCGCCAAGCTTGGGGGAGTTGCCCCGGTATGTATCATCCCACTATCTTTTTACTTTTACTTATTTTAGTTTGATCTTTTGCTTTAGATGAATAAAAGTTTAGTTCGATCTTTTGCTTTAGATGAATAAAAGTTTAGTTCGATCCTTTCTTTTCGAGAGTTTTGCTTAGTGATCTATCCTTGTAATCGTGTGCAAGTTATATAATAAAGTTTAGTTGGAGTTTTTGCTTTCTTTACTTTCATGTTGCAAATAAAGAAAAGAAATAAGAAAAGGAAAAGAGAAAGGAAATAAATAAAAGAAAGGAAATAAATCAATAAGATCATATACTAATCCTATGGTAGGTGATAGCACCACATAAGGAAAAGTATAAGTAGGAAATTTTATTCGAGATTGACAAACATAGTATTAGTCAATGATGCAACTCATGAAAGAATTAATAAGGGAAGAGAAGATTCACATATAAATATACTATCCTAGAAATCTTTTGTGATTGTGAGCCCTCATCAAAATATTATATGCCAAAATTGTTGACGTTGGACAGGAAGACAACGTAATGGTTTATGTTTGTTATATTCACACAGAAGTCATATTGTCATAGATCCTTTGACATGTGGTGCTTGCCCCCTATCTTTGCTAGCCAAAAAATTCTGCACTAATTATAGATACTACTTGTGCATCCAAAAACCCTTAAACCCAAATCTTTTTCAAGTGTCCACCATACCTACCTAGGGATTGAGCAAGATCCCTCAAGCAAGTTGTCATCGATGCAAAAAGGCAATAAAAATTGCTTCCAAAAGTGTGAGATCATTTAGTGCAAGAGAAAATTGAGCGTTGCTCGAACTTGTGATGGTGAAGAATAAAAGCGACATACTGCATAATAAAGGTCGCTATCACAAGGGGCAATGTAACATGACGTTATTTTGCACTAAGGGATTGAGCATACAAACAAATAAGCGCATGGCAACCTCTGCTTCCCTCTGCAAAGGGCCTATCTTTTACTTCTATGTATTTACTTTTATGCAAAGAGTCAAAGTTTTCCTTCTATTCGTTTTTATTTTTTTCCTTTGGCAAGCATCATGTGGTGAGGAAAGATCTAGGCACATACGTCCAGTTGAGTATAGATGGTATGAGTTACTATTGTTGACACCATCCTTGAGGTGGGTATGTTGGGAGGCGAAACTATAAGACCCTATCTTTCTATGTGTCCACTTGAAACGTTTTGCTAATGTGCATGCAGTGAGTGTTAGCAATCATAGAAGACTATATGATGGTTGAGTATGTGAACTTGCCTAAAGGCTCCGACACGTGACCCTTCCTGAAAAGATGATGAATTGTAGTTGCAAAGTTGACTAAGAACATAGTTTGTTGGTTTCTAATAGAGTTTTTGCTTTATACTTCGATTGTGTGATGAACTATCACTTATTCATGAGAAGTGCATGATAGAAGTTCTATGATAAAAGTCTTATGTTTAAATCTATTGCTGTTATAATAATCAACAAGATGCTTCTATGTCCGTATTTGGTTTTTATCGACACCTCTCTCTCAAAACATGTGGACATGTTTTTCGACTTCGATTTTCGCTTGAGGACAAGCGAGGTCTAAGCTTGGGGGAGTCGATACGTCCATTTTGCGTCATGTTTTCTTACTATTATTTAGAATGTTTTCATCCACAATAATGCTTTTTGGAGTAATTATAATGCCTTTTCTCTCATAATTTGTAAGGTACACACCAAGAGGGAGAATTCTGGCAGCTGGAAATCTGGACTTGAAAAAGCTACGCCAGGCCACCTATTCTGCACAACTCCAAACAAGATGAAACTTCACGGAGATTTTTTATGGAATATTTAAGAAATATTGGAGCAAATAACTAAAGAGGGGGCCCACCAGGTGGGCACAACCCACCTGGGCGCGCTATGGAGCCCAGGCGCGCCCTGGTAGGTTGTGCCCTCCTCGGCCCACCTCCCGTGCCCATCTTCTGGTGTATAAGTCATTTTTACCTAGAAAAAAATATGGGGAAGACTTTCGGGACGGAGTGCCGCCATCTCGAGGCAGAACTTGGGCAGGAGCACTTTTGCCCTCCGGCGGAGCGATTCCGCCGGGGGAACTTCCCTCCCGGAGGGGGAAATCATCGTCATCATCATCACCAACAACTCTCCCTTCTTGGGGAGGGCAATCTCCATCAACATCTTCAACAACATCATCTCATCTCAAACCCTAGTTCATCTCTTGTATTCAATCTTGTTACCGGAACTATAGACTGGTGCTAGGGGTGACTAATAGTGTTGATTACATCTTGTAGTTGATTACTATATGGTTTATTTGGTGGAAGATTATATGTTCAGATCCATGATGCTCTTTAATGCTTCTCTGATCATGAGCATGTTCATTATTTGTGAGTAGTTACTTTTGTTTTTGAGGTCATGGGAGAAATCATGTTGCAAGTAATCATGTGAATTTGATATGTGTTCGATATTTTGATAGTATGTATGTTTTGATTCCCTTAGTGGTGTCATATGAATGTCGACTACATGACACTTCACCATATTTGGGCCTAAGGGAATGCATTGTGGAGTAGTAAATAGATGATGGGTTGCGAGAGTGACAGAAGCTTAAACCCCAGTTTATGCGCTATTTCGTAATGGACCGACTGGATCCAAAAGTTTAATGCTATGGTTAGAATTTATTCTTAATACTTTTCTCGTAGTTGGGGATGCTTGCGGGAGGGTTAATCATAAGTAGGAGGTTTGTTCAAGTAAGAACATCACCTAAGCACCGGTCCACCCACATATCAAATTATCAAAGTAGCGAACACGAATTAAACCAACATGATGAAAGTGACTAGATGAAATTCCCGTGTACCCTCAAGAACGCTTTGCTTATCATAAGAGACCGTTTTGGCTTATGCTTTGCCTAAAAAGGATTGGGCTACTTTGCCACACTTTTGTTACTACTATCGGTACTTGCTCGTTACAAATTATCTTGCTATCAAACTACTCTGCTACTTATAGTTTCAGCACTTGCAGGCATTACCTTACTGAAAGCTACTTGTCATTTCCTTCTGCTCCTCATTGGGTTCGACACTCTTACTTATCGAAAAGAGCTACAATTGATCCCCTATAGTTGTGGGTCATCATAGTCCAGGAAATTTCGCGACAATGTGAGTAGTACTAGTGGTGTACTATACTCCTAGAGAGATAATGTGTTCGCTCTACGTAACCAGCACCTCGATATAGTGGGGTGGCATGGGCCATAACTAGCATTCACGTCTAGCAGTACGGCACACGCCACCCACACGAGTCCCATATGACACCAATTTTCTTGGTGTCTGTGCTATAGCCATCTCTTCTCCCTCCTGTTTTCTTTGCCATCACACGGTGGGTGGGGTGGGGGTTTGCCGATAGTCGGTTTGCTCAACTGCGGTCCCACTTGTAAGTGTAAATGCAACACAGCACGCATCTCCCCTTGAGCAGCCTGCCGGACCAACCGTGTGGGGGTGCGACGCAAACACGGTAGGCTTTTCCTTTTGAACTTGTAACTTGTAAAATTTGGTTCTGCTTCATGGCGCGACCGATTGATAGAAATAACGATTTTCCCTAGAGCAATGAGAAGTTAGGTTCTAGCGCGATTCACGCATGGAGTATGTACAAAAATTATGAAGTTGATGCGAAAGGTAAGATAACTACTAGTACAATATACTACTACATAGAAACAACGTGCTTTTGAACAATGCTGTCCAAGGTTACCCTACGGTCCAAGAAGGCCAGCTTCCTATCGTCCTCCTCTTGCACGTAGTAGTCCTTGTGGACAATTTGCACGTAGACATGGGTGATTATGTCGATGGTGTCTTGCTACGCGGCAAGCGCGACCTCGAGGTGTACATTCTCCGGTGCTACGGCGGGCAGTCACAGGGCCACCAGTGCGTCGAAGAGGTTGTCACCGTAGAGGCCGTTGAAGGTGGCGGGCATCATAGAGCCTGGGCGCGTGGGTCGGAGGCGTACGTCAAGGTCTTCCACGAGCTTCTTGACGATGGTGAACTTGTCGAGGAAGCCGACAAGGACCTCGTCGAACAAGGAGACGAAGCTGTCGTCCAAGAGGCCTCTCGCCCTGGCGGCCTCAAGCACAACCTGGAGACGTTCCTCGGTGTCGGGCCGCAGGCCGACATCGTGGACCATCTGGCACAGCTGGCTGATGCTCGCGCTCATCGCCTCCATCGGTCTAGGTTCTAGTTAACTGATCTTGTGATTTGAGTGATCACTCTTGCCCTTGGTTAGGGTGCATAGGTGCGTACGACTTCGTAGATTGGACTGGCCGGGAGCCTTTATATGAGAAGTGCAGACTGTATTGCATTCACGTGTGTGTTGGCCATCTACTCCTCGGCCCTCCCTCCATGCCAGTGCAGTATAGCCATCTCACCGAGACCAAGTTGGGGCAAAATGAGAGAATTTGATGTTTACTAGTTTATTGGTCCCCTTTGCATTTTGCGCCAAGTTTTGACCTTTGATTTGACTAATAAAATGTTAATGCATGTAACCAAAAATAATATCACTAGAAACTATGTTCAAATACAAATCCAATGATACATTTTTTGGTGACATGCATTATTATTATTTTAGTTAAATCTATGGTCAAAATTTGGCACAAAATACTAAGGGGGCCAATAAACCAGGACGGAGGTAGGAGTAGTATTTTGTAATTAATGTCGTTGCATAAAGAGAATTGAGCACTGCATTTTGTGCTAAGTAGTCTCAAGTCATTGAATGCATACGCACCCCACGTCTCCTATTGGGTGATTTCTTTTTTCGTGGCAAAAAACAGGGAACAAGGTGGGTAGTTAATGCACCGCACCTAATAGTTTTGGCATAATTTGGTTTTTGTAACGTGACTAATGCACCATTACGGAGGGAGTACAATAGTAGTCTTTGATTGCAATTTTTTTGGTAGCTTACCAAGCTGAGCGCTCGGTGAGTACAATAGTAATCTGATTGACAAGACTTCAGATTTGAGCCATCTACTGGAAGGGAGAGTGCATAATATCATTGGGAACTACGTTCAAAATCGATTAAAACAATACTCCATGTATTTATTTACAGAGGAGTAGTATATTTTTTGTGACATGCATTACTAGATATTGCTAGTCAAATACTAAATCCAGACGAACATGGTAGTACTACTAAATCCAGATGGTGGTGCTAGACTAGTAGTAGTACTACCAATGTAGTACTAGTACTGTACTACACGTTGGTCAAATTACTCCTCACAGTGAAGTGACAAGACCATGCGCCGGAGATGACACCTGAGTGTAGGCGCCATGTTCGGCATACCAAAGTCATCCTCACCGTGTGCAGTCACTATTATCATGGCTGTAGAGCTAGCCTGCTTACAACTAGCTGTGTTCGACATAATTTTCCATGCGTTTCCACGAGTATCTCTACTCTTTTCTTATACGAGTAAGGTGCCCGTGCATTGCACGGAACACCAAGATTGGGGGTGGACGGCGCTGACAGCGGCCATCACGCCAGATTGTTCCATGGCCTTCTAGATGTGGGGGGGAGGATGTAAGGCTAATTGTGATAGACAAGGAGTTGTTTGTAAATAGGAAACAAGTGCGGGCATCTTTTTGCAAAACTGCAAAAGTTTGCTTTGTATGCGCCAAATTTAGATCCGACGGCTATTGGTGAAAGATGGAAGTCACACCATCATCACCAATTCGGGACCTCTTTGATTCGCAGGATTTTGAAAACGCGGGAATAGGACATAGCAATATTACAAGTTTTAAACTGATATTACAAATGTTAGGAGTAATGTTGCACTTACGAAGAGGGAATTATTAGGAAGTTTACATACGAACTTTCATTACTTTAGGTGGATGCAACATTATCGTAAAAACTAAAATCCACCACCCTGACAAGTCACTAATGGGCAAATAAATCTTTCAGTCTCTGGGGATTTGATGTTTCAAAAACAAATTCAGCTTCTGCGGAGACTTTGTCATTTAGGCTTAGATGCTTGCGGTGATCAGCACGCCATTCATTTTTGTGCCAAAGAACACCAAACCTCATTACCTTGAGCACACTTGCCTCCAGAACAAAGAACATGGCCAATTTAATCTCAGATGTGCTGCCTCGGTAGTCGATCAAATCAATTTCTATAAGATGGAGATCAAGGCATTCGATGAGATTGTTATAGTGCCGCACATTTATCACTTTTGGGTCTTTTTTATCTGCAAAAGAAGAGAACATATTAGAGCAGCTGGCTGTATAAGATTGTCATGTCATCAAGAGGTACCAATATCATTCGCTCATACGATAGGGTTGGTTGGCTAGTGATATTTTTTCACTCACTCTCTCTCTCTATCTCTCTCTCTCTCTCTCTCTCTGTCTTTCATCTCATTTACCAAGGAGCACATGAAGAGCTTGGGCATTTCTTGCCTTCCACTATGTGGCCGATGCCATATTTCTCAAAAGTATGCCACATAATACGCATCAATGTCAAATCAAAAGATTTTGGCACTGCTTTAGCGATGTGAGAGAGTTGGCATCACTATGCACACAGACCCACATGTATAAACAAATCAATCAAACCAACTACACTAGCCTCTCACTCTCCCAAACAAGTGTTTTTTTATTGCCTGAGTCCTCTCCCTCTCCCATTCAAGTGTTTTTTTATTGCGTGAATTAATTTGGCACCGGAGCAAAGTAGGTGATCCAGATTGGGGCACCAGGTGAGCTATGGAGGGGCATCGATGCCAAATGCATCACAAGTGAATTTGTCACGTGTTTTGGCCTACATAGTGGAGGGCCATTATAGCCCACCTTTGTACTACCTCGTGTTTAGTGTAAATTTTTGACCATAGATTTACCTAAGAAAATGCCAATGCATGTCACCAAAAATTATACCATTTGTAATTATGTTCAAATACGAATCCAACGATATAATCTTTAGTGACATGCATTAACATTTTGTCAGTTAAACCTATGGTCAAATTTTGATACTACAAAATAGGAAGAGTAAACTAGGACAGAGGAAGTACTTGCTCTTAGGGTAACCATAGAGTTGCTAGTCTAAGTTACTTGCCACTATGACTAGTGTCGGTGTCAAAACCGGCGGATCTCGGGTAGGGGGTCCTGAACTGTGCGTCTAGGCGGATGGTAACAGGAGACAAGGGACACGATGTTTTTACCCAGGTCCGGGCCCTCTCGGTGGAGGTAAAACCCTACTCCTGCTTGATTAATATTGATGATATGGGTAGTACAAGAGTAGATCTACCACGAGATCAAGGAGGCTAAACCCTAGAAGCTAGCCTATGGTATGATTGTTGTTCGTCCTACGGACTAAAACCCTCCGATTTATATAGACACCGGAGAGGGCTAGGGTTACACAGAGTCGGTTACAATGGTAGGAGATCTACATATCCGTATTGCCAAGCTTGCCTTCCACGCCAAGGAAAGTCCCATCCGGACACGGGACGAAGTCTTCAATCTTGTATCTTCATAGTCTTGGAGTCCGGCCAATGATGATAGTTCGGCTATCCGGACACCCCCTAGTCCAGGACTCCCTCAGTAGCCCCTGAACCAGGCTTCAATGACGACGAGTCCGGCGCGCATATTGTCTTCGGCATTGCAAGGCGGGTTCCTCCTCCGAATAATTCATAGAAGATTTGAACACCAGGATAGTGTCCGGCTCTGCAAAATAAATTCCACATACCACCGTAGAGAGAATAATATTTACACAAGTTCAATCTGCTGACGTATTTCGTGGCATGACGTCACACCACGGCCAAGCCTTTACTCGAATCGTTTTTATTGTTCCACCTCAGCGCGTTTAGCGAAGCGGTTTCCTTGGCACGTCTTGTTACAGCAGAGATCGTGTCCCCTTATTCCGGGATTCTCATCAATACGGACGTGGGTAACCCAACCGCGCCATTGATTGCGGCGCTTGGGAGATAAGCGAGTTTTACCGGGCTGGTGGGGACGCATAGTTTCGTCCGCCCATATATAAGGGGATAAGGATCCACCTTTTTACCTACGCCTTCTTCCTCCTTTGCTTATCCATCTCCGCGCACTCGAGCTCCAGCGCCCAAGTCCGCACATCTCACCTCAACCTTCTCCAACCATGTCTGGAGCGGGAGGCAAGTGGATGGCCTCCTCCGTCACGGAGGGGCACATCAAGAAGCTGCGCAAGGCCGGATATTTTTCCAGCGATATCGCGCACCGGCTCCCCGACGAGGGGCAGCTCATCCCCACCCCCGGGCCCCATGAGAGGGTGGTATTCCTTCCCCATTTCCTCCGCGGACTGGGCTTCCCACTCCACCCCTTTGTCCGGGGGCTCATGTTCTACTATGGCCTGGATTTCCATGATCTGGCCCCGAATTTTATCCTCAACATCTCGGCGTTTATCGTCGTGTGCGAGGCCTTCCTCTGCATCCAGCCCCACTTCGGCTTATGGCTAAAGACTTTAATGTCAAGCCGAAGGTAGTGGGCGGCAGCCAAGCGGAGTGCGGAGGCGCCATGGTGGGCAAGATGCCCAACGTCACCTGGCTCGAGGGCGCCTTCGTGGAAACCATCAAAGGGTGGCAATCGGGGTGGTTCTACATCACCGAGCCGCGTGACCCTGAATGGGCAGCGGCCCCCGAATTCAGATCTGGCATCCCCACGCGGCTCACCTCCTGGAAAGAGAAGGGCCTGTTGTGGGGCGATTCGGAGGAGCTGACCGGACTCCAATCCTGTCTCCAAACCCTGGTGAACAAGAAGCTCAAGCTTGTCAACGTGGTCCAGGTCATGCTCATCCGCCGGATTCTCCCGTGCCAACAGCGGGATTTCAACTTGTGGGAGTTCGATCCGGCACAGCACCAGACTTGAGCAGGCTCTTCGACACTACGTACGAAGAGGCCTGGAGGGTGCTGTTCAAGGGCGCCGAGGCTCCCGCATCCGCTACCGAAGATCGCGGATTCAGCTCGCAGCGTCCAGGCTGGCGAGGTAAGCTATATTATCCTTTACGGGACACTTGCTTTCCATAGTTTGACTCTATGTGGGATCTAAACTCCCAATACCTTTAACAGGCCTGGCAGAAGACGTCCGGACAGGTTAACTGTCCGGCTCCCCTTCCAGAAGACCTAGCGGATTCCCGTTTGACAGGGCTGCTGGTCCCGGTGCCTTACGTGGTGCCGGAGAAGAAGGCCAAGAAGAAGGACATGGGAACCCGGAGGAGTTCCCGGCGCCAGGTGTTATCGGACTCATCGTCCGATGACTCCGAGGCGGACTCCTCCCACGAAGACGAGGAGGAGAAGAAAGAGGCCTCCCCCCCAGCGGGGGGACAGAAGAAGAGGAAGGCTTCCCCAACGGCGGTGGCTGAAGGGTCCAAGAAAGGAAGGACCCTTCCCCCGACTGTTCCACCAACGCCGACAACGGCGAAGAGGAGTGGCCCTCGAGGGCCAAGCCCCTGGCGAGATCAAGTGTCCGGATTCCAGAATAACTCATGTTTTTTCTTTCATCGCATAGCGTCTTCTAACGCCGAATACAACCATGTAGTCCGTCCAAGGACGATCTCCCCGCTTCATCGACCGGGTCCCTGGGTTCGTCGGATGTGAATAGCGCTTCACTTCCGACCACCTCCTCCCCCCGTGACGCTAACGACGCCGAGGTGGGGTCCCAGAACGGGACCAGCCAGGAGGAGGAGTCCCCGGAGGTGCCGCAGGGCAACCTCCCAGAGTTTGGACCGGACTCCGCATCGGAACCTTTGGTGGTTCCGGAGTCCGGTGGGCGGCCCCTTCGTGAGGAGGGCAAGACAGCGACGCCGGCGGCCTCCGTCCAACCGGAGGCGCCGAATAACTTGCTGGAGGCGCTCAACAGCGCTTCCATCGACGAGGAGCACCGCACTGTCATGAGTGCGGTGATTCAGAAGGTTCAGCTCACCAAGAGCGGGCTGACCGAAGCCTGCACCAGCCTTCTAACAGGCTTTGAGGTGTGTGATTAGGTTATGTAAAAATAGTACCGCATAGACAGTAGCCCCTGATGCTCTCGGAAAGAAAAGCCGAACTAAGGATCTAAAAAGATATACGCAGGAGTCTAACACAAATATGTCAATATGGGAATGCAGGCTGCGCTGCTGACCTCTGCCGCACTGACTGCGGAGGTCAATTCCTTGAAGCAGAGCCTCGAGCGGTCCGAGATCGAGCTCGGCCGTGCCAGGAAGCAGCTCGAGGACAAGTAAGGTAAGTAACACCTTATTAAAGTTGTACCTTATAGAAAAGGATTTGGTTGCAAAAAGAAAAATGAAAGTAATAACGTGGGTACTCCAGGGGCTACGAACGAGGTGGCGACCCTGAAGGAGGCGGTGTCCGTGGCCGAACACAATGCGTCCGCAGAACGCACTGAGCGAGAGAAGCAGGAGGCACGGGTGGTGGAGGTGTGGCAAGAGCTCCAGGCTCTCGTGGAAAAACGCGAGAGTTTGGAGCGTGACTCAAAGACTCGGGAGTCCGAGCTCGCGTCGGCTCTTGAGAGTGCCAAAGCCGCTAAGGCCGAAGCCCAGAAGGCCCTCTAGGAAATTGAGGCAGTAAAGAAGATAGCGGCGGGTAAGGCATTCTTCATGCAGAGCAAGCATGTAAAAGTGAATTACTTGTTACTTACCCGAATTCGGAGCTCTCCTGGAGCGTTCGCGGATCTTCCCCATAGCGTGTCCGATGCTGCCGCGTTGTACAGAGCCGAGGAGGGGAGCTCGACAGAAAAGGTGTTCTGGTCTCAGTATGCTGAGGCCGGACATCCGGTGCCCCTGAGCAACCAGTTGAAGCAGCTGGTCGAGCTCCACAAGGTGGCCGAACAGGCCATGAAGGGCCTCATAGTTCGGCTGTGGCCCAAAGAAGCCATGCCTGGGAGCTACTTCGGTCTGGTGCGGCGGCTGGTGGACGCCTGTCCGTGGGTTGACGTCATCAAGCACTCCACCTGCATTGAAGGTGCCCGTCGGGCCCTTGCCCGCGCTAAGGTGCACTGGGGCAAGATGGACGCCGAGAAGCTTGTGACGGACGCGCCACCGCCGGGCAAGGAGTATCGCACGCCCGAGATGTATTATAAGGGTGTCCTGAAGGGTGCCCGCATTATTGCGGGTGAATGCTCCAAAGATGTAATTTTTGAGTAGACTCGCATTTTGTTATCCTGTGCGCTGAAAACTTTGTTCATATGCGCTAAGCAACGCTTGTTAATTTAAAATATTACCTTCTGTGCGGCCGTTTATCAAATCTGAGAGATGGCAAGTCGTTGGCTTCGGCCCCCATGCCACGAGTGCTGGGGTGTTCGGGATAAACTTGAGCGCTCTTGTTCCCATTTTTGGGTCCTTCTAGGGAGGTGCTCAACACAACGAACGAGGCAACCGGACTTATAATGCTTGAACACTCTCACTTAGCCATAGAATTCTATAATTTTAAATTTAGGCGAAGCCCCTAGTGTTCGGAAGGCCGAATTCGGGGCGCTATCCACGCCTGGGCCGGACAAAGCCGGTTCCTCGCTCTAAGCGGCATAGTCTTTAGGGACTTGAAGAAACCTCTCGAACAACGACCGGCTCTCGCCCCATCATGACGGTCAGTTTTAGCTTTCTCCACTGAGGTGCTCAGCCCAGCTCAACTGGGGCACAATCGCAGTGGTTCTCCCAGCGCTACCTTAGCCGATATAACGGAACGTAAGGTACCAAAACATGGGAGCCGGGCAAACCCAACTATTGACCCAAGACATGATTCGGAGCCGATGCATATAATGCTATAAGTTCGGGGTGCCGCACTTGTGAAAGTGTTCGGACTTATCACACCATAATTTGGGGAACTTAAGCCCCTAGTGTATTTGGCCGTACCAAAGCGTACGGGTGCAACATGTCATAAGTGAACATATATAAAAAGGACTGCAATGATAGGCAAAAAGCGATGCATTGTTTATTCAAAAAATACTGCCTTGAATGCGGAACGATACAAATAGTGCGATAAGCAAGGGGTGGAACTATTTAGCATGTCCCCCTCCAGGGGTAGGCTGCGGAATGGTGTATAAAACAGGTATAATGCTCGTAATGGAGACCACCTGGATAATCGTCGTAGCTTTTCTGCTTCCCTGGCTGTTGCATCGTGAGTTTGGCAGGTCTACTGCCGAACAGGGCTTCTGGGAAACGGAGTCCTGAGGATAAGAAAAAAAAAGAAAAAAAAGGATGACACATTTGGGAGCCCCTGGTGTGGTTGAGCCGCACTCTGGGCCTGCCGTGGTCGTGCCCCTCCCCCTATGCCCATGGTATCTCCAGAGCGTAGTGATGTACGCGTGGTACTGGTCTCGCGATTTTGCGAGGGCTGGGGTTGGGGCCGCATTGCTACGCGTGCTCGGAACGTGCCAGGTGGTCTTGTTGTAGGTTACTCCGGGCGCGCTTGACGGTGTCCGGTCGCTTAACAGCCGGACTCGAGAATTGCCTTAAGAGGCTACTCTGCACTTCCGCCGCGAGAGCCGCTGTATGCTCCTCCGTTCGGAGAGAGCGTTCGGTGTTTCCGTTGACCGTGATGACTCCTCGAGGGCCTGGCATCTTGAGCTTGAGGTATGCGTAGTGCGGCACCGCATTGAACTTTACAAATGCGGTTCGTCCGAGCAGTGCATGATAGCCGCTGCGGAACGAGACTATGTCGAATATTAACTCCTCGCTTTGGAAGTTATCCGGGGATCCGAAGACCACTTCAAGTGTAACTGAGCCAGTACAATTGGCCTCTACACCTGGTATGAAGCCTTTGAAGGTCGTCTTTGTGGGTTTAATCCTTGAGGGGTCTATGCCCATCTTGCGCACTGTATCCTGATAAAGCAGGTTTAGGCTGCTGCCGCCGTCCATCAGGACTCTAGTGAGGTGAAATCCGTCGACGATTGGGTCTAAAACCAATGCGGCGAATCCGCCATGGCGGATGCTAGTGGGGTGGTCCCTTCGATCAAAAGTAATCGGGCAGGAGGACCACGGATTGAACTTTGGGGCGACTGGCTCCATCGTGTATACGTCCTTGAGCGCACGCTTCCGCTCCCTTTTGGGTATGTGGGTTGCGTATATCATGTTCACCGTCCGTACTTGTGGGGGGAAACCCTTCTGTCCTCTATTGTTTGGCGGCCGGGTCCCCTCCTCGTCATTGCTATGCAGCCCCTTGTCATTGTTTTCGGCAATTAACTTGCCTGCCTGCTTGAACACCCAACAATCCCTGTTGGTGTGATTAGCTGGCTTTTCGGGGGTGCCGTGTATCTCGCACGAGTGATCGAGTATCCGGTCCAAATTGGACGGGCCCGGAGTAGTTCTTTTGAATGGCTTTTTCCGCTGACCGGGTTTAGAGCCTCTGAATCCAGCGTTGACTACCGTATCTTCAGTATTATCGCTGTTAATGCGGCGCTTGTGCTTATTGCGACGCGACCTGCCATTGCTGTCCTTGGTATCCGAACTACCAGAATTTTTGGTGATGTTGTTACTGCGGGCTAGCCAGCTGTCCTCTCCCGCACAGAAGCGGGTCATGAGTGATGTGAGGGCTGCCATAGATTTTGGCTTTTCCTGTCCTAGGTGCCGGGCAAGCCACTCATCGCGGATGTTATGTTTGAAGGCTGCAAGGGCCTCTGCATCCGGACAATCGACGATTTGATTTTTCTTGGTTAAGAACCGTGTCCAGAATTGTCTGGCCGATTCGTCTGGCTGCTGAATTATGTGGCTTAGGTCATCGGCGTCTGGTGGTCGCACATATGTGCCCTGGAAGTTATCAAGGAATGCGGCTTCCAGGTCCTCCCAACACCCAATTGATTCTGCTGGCAAGCTGTTGAGCCAATGCCGAGCTGGTCCTTTAAGCTTGAGTGGGAGGTATTTGATGGCGTGAAGATCATCACCGCGGGCCATGTGGATATGAAGGAGATAGTCTTCGATCCAAACCGCAGGGATCTGTTGTGCCGTCGTAGGATTCAATGTTTACGGGTTTGAAACCTTCGGGGATTTGATGATCCATTACTTCATCTGTGAAGCATAGTGGGTGTGCGGCGCCTCTGTATTGGGCTATATCACGACGCAGCTCAAGCGAGCTTTGTCTACTGTGTTCGGCCCGGCCGGAATTGCTGTATCCGGTGTGACGGTTGTCGTCACGTATCGTGGGGCGCCCACGTGATCCGTAGATCGATCTTGTTTGTCTTGCCTTATCCTCCAATATGTCTCGTAAGTCCGGCGCATTCCCCCATGGCTTTGTACTTTTCGAGCGACGCCGGGGTGCGACTTTAGTGGAGGGCCTAGAGGCCTCTCTGTCGCGGCCACGAGGTGGACGGTCGGCCATATTGTGCACTAGTGACATGGGTTTATATGCTTCCTCCTCTAATCGGGGTAGCAGCTTGCGTTTTGGATAGTTTTTGGAGGGGCGTTCGAGTTTGTACTCTTCGGCCGCAAGGACTTCAGTCCATCTGTCTGCTAGCAAGTCTTGGTCAGCTCTAAGCTGTTGCTGCTTTTTCTTGAGGCTGTTTGCTGTGGCCATAAGCCTGTGTTTGAAACGCTCTTGTTCGACGGGATCCTCAAGCACGACAAATTCGTCGTCTTCGAGGCTTGCCTCGTCTTTGGAGGGAGGCATATAATCATCGCCCTCTACCTCTCTGTCTGCCGCTCTCTCGTGGGGGCTGGCTTCTCCATCCTCCTGTGCTAAATCTTGCTAGAGGGGGTTGTCTTCGGCACTGTCCGGGGTGTTATTGTCTCCGGTGCCGGAATCTCCATTCTTGCTGTGGCGGGATTTAGAGCGGCGCCGCTGACGCTGGCGCTTAGGATGCTTCTTGGAGGGGTCGTCCTCCGCTATTCCATCGCCGTTCCCATCCTTTGGGGTGTCCACCATGTATATGTCGTATGATGAGGTGGCTTTCCAGTGCCCTGTGGGCGCTGGTTCTTGGTCGTCTCCGACATCGTCGTCCATACTGTCGATGTCTTCGGAGTCGAAGTCTAGCATGTCGGTTAAGTCATAGACAGTGGCTACGAAGTGGGTGGTGGGTGGGTTTTGAATTTCTTCATTGTCTGCATCCCAACCATTCTGGCCGTAATCAGGCCAGGGCTCTCCTGATAAAGAGAGACACTTTAGCGAATTCAGGATGTCGCCAAAAGGCGAGTGCTGAAAGATGTCTGCAGCAATGAACTCCATGATCGGCGCCCAATCAGACTCGATTGGCAGGGGCGCGGGAGGTTCTTAGTCCGGCGAGGAGTCCGGCACCTCGGAGTCACGGGCCTTGCGAAAGGTAGGGTCGATATTCGGCTCTATCGCCGTAGACGTAGCAGCCCCCGAGGCGGTGTCCAGCCACCATCCTTGATCGGTGCCGTCGGCTCCGAGTTAAGGGTCGGAGCGGACTCTTGTGCGGCCTCCAGGGCACTGTCCGGCAGCAGAGGTAAGTCATGCCCATCGTGACAGTGCGGCGCGCTCGGCTGTGGCTCGAATCTATCGAAGATGAAGTCTCCACGGATGTTGGCCGTATAGTTCAAACTTCCAAATCTTACCTGATGGCCAGGGGCGTAGCTTTCGATCTGCTCCAGATGGCCAAGTGAATTGGCCCGGAGTGCTAAGCCGCCGAATACGAATATCTGTCCGGGGAGAAAAGTTTCGCCCCGGACCACGTCGTTGTTGATGATTGAAGGAGCCATCGGGCCTATGGGCGACGACACAGAGGAACTCTCGATGAAAGCACCAAGGTCTGTGTCAAAACCGGCGGATCTCGGGTAGGGGGTCCCGAACTGTGCATCTAGGCGGATGGTAACAGGAGACAAGGGACACGATGTTTTTACCCAGGTTCGGGCCCTCTCGGTGGAGGTAAAACCCTACTCCTGCTTGATTAATATTGATGATATGGGTAGTACAAGAGTAGATCTACCACGAGATCAAGGAGGCTAAACCCTAGAAGCTAGCCTATGGTATGGTTGTTGTTCGTCCTCGGACTAAAACCCTCCGGTTTATATAGACACCGGAGAGGGCTAGGGTTACACAGAGTCGGTTACAATGGTAGGAGATCTACATATCCGCATCGCCAAGCTTGCCTTCCACGCCAAGGAAAGTCCCATCCGGACACGGGACGAAGTCTTCAATCTTGCATCTTCATAGTCTTGGAGTCCGGCCAATGATGATAGTTCGGCTATCCGCACACCCCCTAGTCCAGGACTCCCTCAACTAGCCTTGGCTACTAGTAGTACAACAAAAAACAATGAAGGTGATCACGTTAGAGAAAAAAACTAAAATTTTTTCTTTCGGTGTAGTGCGTAGATGCAGTTTTGGACACTACACTTGTCATCGTAATTTGGGAAAATTACGAAAAAACTGAGCTACATTGTGATTATCGTTTACTAATAGGAAGAAGTTTCACCTGGATGAGTAGCTTCTCCATGCACAGAAAGCATGTAAGGAATCCAACAACTTGATCCAGATTGGGGCCGATAGATTTTTTTGCCAAGATCTTCACTGTGCGCACAGACTGGGTCAAGCTTGTGAGAATCATTTTCTGGATGATAGTCGTAAATACATCAAGAAGAAATTTTAAAATGTGAATTTCAAGAAGACGAAGAAGAAGACGAGTGTTGTACCTGAACGATTACGGATCCAATAAAGAGTTTGGAGAATTTGGCAGATGAGTACACCAACATTGTCAATTTTGGCGTGTCAACGACCCTGATTTTTGTAGGACCTTCTTGATCAGATACAAGCAATCTCTCAAGGAAAGGCGCATTATCAATGACCATAACGTGGAACAAATGGAGTTATCTCTTCCCAATTGATGTCTTGTTGCGGGGCCAGCAAGACACATAAATCCATCGGAGATTCATCGAGGCGATGTGGAGGCTAATGAACCCATGGATCTGCCGAAGACGAAGGTACTCGAGCGCAGTACAGCTGCGGAGCAGGTGCTCCATAGACTTCTTCAAGATGCCAACATCAAAGCGGTCGAGCTGCTTGAGTTGAGGGAGAAGAAGGGCCGGAGCGGCATTAATCTGGGGGAAATAGCAGGAGCTGAAGCTGGCGCGGCGCAGTGTTGGCATGAGGCAGAGCGCGGATGGCGGCAGAGAGCGACATCGTCCTACTTCAAACTTGAGCTCCTCGAGTTGATCTAGGGCGGGGGATAAGAACCACTTGTCAAACTTGTCTTGGAAATATCAGTTGGTACTGAACATGCGGATGTCAAGGCGTCTGGCTGGCCCAAGGTGCGATGAAAGGATCTTGGAGATTGCGGCCATGCATTTAAAATCCCCGTCGCAAAGGCAGATGTCGACTGTGAGGTTGAGAGGGACGCGGCGCCAGAGGCGGCGGCACCGCCGGGAGAGCAGGGTGGTCTGCATGACTGATTTGGTGGGGAGGAGGCTGATGATGACGAGCAGCATGTCATCGGGGAGGCTGCTGATGAAGTCCAGTCTCGTCGGATGTGGTTTTGGCTCGAGCCGCCTCCGCTTGTTGGCTGCCTCGCCGTCCATCTCAGCCGGCGGTGACGCCGATGTACACGTGTGCTGGTGTGTATTGTGTGCTGGGTGTGCGCGAGTGCGTCCTTCTGTGCATGCCACCGCGAAGTGGTGAAGTGTGCGCGAGTGCGTCCTTCACGCGGAAGAAGTGTGCCCTTGATTTACTACCGTGTGGGGTGCTACCCTGAGTGGTTTCAACTTTTTTTACTTCACCGCGTGTCAGATGGGCCTCTAGTTTACTTATTTTTACCAACTGCCACATGGGCCAGCACACGAAGATAGAGAACATGAGCTGACTAGGCAGCATGTGGACTGGTTGATCGATCAACTAAACAATATATGTATCCATACACTGACATAGTGACCGTATAATCCCTCGGTATAGAGAGTTTCAGTGAGAGGGGGGCCCGTGAGAGATTGTAGAGAGAGAGAAAGAGCTACTCCCTCCGTTCAATAATGTAGTTCCTATTTTATTTAAAGTCAAACTTTTGAAACTTTGACCAAGTTTACAAAGAAATTACTTGTATCTACAATACCAAAGAAAAATGATAGTATGATGTAAGTACATGTTGTGATGAATCTAATGATCGTTCCAGATGTAAATGTTTTTCTCCACATATGCCTTCAAACTTTTCTGAGGTTGACTTTTCAAAACATCCATATGCTTATGGACATGAGAGAGTACCTAACTAGAGAGAGATTGTGTGTGTGAAATAGAAAGAGTGGGTGAAAAAAGTGTGTGTGCGTGTATGACAGAGACATGGACAACACACGATAAAGTAGAGAAAAAGCGTGTGTGTCTTATGCAAACATATCACACATGCATCTTTGACAGCAAAAGCGAGGTGAGGAGATAGTGTGTGGTTGTTTTCAACCGAGAGAGAAAGACCCCTAGCACGTCACCAAGAGAGGTCTGACAAACAAGGGAGAGAGGTCGAGAGAGACGTATGGAGAAAATGCAGACATGGGGAGGAGAGAGTGTATGTTTGTGACCGAGAGATCCCCTGGAGATCGTGATGGGACTACATGGGTGGGAGATCGAGTGACAAGGTGTGTGCGCGATAGAAGATACCCAAAGAGATATCGAGATAGACGTATGGATGGAAGGAGACAATACGTGTGTTCCTGATGGCTAGTCAAAGATAGTCATACTTAGGGGGGGGAGTGTGTGCGCCTATGATGGAGTGAGGGATTATGGTACTTAGGGGGGGTGCGTGTCACATAGAGAGAACAAGGGTAGAGAGTGTTAGATGGGTCTATGTAGCACGAGCGAGATATGTGTATGTGTGAACCAGGGAGATATAAAGTTTGAGAGAGATAGAGGAGCCCCGATACGGCTGAGTGGTGCTTCAGATAGCTGAGGAGGGGGAAAGAGATATTCCATCCACTCGATAATGCAGTGCATATAAATTATTTAGAAGTCGAACTGTGGAAACTTTGACCAGGTTTACGCAAATATTATTTATATCTACAATACCAAAGATACATCATACAAAGCTACATCTCATGATGAATCTAATGGTATATGTTTGCCGTTCTAGATGTAAATGTTTTTCTCCACGTACATGGTCAAACTTTGTGATGTTTGACTTTTCAATAAATCTATTTGCTATGGACCGAAGAGAGTGCCTAAGTTGAGAGAGTCAAGTGTGTGTGAAGGACAATGAGTGAGTGTGCAAAAAGAGTGTGTATGTGAAAGAGAAAAGGACAACAAATGACAAATTAGAGAGATAGAGAGTGTGTGTTCGTTTCTTATGCAAACATATCACGCATGCATCTCCGAGATAGAAAAGCGAGGTGAGGAGATACACGAAGATAGCTAGTGCGTGATTGTTTGCAACGGAGAGAGACACCCCTATAGCACATGTCCGATAGAGGTCTGGCCAACAAGGGACAAAGGTCGAGAGGGATGCATGGAGAAGATGGACGCATGGGGAGGGAGAGAGGGTGTGTTTGTGATAGAGAGACCCCTCGAGATCGTGAGGGGACTATATGGTTGGGAGATCGAGGGACGAGGTGCGTGTGCGATAGAAAGATGCGCCTAGAAAAATCGAGATAGACCATGCACATGTTTGTGATGGAGACTAAGAATTAGCTAGTCATATACATATAGGGGGCCTGCGTGTGCCTACAATTGAGTGAGAGACCATCATACTTGGCTAGGCATGAGATTGTGTGTGTGCGTGTGAGATGGAGAGAGAACGAGGGAGAGAAGAGAGAGTTTTAGATGGGTCTATCGAGTGCGAGTGAGATATGCATGTGTATGTGTGACCCAAGGAGATGGAGAGTTTGAGAGAGAGAGAGGGAAGAGCTCCGAGAAGGCAAAGTGGTGTGTCGGGGGGATGAACCCCGGGCAGGCAACGGAACCCGGATCCTTTTCAAAAACAACGGGGCCAGCATCGCCCCTCAAGCCGACCCGCGCTTGGCCGGGTTGCTTGACCCGGCCAGGTCCCTCGAACCCGGCCGAACTCTCCGACTCGGCCAAGCTCCTCGACTTGACCTCGACAACCAGCGCAAGACAGCCAAACCCGGCACACCAAAACTTCCCCAACAAGCCAACTCTGCCCTTGGCGTGTTCCTTAACCCGGCCACGAGTCAGCTCCCATCCCATCTAGGTCGTACGATGGGACGAGTCCTCATCCACCGATGACCGAGGCAACAGTGCCCCGCCCATGCTCTGGCCAGCCGAAGCGTGGCAACAGTGCCCCTCACCTACCCGCTGACCAGGGCCGGCGTGGCAATAATGCCCCCATCGTCACCATTGACACCAGCAAGTGGCGACCTGACGGAGCGCCATTGTACCCAACTTGACTCGGCCACTCCCTGACGATCGACTAGACGGTGAACAGTTCGCCTAGGCACATGGGGCCCGCACCTAGGGGAACCCGGTGAACCATAGGCACCCGGCGGGACCTAGCCCCGGGTCCCTAGACGCTGACGACCTGGCCCTACGGCCTTATAGCATTACCATTGTACCCCTGGGGGGTTGGCCTATAAAACCCCCCAGGAGCCCTCACGCATATGGGCAAGCAGTAAGCACACAGGAAAATAGCCAACCGATCAGTAGAACACACCTAGGGAGAAAGAGCCGCCTAAGCCTTGCATGTCTTCCTTCTTCCTCCATACAGCTCTAGGAGCAACCCTGTACTATTGCATATCAACCACAGTTAGCAGGACTAGGGGTATTATCTCTCTGGAGAGCCCCGAACCTGGGTATGTCTTGCGTCCCGCGCTCGCTCATGCCAACCCCGCCTCTGGATCCCACCAGTGCCCTCGAGCCTCCTCCTGTCTTTAGCCATCCCATGGCATCTGCCGTGCGCCCACCACGACAGTTGGCGCCCACCGTGGGGCAGCTAGAGGTCCTGGCCGGGAGTATGCTTCAGACGGGGCTCCTCTCCGACTCTGACGAGCCCGTCACGCTAACGGACAACGTCATCGACGCGCTCGCCGCCTCCTTCTCCGCATTGCGCATCTCTGATGCGCCTGCGGCCGATGAGTATCCCAGCGAGGTACTTAACTTCCCCGACTCTCCCCTCTCCCTCAGCGGCAGCATCTCCGCCGGGGCAATGGACGTCCACGTGGAGGTCTTCGTCACCGGCACCGACGCCTCCTCCTCGTCGAGTGCGACGAGGAAGGCCGCCGAAGCCAAGGCCGCAGCGGAGCGGGCCGCCTCGTCCAGCCCGTTGCGCGCCGCGATGCAGAGCCTCCGCGTCCCCATTGCCACCGACATCGAAGCCTCTAACGTCGCCTAGGCCCGGGCCCAGCTCGAGGAGAGGCGCCAGCAGATGCTGGACCTGACTGAGACGCTCGCCACCATGCATCGTCGCCTGGATTCCGCTCAGCTGGAGCGCAACGCCGCCTACGGCTTCATGCCTACCACGGCCGAGCTGAGCCGGGTCGTCGACGTGCGAGCCGGGGCGGAGCGATCGGCCGCGCCCTCGGCGCCATCCCGACTGTCTACGAGACTCCCGCGAAGAACATGCGCGCGGCCCAGGCGGCTACGATCGGCCTGGATCAGCTCACAGGCAAGGAGCTGAAGGAGCGCATCAAGCGGATGACCGACCTCCTCGACGCGGCCAACACGCAGCAAGACCGCCTCAACCAGCTCGCCAAGCCGGCAAGATCCGGCTCCTCCCGCGTTGCCGGAACCTGCGATCATCAGCACACGACGTCCTCACCACCCGGCGAGGCGCACTCCGCCGCACCCGGACCCGGCGCGACCCTGCCCCTACGGTTTTCGGCGGCTTAGGCACCAAGCCGGCCCTGGAGAATCGACGCGGACCCGACCAGCCCGGTCGGTGTTCGGCTCCAACCGACCAGGCCCCCCGAGGCCTTGTCGCCAGCTGACTCGGCGCACACGCCATAGACGGCACCGACGCTCGCCACCGCCTCGACCGGCTCGCCTTCTCCCTGGAGGTGAGGGAGAGCTGCGCCATTGGGTCGGCGTGCTTTAGCCCACGCATCCGGGAGGAGCCCTTTCCGAAACCCCACGACACCCCCACGTACAACGGAACCGTGAAGCCGGAGGACTGGCTCACTGACTACACCACCGCCATCACCATAACCGGCGGCAAACACTGACTCGCCGTGCGCTATGCACCGCTCATGCTCCAAGGGTCAACCCGCACCTGGTTGAACAGTCTGCCGGTGGGCAACGTTAACACGTGGGTCGACTTCGAGCAGGCCTTCATCCGCAACTTCACGGGGACTTACAAGCGACTCGGCTGCCCCAGCCAGCTCGCCATGTGCGTACAGGGGTCGACGGAGACCGACCACGAGTACCTCGCACGCTGGACCGAGCTCTGGAACAGTTATGAGGGCTTCCACGAGGTTCAAGCAATCCAGTACTTCGTCAACGGGTGCCGAGATGGCACCTTCCTCAAGCACAAGCTCTTGCGGTCCGAGGCGGCCACCATGGCCGCGCTCATGGTAACAGCGGACAAGTACGCCAACGCCGACTCCACCATGAAGATCCAGGTGGCACTGAATGAAGCCGGCAAGGCAAAGCCGGTTCCCCCTCAGAAGACGGCCGGCGAGAGCAGCCGGTAGCAGCACCAGTAGAATAACAAGTGCAAGGCCGACCAACCGGCCCAACGCCACAACAACCGGATCATCGCGGCCACCGAGCCCATGGCTGACCCGCGGCCAAGCGCCGGCGGACTGGCAAGACGGCGTGGCAACCCACCATGAGCTTCGAAGAGATGCTCGACGACCCCTGCAAGCACTACAGCGGCGCAAGGCTGTCCACGCACACGCTTCGGCAGTGCGGCATCACCAAGCGCATCATGAGGGGCGACGTCCCGCCCCCTCCGGCTCCGGGTCCGGGCGCGGGTCAGCCACCTCCACCTCCGCCGCTGCCCCTAGCTGGCGGTGCAATGCGCGACAACGCCTTCCTGTACCAGAATGTGGCCTATGTCGTCTTCACCAGTCACAGCGAAGACAAGTGCAACGAGCGCCTCCTTCGGCAGGAGGTGAACACCGTTGTCCCGGCCAAGCCAGAGTACATGCACTGTCGGACCGCCCGGTCACCTGGACCCGAGAAGACCACTCGAGCGTCATGCCGAATCTGGGTGGCTACACCCTCGTCCTCAACCCCACCATTGTCGCACGACGCACGTGCAAGTTCTCCCGAGTCCTCATTGACGGTGGCAACAGCATCAACATCCTCTACCGCGGTACCATGACCAAGCTCAACCTCGAGGCCAAGGACCTGGAGCCGACTCGGATGATCTTCCACGACATCGTTCCCAGCCTCTCCTGCTCTCCCATTGGTTGGGTCTAGCTCGACGTCCTGTTCGGCCACAGCAACCATTTCTGGCGCGAACCGATCTGATTCGAGGTGGTGGACCTGTCTAGCACGTACCACGTGTTGTTGGGCTAACCTGCGCTCACCAAATTCATGGCAGTCCCCCACTACGCGTTCCTGAAGATGAAGATGCCGGGTCCGAAGGGCCTCATCACCGTCACCGGCGACTACCGCAAGTCTCCGGAGTGGGCCTGAGATGGCACCAAGCTGGCCGAGTCGCTGGTCATAGCCGAGGAGCGGCGCCAGCTCGACCAGATCATCGCCCTGGCTGGCGAGGCGTCAGCCGCGCCGATCCCGGCCGTGGAGCCAGCTAACGAGGCCGCCTTCAAGCCCTCCAAGGAAACCAAGAATGTGAAGCTGAACTCGGAAGACCCCAGCTGCAGCAAGTACGTTGTCGTAGGCGCCTGCCTCGACAGCAAATAGGAAGGCGAGCGCGTCGACTTCCTCTGTTAGAATCAGGATATTTTTGCATGGACCCCCTAGGACATGCCAGGTATCCCGAGGAAGTACGCCGAGCACAAACTCCACGTCTGCAAGGACGCCAAGCCTATCCGTCAACCCCTGCGATGCTTCTCCGAAGAGAAGAGAAGAACCATCAGTGAAGAAGTCGCCAAGCTTTTGGTGGCCGCCTTTATCATGGAAGTGTTCCACCCCGAGTGGCTTGCCAACCAAGTCCTCGTCCTAAAGAAGAACAAGACCTGGCGCATGTGCATCGACTACACCAGCCTGAACAAGGCCTATCCCAGGGATCCGTTTGCCCTCCCGCAGATCGACCAAGTCATCGACTCGACTGCCGGGTGTGAGCTCCTGTCCTTCCTGGTTGCTTACTCCGGCTACCACCAGATCAAGCTGGACCCGGCCGACGCCTTGAAGACGTCCTTCATCACGCCCTTTGGGGCGTATTGCTACATCACCATTTCATTCGGCTTGAAGAACGCTAGCGCCACCTTCCAGTGCTGCATGCAAAAATGCTTGCTGCCGCAACTCGGCCGCAACATCCACGTTTACATGGACGACATCGTGGTGAAGACCAAGCAGCACCTCACGCTCCTCGACGACTTGAAGGAGACAGTCGCCAATCTACGCGAATACAAGGTCCAGCTCAACCCGAAAAAATGCATTTTCAGCATCCTGGCCGGAAAGCTACTTGGCTTCCTCGTCTCGGAGCGTGGCATTGAGGCGAACCCGGAGAAGATCAAGGCCATCGAGCGCATGCGCAAGCCGGCTCGGCTGCGCGATGTCCAGAAGTTCACCAGCTGCTTGGCCTCGGTCAGTCAGTTTCTCAGCCGGCTGGACGAGAGGGCCCTGCCCCTGTACCAATTGATGAAGAAGATGACACCATTCAAATGGAACGACCAGGCGGACGAGGCCTTCTGAGACCACAAGCGCATGCTCTCCACTGCACCAGTCCTGGCCGCGCCAGCCTACAAGGAGCCGCTGTTGCTCTACATAGCCGCAACCTCACGGTTGGTCAGCATGGTGCTGGTGGTCGAGCGACCAGAGAAGGACAAGGTCCAAGCCGTCCAACGCCCGGTCTATTACCTGAGTGAGGTGCTCTCTGCCTCCAAGCAGAACTACCCGCACTACCAGAAGATGTGTTATGACGTGTATTTCACCGCCAAGAAGCTGAAGCAGTACTTCCAAGAGCACGTTATCACCGTGGTCAGCATGCCCCCCCTCGGCGAGATGATCGGGTGCTGGGATGCCTCTGGCCGGGTGGCCAAGTGGGTGCTCAAGCTAGCCGCCACACCATCCTCTACGAGCCCCGCACCACGATCAAGTCCCAGGCCTTGGCCGACTTCCTCGTTGACTGGACCAAGACCAGTACTTGCCGCCGCCTCCGGATTTGATGCACTGGCGCATGCACTTTGACGGCTCCAAGATGCGACTCGTCCTAGGGGCCGGCATCGTGCTGTCCTCCCCGAAGGGCGACCGACTCCGGTACGCACTCCAGATCCACTTCACCGCCTCCAACAATGTCGCCGAGTATGAAGCCCTTGTGCACGGCCTCCGGCTTGCCAAGGAACTCGGCATCCGACGCATCCTGTGCTACGGCAACTCGGATCTAGTGGTGCAAAAGTGCTTCGGCGAGTGGGACGCCCGTGACTCCAACATGGCAAGCTATTGCTTACTCGTCAAGAAGCTATTCGGATCCTTCGAGGGCTGCGAGTTCCTCCACGTCCCGCGCGCGGAGAATGAGGCAGCCGACACGCTCGCCAAGATCGCCTCATCCCGGCAGTCCATCCCGTACGGCGTCTCCCTCGAGCACCTGCACAAGTCGTCCGTCAAGCCGTCTCTGGACTACGAGTCAATCCACGTCCGGGACGACCCGGCCGAGCCTCAACCCGGCCCGGGGACTGATGAACCCGGCCCAGGGGCTGCTGAACTCGGCCCGAGGACTGCCGAAATCGGCCTGGAGACCGAGGCCACCGACCAGGCCACCATCGCCCTCGACCCGGCCATCGCCATCCCCGACCCGGGAGCTGCTCAACCTGGCTCGGGGGCTGCCGATCCGGAACCCAACCTGGTGGGCGTCTTCGCCGTGGTGACAACCCCGTCTTGGGACCTGCCCATCTCGGAGTGTCACGCCAAATATGCGACCCTATCCAAAAGGAACTCGAAGGTCCCACCAAGGATAGACCCGCATATTGAAACGCTTTTGCAAGGTGGATATCATTACATCAACATTACATAATAGATGGGGATACATACAAAAGGCATACAATGCCACACGAATACAACATCATCTTACATAAGATTAACATCCGACTAGGGATGAAACACAAACAGAAGCTCAAACGACATCCACCCTGCTAGCCCAGGCTGCCGACCTGGAACCTATCACCTGATCGAAGAAGAAGCAGAAGAAGAACTCCCAAACAAGCAAACATCGCTCTCGCGTCATGATCATCACATAAACATGTACCTGCAACTGTTGTTGTAGTAATCTGTGAGCCACGAGGACTCAACAATCCCATTACCATGGGTATCGGGACTAGCAAAGCTTAATGGGAAAGGAAGGGGTAAAGTGGTGAGGTTGCAGCAGCGACTAAGCATATATGGTGGCTAACATACGCAAATAAGAGCGAGAAGTGAAGCAAAGGAATGGTCGTGAAGCTAGCAATGATCAAGAAGTGATCCTGAACTCCTACTTACGTCAAACATAACCCAAAGACCGTGTTCACTTCCCGGACTCCGCCGAGAAGAGACCATCACGGCTACACACGCGGTTGATGCGTTTTAGTTCGGATATGGTGTCAAGTTATCTACAACCGGACATTAACAAATTCTCATCTGCCACATAACCGCGGGCACGGCTTTCGAAAGATAATACCCTACAGGGGTGTCCCAACTTAGCCCATGATAAGCTCTCGCGATCAATGAAGGATATTCCTTCTCCCAGGAAGACCCGATCAGTCTCGGAATCCCGGTTTACAAGACATTTTGACAATGGTAAAACAAGTCCAGCAAGACCGCCCGATGCGCCGACAATCCCGATAGGAGCTGCACATATCTCATTCTCAGGGCAACACCGGATGAACACTACGTACAACTAAAACCAGACCTCAAGTTTCCCCGAGGTGGCGCTGCAAGTGGCTCTAGTTCGGACCAACACCTGGACAAGCATTGGCCCGGGGGGCTGAATAAAGATGACCCTCGAGAGAGCGACTCCCAAGGGAAGAGTAGGTGGTGGTGAGGCAAATGGTAAAACCAAGGTTGGGCCTTGCTGGAGGAGTTTTATTCAAAGCGAACTGTCAAGGGGGGCCCATAAATCACCCGACCGCGTAAGGAACGCAAAATCCGGGAACATAATACCGGTATGACGGAAACTAGGGCGGCAAGAGTGGAACAAAACACCAGGCATAAGGCCAGCCTTCCACCCTTTACCAAGTATATAGGTGCATTAATAATATAAGAGATATTTTGATAACACAACATAACCCTGTCCACCATGGAGCAATCTTCAACTTCACCTGCAACTAACACGCTATAAGAGGGGCTGAGCAAAGCGGTAACATAGCCAAACAACGGTTTGCTAGGAAGGGTGTCAAAGGTTAGAGGTTCATGGCAATTTGGGGAGGCTTGAAGAACAAGTGATAGGAAGCGCAGCATAGCGATAGAACGAAGCAACTAGCATAGCAATGATAGTAGTGAGACCCAGGGTAGCGGTCATCTTGCCTGAAATCCTACAAGGAAGAAGAATGAGTCCATGAAGAAGATGAAGCCACGAAGATGAACCAAGCGTAGACGAACGAATCCTCACGATCGCAACGAAACGGGAACTATCGAGAAGAAGCACACAACAAGGTAAACACACCACACATATACATGACATGATGCACAACCAAGCATGATGCATGACAAGGCTACATGAAGCTACTCATGGCAAGAGATGATGCAAACAAGAGCAACACATCAAGGCAAGTTTAAATGAGGCCGGGAAGAACATAGAACAATTCCGGTAAGTCCTCATATGCAAGTTTCAAAGTTGGTCCAGATCTGAACAAACATTAAGTTGAAGTTGTTAAGCATCAAGTTAAAGAGCACCAAGAGGATCTACACGAAATTCTAGTCAAGTTACATATAAAGTTCATTTAGTTCGGAGCTACGGCCTAGAAGATAAGAGCAAAACAAGTTAAACATGGCATTGATGCAAAATGCATACAAACATCAAGCAAACACTCCCAAAACAAGGATGCAACATGATAATACGAAACTACATGCAAAATCAAGCAAGTTTCATATAGAGCACACTCAAAACGGAGCAGCGGTTCAACACATACACTCTATACAAGTTTAAAGGACAAGCTGTCCAAAACAGCAACTAGGCATCTTGCAAGCATCAAAACAATATGCTACAGCACCTCAACATAAGAACAAAAGACATGGGCATGAAGTACAGGTAAAGCATGACAAAACATGAACACTGATATATCTCCAGAAATCACTATAACATGCTCAAAAGGACATGGCAAGATTGCAAATAATAACAGTTTCAGGCTTAACAGAAATAACATCAGGTTGCAATGTTTAGAGCTATCAAACAACATGTTACAGGAACTTAACATGGCAAGCAAAGGCATGGCATGAATCTACTAAACTCATAGAACAAATGTCCCTTACTGACCATGAGCCAAAAAGGATCAGAAGATATGATGGCACCCATGTAAACATGGCAAAAGATATGACAGATTCATACATGGCAGGAACAACAATAAGTAGGCATGTTGGTGAGCTTGAACCACTCACCACAGAGCAATACATGGCATGACAAGGCAACCAACAGTAAGAAGACATGTTTATGAAGCTAAGCATGGCAAGAGCAAGTTCATAGGGTGCATGGATCACTAGCAACAACCATGGCAACATTGAACTTAATGTTAACAGGCTGACAGCAACATTATTTAGCAAGTTTGGAGCAAGATAACAACATGTTACAGCAGGCTACAAATGCAACCAGGGGCATGAATGGATAGAGCATGACATGTATAACAAATCATCCTTAGTGAACATCTCCAGATTATTCATAGAATGACTTGTAGCAGCAGGTTTACATAGCAACATGATATAGCAGATTCAGCCTAGCAAAACAGAAATAGCAAGTACCCTACTTAGCAAGCTCGATGCACTCACTACACAACTCACAAAAATACATGGATGGCACCCCTGTGAAGATGGCATGACATAGTTCAAAACTCATGTAGAGCTCATGCTCATAGGATGCACACATCAAATGCAACAAAAATAACAATTCATCAAGTTATAACAGTTTCAGCAGATTAACATCATATAGCACTCTCGCAACAATGATTCAGGCACCAAGATGAACTCAAATGAACATGATGCCATGGAATGAAATGAAGTACTCATCAAGGCAAAAAAATTGACATATTACACGCATGAAACGGAGCAGTACGCATGGAGTTATGATGCGATGAAAATGCATAAAAAATACTGGGATCTCGGGACTGGATTTTTACCCTCCGAAAAACGGGACGAGGAGGATCCGGGACGGGCGCGGGCGCGTTTGGATGGGAGGATTGGTGGATCTCATCCACCTGCGGGGTTCTGGGCCGGATCTTGCCGGATCTGGCCGGAGTTGACGACGGCGTGCCGGCGGCGAGGCGCGGGGACGCGGGAGGCGGCGGCGGTCAGCGGGGACGGGCGGGGCGACGCGGTTCCGGCGCGGCGGCACGGAAGCCGAGGGCGGTGGACTCCGGTAGCGATGGCGAGGTGGGGCTCCGACGAGCTCATGGGCGCGGCGGAGGCACGGGAGGCGCGGGCTACGCGGTGGGGGCGGCGCCCGTTGACGAAGGAGGCGGGGGAGAGGCGTGGGGCAAGGCGCCCGGGCGGCGACGGAGATGGCCGGCGGCGGGGGAGCTCTGGCAGGCGGCGGCGAGGCGCCCGGCGGGCGGCGGACGAGCTCGGGCCGACCCGGCCTTGATGGGCTTCGGCAGGCCCCGCGCGGGCTCGGGCGGGCCGGCGGCGGCGGGAGGAGAGAGAGAGAGGCCGGTGGGACGCGTGGCGACGCAGGATTCGCGGAGGGGCAGCGGCTGGATGTGTCCGGCGGCATTGGACATGTCCGGCGGGCGAGAGATAGGTTTGATCTAGGGTTTGCACCGTAATTTCGGGGAGGGGCACATATATATAGGTAGAGGGAGCTAGGAGACTCCAAATGAGGAGCGGTTTTCGCCCACACGATCGTGATCTAACGACCGAGAGCATGGATGGGAGTTAGATGGGTTTTGGGCCACTTTGGAGGGGTGTTGGGCTGCAACACAAAGAGGGCTTTTACAGTTACCCGATTAACCGTTGGAGCATCAAACGACCTCCAAATGGCACAAAACTTGACAGGCGGTCTACCGGTGCTATACCAAGGCCGCTTGGCAAACCTCGGGCCATTCCGAGAAAGTTCAGCACCCGCACACGAAAAGAGGCAAAAGAGGGACGTCGGAGGACATAGGAGTGCCGGATTGCAAAACAGACAACGGGGAAAATGCTCGGATGCATGAGATGAACACGCATGTAAAATGAGATGCACATGATGACATGATAAAATGAAACACGCAAGCAAATGACATGGCAAGGACGACGAATAACTGGCGGACACCTGGCGCATCGAATCCGGGGCGTGACAACTCTCCTGTACTAACAAGAGATCTCGTCCTGAGATCTTAGGACCGAGACGAAAGGGAAAAAGGATGGGGTGAAATAAGAACTCAAGAGAAGAATCAAAGAATCAAGAGCACTCGAGAAGAAGAGAGGAACGACGAGAATGACGAGAATCAAAAGCTCAACGAACAATATAGACTCTGAAACCACTCCGGTTAGAACGAGATAAGAAACGAATAAGACTGAAAAGGATTTAGGTAGCACTCCGGCTGAAAAATGGAAGGATTAGAACACGAGCTTGATAGGATGGAATGATACTTGACAAAGACATGATACAAAACCTCCGGAAAGAATTGAAAGAGTTGAATGAAAAGAACGGAGAAGAAAACAACACCTTTTACCACGAATGAAATAGAAAGCAACCTTAGAAGAAAAGATTGAACGGAGTTTGTTGAGAAAATCAACAACGAAAGAATAAGCTTGTTGTGGTCTTATAGGTAACATCTCAAGATCATAAGGTGATAACCGACCACAGACGGAAATGATTGGATAGCTGAGAACAACGAAGAAATGCAAAACTCCAATTCAAAAGAATACGGAGAATTAATTGCACTTCAAAAAGCAAGAAGGAAAGATACTTGAGCTCCTTCGAGAAGAATCTTGATGAACACTTGATGAATGAGTTAAATCATGACGAGCCACCGTGAAGAACTCCAGTAACAAAAGGATGATGAGATAGAATTGAAGGATGAAAAGAATAAAGCGAGCCTTGCGATGATTTAGATGGAGGTTCCGACGAAATGGCTGAGGAAATTTGAACTCCGGAAAAGAAAAGATGAAAACACTTGGAACTAGAATTTATTCACCAAGAACAAACTCCGAAGTATGGGATTAATCACCTTGAGGAAATAAGAATAAGATTTATTGTATGCTTATCCTTCATCAAATTAAATTGATGACAAGCAATGGATTCTTGCATACTACTTATTCTTCTTGAAAAAGAATTGAGAAGTGACATATCGCAAACTTGAGAAAGTCTTCCTGAACCACCGGTAGGATTGGAAAGAACGAATGAACTAATATGATTACAAATGAAAAGGGCTCTTGAACGAACCGCCGCTTGAATTCAAAATTGAATGACGAAGGAGAATGACTCACCGGGAAAAATAGGAAAAGCAAGAATGTACTTGAGGGAATGAAGATGCAATTGAAAGAAGAGACCGCGAGCTGATTAAAGCATACTTGAACGAAGCACCGGAAGAATATAGAGACGAATGAAGGGGCACGGATATGGAATAATTTGAGAACGAATTTGAAAAACTTAGAACGAAGAGATATTCCGAAAAGATGGCCTCCGGATGATCGAGAGAGAAAGCAACTCCTGAAATACTCCGGATGGATGAAAAGAATTTGCATGACTTGAAACAATTTGATAGGATAACATCGCACTAGCACCACGAATCTCCAGGAGAATGGACAAGATTTAAGAGAAATCTTCTTCTTTGGTCTTCAAATGATGACGAGAAACACCACCAAAATTACTGAGATACTCTGGTAGAATGAAAAGCGAAGGGGCTGAACCAACAATGAAAAGAATTTGAAAGAGATCTTGGAGAAGGCATGTGACTGATGGCATCCATTCTTACGTCACAACTGAAAAGAATTGAGAAAAACTTCGGGGGAATTAGAAGAGTCAGGTAAGATCCTGGGAAAAGACCTGTGGGTTAGGGCCCACTGAAGAGAAAAACATCGTTGGAAAGGATTGTTGAACAGATAGATGATGCACCAGAACAATTGAAATATTTGAATGAGGTGACAACCTCGAATTAATTCGAACACAGACGAATCTCCTGAGATGTCTTGAACACTCCGAAAGGATAAACTGGCGAGAGGCAAACGAGCAAGGAAAACACTTGAGCCGAGGGAAAGAATGTGATCAACCTGAAAAAAAAACTTGAATTGAGTCCACCGAAAAAGAAAGGGATGAAGAATGACGAATGAGACGAGAATCCACCGGTTGAAATGATTGAGGGAAGACTGAAGAGACTCCGTACGAACGAAAATTGATGCTCGAAAGAGACTCAGGTTCCGGGAAGAAGAGGGTGGGAGGGCGGGAAAAACAAAGGCAACTTGGAAGGGGGGGACCAACGAATATCTTGAAGGGAAAACACCGGTTGAAAGAAAGCAAAGGCTTCGCACGAGTAGGATGGATACTCGATTACGGACTCCGGCTCTGAGATGAAAAAGGGGTGGGCGGGTGGGAAAGAAAACAACTGAGGATTGAACTTGGCAAAGATGAAGAGGCTCGAGTCAACTTGACGAGAAATGCACCGGATGAAAAGAGCTGAGAACCAACGATCGGAAAACCAACTGCGTGAACCTAAAGAAAAAATTTGAAGGGGAAGAGGGGTAGTTCAAAACACCTACGTCAAGATTCCTGACCAGAGCGACGAAGGGGCTAAGGAGTAAAAAGAATTCCTACTCTCCGATATAACTAGACTCCGAAAATAGTTTTCTTCTAGACTCAACAACGGCCAAACTACACGATCAATCAAGGGGGGCTCCTAGGGTCGGTCGAGGCCCTGATACCAACTTGTCACGCCCAATATGCGACCCTATCCAAAAGGAACTCGAAGGTCCCACCAAGGATAGACCTGCATATTGAAACGCTTTTGCAAGGTGGATATCATTACATCAACATTACATAATAGATGGGGATACATACAAAAGGCATACAATGCCACACGAATACAACATCATCTTACATAAGATTAACATCCGACTACGGATGAAACACAAACAGAAGCTCAAACGACATCCACCCTGCTAGCCCAGGCTGCCGACCTGAAACCTATCCCCTGATCGAAGAAGAAGCAAAAGAAGAACTCCCAAACAAGCAAACATCACTCTCGCGTCATGATCATCACATAAACATGTACCTGCAACTGTTGTTGTAGTAATCTGTGAGCCACGAGGACTCAGCAATCCCATTACCATGGGTATCAGGACTAGCAAAGCTTAATGGGAAAGGAAGGGGTAAAGTGGTGAGGTTGCAGCAGCGACTAAGCATATATGCTGGCTAACATATGCAAATAAGAGCGAGAAGAGAAGCAAAGAAATGTTCGTGAAGCTAGCAATGATCAAGAAGTGATCCTGAACTCCTACTTACGTCAAACATAACCCAAAGACCATGTTCACTTCCCAGACTCCGCCGAGAAGAGACCATCACGGCTACACATGCGGTTGATGCGTTTTAGTTTGGATCTGGTGTCAAGTTATCTACAACCGGACATTAACAAATTCTCATCTGCCACATAACCTTGGGCACGGCTTTCGAAAGATAATACCCTACAGGGGTGTCCCAACTTAGCCCATGATAAGCTCTCGCAATCAACGAAGGATATTCCTTCTCCCATGAAGACCCGATCAGTCTCGGAATCCCGGTTTACAAGACATTTCGACAATGGTAAAACAAGTCCAGCAAGACCGCCCGATGCGCCAACAATCCCAATAGGAGATGCACATATCTCGTTCGCAGGGCAACACCGGATGAACACTACGTACAACTAAAACCAGACCTCAAGTTTCCCCGAGGTGGCGCTGCAAGTGGCTCTGGTTCGGACCAACACCTGGACAAGCATTGGCCCGGGGGGGCTGAATAAAGATGACCCTCGAGAGAGCGACTCCCAAGGGAAAAGTAGGTGGTGGTGAGGCAAATGTTAAAACCAAGGTTGGGCCTTGCTGGAGGAGTTTTATTCAAAGCGAACTGTCAAGGGGGTCCCATAAATCACCCGACCGCGTAAGGAACGCAAAATCCGGGAACATAATACCGGTATGATGGAAACTAGGGCGGCAAGAGTGGAACAAAACACCAGGCATAAGGCCGAGCCTTCCACCCTTTACCAAGTATATAGATGCATTAATAATATAAGAGATATTGTGATAACCCAACATAACCCTGTCCACCATGGAGCAATCTTCAACTTCACCTGCAAGTAACAATGCTATAAGAGGGGCTGAGCAAAGCGGTAACATAGCCAAACAACGATTTGCTAGGAAGGGTGTCAAAGGTTAGAGGTTCATGGCAATTTGGGGAGGCTTGAAGAACAAGTGATAGGAAGCGCAGCATAGCGATAGAACGAAGCAACTAGCATAGTAATGATAGTAGTGAGATCCAGGGTAGCGGTCATCTTGCCAGAATTCCCGCAAGGAAGAAGAACGAGTCCATGAAGAAGATGAAGCCACGAAGACGAACCAAGCGTAGACGAACGAATCCTCACGATCGCAACGAAACGGGAACTATCGAGAAGAAGCACACAACAAGGTAAACACACCACACATATACATGACATGACGCACAACCAAGCATGATGCATGACAAGGCTACATGAAGCTACTCATGTCAAGAGATGATGCAAACAAGAGCAACACATCAAGGCAAGTTTAAATGAGGCCGGGAAGAACATAGAACAATTCCGGTAAGTCCTCATATGCAAGTTTCAAAGTTGGTCCAGATCTGAACAAACATTAAGTTGAAGTTGTTAAGCATCAAGTTAAAGAGCACCAAGAGGATCTACACGAAATTCTAGTCAAGTTACATATAAAGTTCATTTAGTTCGGAGCTACGGCCTAGAAGATAAGAGCAAAACAAGTTAAACATGGCATTGATGCAAAATGCATACAAACATCAAGCAAACACTCCCAAAACAAGGATGCAACATGATAATACGAAACTACATGCAAAATCAAGCAAGTTTCATATAGAGCACACTCAAAACGGAGCAGCGGTTCAACACATACACTCTATACAAGTTTAAAGGACAAGCTGTCCAAAACAGCAACTAGGCATCTTGCAAGCATCAAAACAATATGCTACAGCACCTCAACATAAGAACAAAAGACATGGGCATGAAGTACAGGTAAAGCATGACAAAACATGAACACTGATATATCTCCAGAAATCACTATAACATGCTCAAAAGGACATGGCAAGATTGCAAATAATAACAGTTTCAGGCTTAACAGAAATAACATCAGGTTGCAATGTTTAGAGCTATCAAACAACATGTTACAGGAACTTAACATGGCAAGCAAAGGCATGGCATGAATCTACTAAACTCATAGAACAAATGTCCCTTACTGACCATGAGCCAAAAAGGATCAGAAGATATGATGGCACCCATGTAAACATGGCAAAAGATATGACAGATTCATACATGGCAGGAACAACAATAAGTAGGCATGTTGGTGAGCTTGAACCACTCACCACAGAGCAATACATGGCATGACAAGGCAACCAACAGTAAGAAGACATGTTTATGAAGCTAAGCATGGCAAGAGCAAGTTCATAGGGTGCATGGATCACTAGCAACAACCATGGCAACATTGAACTTAATGTTAACAGGCTGACAGCAACATTATTTAGGAAGTTTGGAGCAAGATAACAACATGTTACAGCAGGCTACAAATGCAACCAGGGGCACGAATGGATAGAGCATGACATGTATAACAAATCATCCTTAGTGAACATCTCAAGATTATGCATAGAATGACTTGTAGCAGCAGGTTTACATAGCAACATGATATAGCAGATTCAGCCTAGCAACACAGAAACAGCAAATACCCTACTTAGCAAGCTCGATGCACTCACTACACAACTCACAAAAATACATGGATGGCACCCCTGTGAAGATGGCATGAAATAGTTCAAAACACATGTAGAGCTCATGCTCATAGGATGCACACATCAAATGCACCAAAAATAACAAATCATCAAATTATAACAGTTTCAGCAGATTAACATCATATAGCACTCTTGCAACAATGATTCTGGCACCAAGATGAACTCAAATGAACATAATGCCATGGGATGAAATGGAGTACTCATCGAGACGAACAATTTGACATATTACACGCACGAAACGGAGCTGTATGCATGGAGTTATGATGCGATGACAATGCATAAAAAATACTGGGATCTAGGGACTTGGTGGATTTTTACCCTCCGAAAAACGGGACGAGGAGGATCCGGGACGGGCGCGGGCGCGTTTGGATGGGAGGATTGGTGGATCTCATCCACCTGCGGGGTTCCGGGCGGATCTCGCCGGATCCGGCCAAAGTTGATGACGGCGCGCCGGCGGCGAGGTGCGGGGACGTGGGAGGCGGCGGCGGTCAGCGGGGACAGGCGGGGCGACGCGGTTCCAGCACGGTGGCACGGAAGCCAAGGGCGGTGGACTCTGGCAGCGACGGCGAGGTGGGGCTCCGGCGAGCTCATGGGCGCGGCGGAGGCACGAGAGGCGCGGGCTACGCGGTGGGGGCGGCGCCCGTTGACGGAGGAGGCGGGGGAGAGGCGCGGGGCGAGGCACCCGAGCGGCAACGGAGATGGCCGGCGCGAGGCGGCGGAGGGCGGCGGCGGCGAGGCGCCCGACGGGCGGCGGACGAGCTCGGGCCGACCCGGGCCTTGATGGGCTTCGGCGGGCCCCGCGCGGGCTCGGGCGGGCCGGCGGCGGCGGGAGGAGAGAGAGAGGCCGGCGGGACGCGTGGCGACGCAGGATTCGCGGAGGGGCGGCGGCTGGACGTGTCCGGCAGGATTGGACATGTCCGGCGGGCGAGAGATAGGTTTGATCTAGGGTTTGCACCAAAATTTCGGGGAGGGGCACATATATATTGGTAGAGGGAGCTAGGAGACTCCAAATGAGGAGCGGTTTCGCCCACACGATCGTGATCGAACGACCGAGAGCATGGAGGGGAGTTAGATGGGTTTTGGGCCACTTTGGAGGGGTGTTGGGCTGCAACACAAAGAGGGCTTTTACAGTTACCCGGTAAACCGTTGGAGCATCAAACGACCTCCAAAAGGCACGAAACTTGACAGGCGGTCTACCGGTGCTATACCAACACCGCTTGGCAAACCTTGGGCCATTCCGAGAAAGTTTAACACCCGCACACGAAAAGAGGCAAAAGAGGGACGCCGGAGGACATAGGAGTGCCGGATTGCAAAACGGACAACGGGGAAAATGCTCGGATGCATGAGACGAACACGCATGCAAAATGAGATGCACATGATGACATGATAAAATGCAACACGCAAGCAAATGACATGGCAAGGACGGCGAATAACTGGCGGACACCTGGCGGATCGAATCCGGGGCGTTACACGGAGTTCCTGGAGAACAGGGTTCTCCCCATGGACGAGACCAAAGCCCGGCAGGTGCAACGCCGGGCGTCCGCCTACAACATCATCAACAACGAGCTCGTCAAGCGCAGCTCCACCGGCGTGTTCCAGCGCTGCATCAAGCAGGACCAAGGCATCGACATCCTCCTTGACATACACCAGGGCAAATGCGGGCACCACGCCGCGTCGCGATCCCTGGTGGCCAAGGCTTTCCTCCATGATTTCTACTGGCCCACGACCCTCCAAGATGCCGAGTCACTCGTCCTCTAGTGCGAGGGATGCCAACGCTTCAGCAAGCGTAGCCACCAGCTGACATCAATACTCTGCACGATCCCGGTCGTCTGGCCCTTCATGGTCTGGGGACTCGACATGGTGGGACCCTTCAAAACCGCCCGAGGCGGCATGACGCATTTGCTGGTGGAAGTGGACAAGTTCACCAAGTGGATCGAAGCATGGCCAATCAAGAAACTGGACGGGCCAACAACCGTCCGGTTCATCAAAGACATCTTGGTACGCTACGGCATGCTGAACAGCATCATCACAGACAACGGCACCAACTTCGCCAAGGGCGCGCTCGCGCAGTACTGCTCCGTCTCCGGCATCTGCCTCGACCTGGCCTCCATTGTACACCCGCAGTCCAACGAGCAGGTCGAGCGGGCCAACGGCCTCATCCTAGCCGGCATCAAGCTGCGGCTCGTCGAGCCGCTCATCCGCTCACCCGGCAGCTGGCTCGACGAGTTGCCGACCGTCCTTTGGAGTCTCTAAACTACGCCAAACCGGTCGACCGGGTTCACCCCGTTCTTCCTCGTATATGGAGACGATGATGTCATCCCGACCGACGTCGAGTTCGACTCGCCGCGTGTCGCGATGTACACTGAAGCCGAAGCCAAAGAACCCCGCGAAGACAGCGTCGACCTACTCAAAGAAGCCTGCCTCCTGGCGCTCAGCCGTTCGGCCATCTACCAGCAAGGCCTGAGGCACTACCACAGCAAGAAGATCAAGCCCCTCGCATTCCGCGAGGGTGACCTCGTCCTCCGACTCGTCCAAGAACAAGCCGACCAGCACAAGCTGCCCCCCCCCCCCCGTGGGAGGGTCCATTCATCGTCAGTAGTGCCTTGTGCGATCA
Source organism: Triticum aestivum (assembly GCF_018294505.1). Taxonomy (NCBI): domain Eukaryota; kingdom Viridiplantae; phylum Streptophyta; class Magnoliopsida; order Poales; family Poaceae; genus Triticum; species Triticum aestivum. Next base: position 200,625,843 of record NC_057801.1, on the reverse strand, counting down.
CAACGCGTACTACCTCATCGACGCACGCAAGTCAAACAAGCGCAAGAGAGACACTGTCGGTGAAGAAACGACCCGGCCGTGGAATGCGGAACTCCTCCGTCCATTTTACAGTTAGCCGTACGAATGTATGTATCGCTGCCTTTTGTAAACGCATGAAACTATGGAGACCCGAACGATGCTCGGGGGCTGCCCTTTCCCAACCAAGTTATTGTGTATCCTACTTTTATGCATCACTTTGCTACTGAACCCGGCCACCGGTCCGACTAGCACTACCCGGGGGCTCGGGGGCTGGCCGGCTTGGCCGCTACCCGCCGCCTTCCTTGGTGATTCCTGACGCGCTAAGGACGCCACGGTGCCTCACTTCGCCCTATGCAACAGATCTGGCTTCGGTTGTCGGCTGGCAAGCACAACGGGCCAGAGATCCAGCACGCGTCAAACACAAAGTCAAAGGCCGCCGGGTCAACCAACCTGTCACGTCACTCTAAGAATAGCCGCACGAACGACTGCTCGCCAACCGGCTCCACCGGGTGTTTCACTCACGCTCAACGTTTTGAAAACCTAAGTACTCCACGCTCCTCTCAAAAAAACCGAACTCCTTGTCACGGACCGGAGCCTCGGCCATCAGACTCGCGGGGGAGAGGTTCGAGACAGGAAAAACGCAAGAAATCGGTTCAAAAAACGAAAAGCAAAAGCGCAGACATTCACAAAAGATACACATAATAGAATATTTAAGAACATGCCCACGACCAGAGTTCATTACACCCAGAAACCCCCAGTGGGTGGGCGGACCTGCTACCTAACAGCAAATTCTACTAAGTCATGACAGAACAGCCTCCGGCGTCTCCAGCGCCAGGTCATGAAGTTGACAGCTCCCCCACGGCGGCCTGCGGGTCCGCCGAAGTACCGGTGTCCTCCTCGGCATCCCCGTCGCGGTAGACGTCCGTCTCCTCGGAGCTGCCCTCTGGATCATGCAGAAGCAGGCCGTAGTCGTCGCCAGCCACGACTCCCCCATCTTCCGCCTGCTCCGGGTGGAACTCATCATGGAAGGCGAACTCGGCGATGTAGCTGGCCCGGGAAGCAATCCGGCCGGCCTGCTCCTGTAGCTGCTGCTCTGAGCCGGCCCGCTGGCCCATCAACGTGTCCAGCTGCAGGTCCGGATGCCGTGACAGCGCAAATCGGAGCGCCATCTCGGCGATGGCACGAGCGGCGGAGATGCGCCACTCATCGAACCAGTCTGACCCCATCTCCAGCCACCGCGCCAGCCGCATGAAGCTGCTCGGCGCAATGGAGCCCGATCACAAGGCCGCTGTCATCGTCGTGCTGGCCTGGGACAGCCGCCCCATCTGATCACCCAAGACCCGCAGGCGAGCCTTGGCGGCGGTCATGATCTCCAGGAAGGTCCACGCCACTTGCGGGTTGGTCCCGGAGCAAACGACCCCTAGCGGGTCACGCTGGAAGCAGACGGCCTCCTCCGCCAGCTGATGCCTCTCCAGGAAGGCCCCTATCAGAAAACAAAGCAAGTCAGAAAAAAAGACACCAAGGACAAGAAGCCGGATCCCAACCTAGCAGAACTCAAGAAAAGCACTTACTGGAGAAGGATTCTTCCAGGTGCTGCGCTTCGAGCGCCTTTTCCAAGGCGGCCACCTTTGCAAGGGCCGCCTTCAGCTCGGTGTCCTTGTCCTCGGCCACCTTCTCGGACGCCTCGCGGAGGCGGGCCTCCTCCTGGCGGGCCCTCTCCGTCGCGGTCACCTGCCCCTTCAGGCGGTCCACCTCGGCCTGAAGCTGCCTCTTGTCGTCGGCCAACTTGCCGCGTTGCTGGTCTGCCTCGGCCAGGGCCCGCTGCGCCCCCACCACCTTGGCGGCCTCCGCCCTAAGGTGCTCCACCTCGGCCTCGAGGCGGCTCATGTCGCCCGTCAACTGCTCCCGCAGCCGGCTGGCTTCGTCGAGCGACCGCCGGGCCGCCTCCGCTTCGCCTGCGCCACCTCGGCTCCAAGATAGCCAGCATCAGCGACAAGCTGGTTGTAGTGATGGCCGGGCGGAAGTAGCCAGGTCTACCGAGATAGCACCTCGGCTGCAAAAAGAAGATTCAAAAAAGAAGAACAAGATTTACGATTCGACCCAACTGTTACACAGTTGGCCCGAATCTCGGGGGCTACACCTAGTGGGTGCGCTAGCGCGCCCCCACTAAAAAAGAGCACGAAGATACCTGCAGCGATGCGGAGCTCCTCCTCCTTGGCGGCGAGCTGCTCCTTGAGCTCCCGATACTTGCCCAGGAGGCGGTTGAAGGCGTTGACCCGGTAGACGTCCAGTTGCTGTAAAAAGCAGCGGTCAACACAAAGACGGCATTCTAAAGATTCGACCCAACTACTACGTAGTTGGCCCGAACCTTGGGGGCTACACCCAGTGGGTGCGCTAGCGTGCCCCCACAAAGAAGAAGCTGCAAAGAAAGAAATATCAGAAGGCGGAAAGGGAGGTTACCAGCACGGCACGCTCTAGCTCCCGCGTTCGCTCCACCTCGGCCTGGGCAAAGGCCTTGATTTGGTCTGTCCGCCCGCGCAGATGGCGGCTGATGGCATCCATCGCCGCCTCCTCCTGGGTCTGGGGCCCGAAGACCACGGCATCCCTTCCCCAGGCCGGCTGCGACACGATGGCCCGACGTCCCCCTGGCCTAGGCACCAAGTCATGCTCTCCGCCGGCCGCTCCCGCCGCGGCCGGCGCCTCCTCCGACGCCCTTTCCGGTGCCGCCATCGACCCGGCTGCCGAGACGGCCTGCGATAGCACCGCCGGCTCGATAGCTGGGGTGGCCTGTGGCGCCACCACCTGCGGCGCCTCCTCCGACGCCCGAGGCGTCCCATGTGGTGCCATCCGTGGCGCCTCCTCCAAGACGGTGTTGCCGCCGCCTCTATCAACCCCCGTCGGGGTATCGTCCTCAACCTCCATGACCTCCTGGTCGAGGTCCACCACCTCAGCCCGGCCTCCTTGGCCGTGCTCCCTCACCGATGATGGCTTGAAGACCGTCGCCGCCACCACCGTGTAATCTGGCATCTCTCGCCATGCCAGCTCCTCGCCGGCTCGCGCCCATGTCGCCGCAGCATTGGTTCAGGCTCGGACCGATGCCGCCTCCAGCTTCGCCTTGGCCCTGTTCCGGTCCCGCCAGGCCAAGCCTTCGCATCGGTCGGGTCCAGGCTGAGATCCGGATCAGACGGCTCCTCTTCCTCGTCCCGGTCGACGGTGCCGGTCCGGCTCCTCCGGAATGTGGCGTCCTCGGCGGCCGCGGCATCGGCCGCAACCCTTGCCAGCATGATCGGCGACCTGAAGCCAAGGCAAAGTGAATAACGAGCAGGGCCGACTCGACCACTCGGATGCAAGCAAGAAGAAAAACTCACGCCGACAAAACCAGGACGGTGGGCCTCGCCGGTCTCTCCTGTGCAGCGCCACGCCTCCTCTTGGCGGCTGGCCTTGTGCCCCCGACCGGGTCCGCCACGCGCTTCACGGCTGGAGGCCATGGCGCGACGCTGTCCTTCTCGTGCGGTCGGCTCGGCGCCATCCCCGCGATGACCCGGCCCCGCCCGCGTCGCCGCCTCCTCCTCCCAACGCCACTGCATCGACGGTTCGCGTCAGCGTCGTCCACGCCACGTCGCACCCAGCAACTCAAGGAACATGAAAAAGAAAGCAAAAAAGCAAGACTTACCCGCGCGGCGCCCTGCGCCAACGTCGACGGCCTCCTCCTCCCCTTCGCTGTGGGCCGCGGGCTCCTCCGATGCTACCTGCACCACCTACAATGGTGCCCAGGTGTAATGGTACCGGATGGCATTCAGAAGCACCTCCCGCGTCGCGTCGGGACGGATGAGAAGATGCGCAGCAGCAATATATGAAAACCAGAGACTCACCATGCGCGCCGGATTCGAGTGGCAGTACGGCGGCTTGCCGTACCGCTAGTCGTTGCTCAATGCGGCCTTGGAGATGTCGTTGACCCGACGCGCAATTTGGTCCGCCGCCAGGCGCGTGTCTGCCAGGCGGTTGGGGTCCTGAAGGCCGGTCGGCCGCCGATGAGGCAGCTGCACCGCTGCAGCGGGAGAACCCAGCGCATAATGAAGGAGGCGATGAGGCCGGTGCCATTGAGCCCCTCCCGCGCCTTCATCACCGACACCCGCTCGCAGAGATTGGGAATCTCCTGCAATGGGTGCCTGGGGTAATATCCCAGTTCATCTTCGCCCACGGCGGCGCGATGGCGAAGGCCGGCAAGTTGATGCGGTCTGTGCCAAGGTTGTGGACATGGAAGAAAGAATTCTGCCATTTCTTGGCAGAATCCTCCAGCGGAATTTTGGGGCAGTCAGTGCCCGACCGCTTTGAGAAGACGGCGGCCCCGCAGTCAGAGAACTCCCCGGCTGTCGGTCCCTGCTGCTTCAAGGAGATGAAGCGCGCCCAGAGGTCGATCGTGGGCATGACACCCAAGTACCCCTCACAGAGGGTGACGAAGCCCGAAAGCTGCACGATGGCGCCAGCGGCAAGATGATGGGGTTGGAGCCCGAAGAACTCCAGGAAGTCATTGAAGAAGGTGCTCGATGGAAGACTGAACCCATGCTTGAAATGCGGGAAGAAAACCACACGCTCCATGCCCTGGGGCAGCGGCCTCTTCTCGCCCTGCGGCAGGCGCACAGCAACCTCTGTTCCCCCCGGCAAGCGCTGGGTGGTGCGGAGGTAGGAGATGTCATCGGCGGTGACGGTCGAGCCCATCCATGAGCCCGACGGCAGCGCCATCAACGGAGATGAAAGGAAAGAAGGAAGATCGACGGCGATGGAGCTCTACTCGAAGCGGTGGACGTCGCAGCACGGCGGTCACGAAGAGGCAGGGGAGCGCGAGTGAATGATGTCCGCCGCCCCCTCTCCCCAATTTATAAGCCCCGGTTCAAACGTGGGGCGAGTGGGATCGTTTGCACTCGCCTTTCCCACTTCCCCACAATAAGTGCGCACGTACGCGTGCAATGACTGCACGGGGAAGAGCAACCGACTTGCGGACGCCGCAATAAATCCACGCGCGTGGGCCAAGGGCACGCGATGGTGGGCCCCAGCATGTCGCCCAGTCCCGTCACGCGCTTGTCCTGTTGGGCCCCTCCGACTTCCTGGCACTGGGTGGCGCCCGCGTGAAGCCCGAGGGATTGCCCCAAGATTCGATGGACTCTCCGATTTCTCGCTGCCACCGGGATGCTACAATCCTGTTTCCAAAAAACCGGCACCCAGTGGGTGTTGCTAGACCTGGCGGTCGCAAGATTCGCCTCTTCGAAGGGGGACTACTGTCGGGGGGATGAACCCCGGGCAGGCAACGGAACCCGGATCCTTTTCAAAAACAACGGGGCCAGCGTCGCCACTCAAGCCGGCCCGCGCTTGGCTGGGTCGCTCGACACGACCAGGTCCCTTGAACCCGGCCGAACTCTCCGACCCGGCCAAGCTCCTCGACTCAACGTCGACAACAAGCGCAAGGCAGCCAAAACTGGCACACCAAGACTTCCCTAACAAGCCAACTCTGCCCTTGGCGTGTTCCTCAACCCGGCCATGGGTCAGCTCTCGTCCCATCTAGGCCATACGATGGGACGAGTCTTCATCCACCGATGACCGAGGCAACAGTGCCCCGCCCATGCCTCTGATCAGCCGGAGCATGGCAACAGTGCCCCTCACCTACCCGCTGACCAGGGCTAGTGTGGCAACAGTGCCCCCATCGTCACCATTGACGCCAGCAAGTGGCGACCTGATGGGGCGCCACTGTACCTGACTCGACTCGGCCACTCCCTAACGATCGACAAGACGGTGAACAGTTCCCCTAGGCACATGGGGCCCGCACCTAGGGGAAGCCGGCGAGCCACACGCACCCGGCGGGACCTAGCCCCGGGTCCCCAGATGCTGACGACCCAGCCCTACGGCCTTACAGCATTACCATTGTACCCCTGGGGGGTTGGCCTATAAACCCCCCAGGAGCCCTCATGCTTACGGGCAAGTGATACGTCTCCAACGTATCTATAATTTTTTATTGCTCCATGCTACTTTATCTACTGTTTTGGACTATATTGGGCTTTATTTTCCACTTGTCTCGGACGTGATGCCTATATACATGATCATACCTAGATATACTCATAACTATGCTCAATTCTGTCAATTGCTCAACAGTAATTTGTTCACCCACCGTAGAATATCTATGCTCTTGAGAGAAGCCACTAGTGAAACCTATGGCCCCCGGGTCTATTCTCGTCATATCAATCTCCATTACTTTATTACTTGCTTTGTTTTTACTTTGCCTTTTACTTTTCACTTTGCATCTATATATAAAAATACCAAAAAAATACTATTTATCATCTCTATCAGATCTCACTCTCGTAAGTGACCGTGAAGGGATTGACAACCCCTAATCGTGTTGGTTGTGAGGAGCTATCGTTTTGTGTAGGTACGAGGGACCTGTGCGTGGTCTCCTACTGGATTGATACCTTGGTTCTCAAAAACTGAGGGAAATACTTACGCTACTTTGCTGCATCATCCTCTCCTCTTCGGGGAAATCCAACGCAGTGCTCAAGAGGTAGCAAGAAGAATTTCTGGCGCCGTTGCCGGGGAGGTCTTCGCTCAAGTCAAGACATACCAAGTACCTATCACAAACTCATCTCCCTCGCATTTACATTATTTGCCATTTGCCTCTTGTTTTCCTCTCCCCACTTCACCCTTGCCGTTTTATTTGCCCTCTCTTTCCCAATCTCCTCCTCTCTTTTCGCTTGCCCTTTCGTTTGCTCGTTTGGTTGGATTAGATGCTTATTTAGTACTAAACAGAGAACTTAAGATCTATGGATCCTCATCCGCTTGCTAATCTTTTTAAGAGATCAAATTATGATGAACCAATTGCTAGTGAGTTTTGTGCACTAGATTATCTTTATGAAGTTTTGCTTGAAATTCGTGAATCTGAAAATTATGATGAAGAAATTTATGAAGAGATTCACGATAACTCCTTGAATAAAAAGCATGATTGCAATGATTTTCCTATAAATTCTCTTGATGTTAATTGTGCTAATAATATGCAAAACCCTAAGCTTGGGGATGCTAGTTTTTCTATGTCTACTACTTGTTGTAATGATTGGGGTGATTCTTCTTATGATCTTGAAAATTTATTTAAGCCCCATGGAGAATATGACATTGATAATAGTGTTTGCAATAATATTGAAAGTGGTTTTGGAAGAGTGTCAACTTTAGATCCCACATATTTGAAGTATGTTCAATCTTATGATATTTTTGATAAAAGTGGGTTCGGAAAGGTCATGACTTTAGTTAATGTTAATCCCACTACTTTGGAAGAGTGTAAACTTTACATGCATGTGGATCGTGTTGAGAATATGTTATGTGATAGCTATTTTGTTGAATTTGCTTATGATCCTACATGTAATTATTATGAGAAAGGAAATTATGGTTGTAGAAGTTTTCATGTTACTAAATTACCTGTCTTCATGTTGAGATTGCTATCATCTCTTTGTTCTTCCTTGCATATGCTAGTGTTTGCTTGCCTTGATAATTTGTTTGCTTACAAGATGCCTATGCATAGAAAGTATGTTAGACTTAAGCGTGTTTGTCACATGTTTTATGATGCTCTCTTTGTGCTTCAATTCTTGTCTTTCATGTGAGTATCATTGAAATCTCAATTCCTAGCTAAAAAGGCTTTAAAGAAAAGCGCTTGTTGGGAGACAACCCAATATTTTTCCTTGCTGTTATTTAATAAATCTTGCATCTAGCCTCTTTTTAGATGTGGTTTTATGTTTTAATTAGTGTTTGTGCCAAGTAGAACCTATAGGATAACCTACGATGATAGTTGATTTGATTCTGCTGAAAAACAGAAACTTTGCACGCACGAACATAATTTTTTTAAATCACAGAAACGTGATTTTGAGTTGATTCTTTATGATTCTGTTCAATAAACAAATTGTACAGGACTTCCTATTTTGGTAGGATTTTTAGAGTTCCAGAAGTTTGCGTTAGTTACAAATTACTACAGATTATTTTGTTTTTGACAGATTCTGTTTTGCGTGTGTTATTTGCTTATTTTGATGAATCTATGGCTAGTAAAATAGTTTATGATCCATAGAGAAGTTTGAATACAGTAGGTTTAACACCAATATAAATAAATAATGAGATCATTACAGTACCTTTAAGTAGTCTTTTGTTTTCTTTCTCTAACGGAGCTCACGAGATTTCTATTGAGTTTTGTGTTGTGAAGTTTTCAAGTTTTGGGTGAATTCTTTTGATGGATTATGGAACAAGGAGAGGCAAGAGCCTAAGCTTGGGGATTCCCATGGCACCCCAAATATAATCCAAGGACACCAAAAAGTCAAAGCTTGGGGATGCCACGGAAGGCATCCCCTCTTTCGTCTACTTCCATCGGTAATTTACTTGGAGCTATATTTTTATTCACCACATGATATGTGTTTTGCTTGGAGCGTCTTGTATTATTTGCGTCTTTGCTTGTTAGTTTACCACAATCATCCTTGATGTACACACCTTTTGAGAGAGCCATACATGAATTGGAATTTGCTAGAATACTCTATGTGCTTCACTTATATCTTTTGAGCTTGATAGTTTTGCTCATAGTGCTTCACTTATATCTTTTGAGCGTGATAATTTTTGCTCTAGTGCTTCACTTAGATCTTTTAGAGCACGGTGGTGGATTTGTTTTAAAGAAACTATTGATCTCTCATGCTTCACTTAGATTATTTTGAGATTCGTTAATAGCATGGTAATTTGCTTAATATTAATATACTTGGTATTCAAGATATGTGAAACTTTCTTTTGAGTGCGTTGAATACTAAGATAAGTTTGATGCTTGATAATTGTTTTGAGATATGGAGGTGATAATATCAAAGTCGTGCTAGTTGAGTAATTGTGAATTTGAGAAATGCTTGCATTGAAGTTTGCAAGTCCCATATCATGCACGTATGGTTAAAGTTGTGTAACAAATTTGAAACATGAAGTGTACCTGGCTTGTGCATCCTTATGAGTGGTGGTCGGGGACGAGCGATGGTATTTTCCTACCAATCTATCCCCCTAGGAGCATGCGTGTAGTACTTGATTTTTGATGACTTCTAAATTTTTGCAATAATTATATGAGTTCTTTTGACTAATGTTGAGTCCATGGATTATACGCACTTTTACCTTTCCGCCATTGCTAGCCTCTTCAGTACCGTGCATTGCCCTTTCTCACCTTGAGAGTTGGTGCAAACTTCGCCGATGCATCCAAACCCCGTGATACGATACACTCTATCACACATAAACCTCCTTGTATCTTCCTCAAAACAGCCACCATACCTACCTATCATGGCATTTCCATAGCCATTCCGAGATATATTGCCATGCAACTTTCCACCGTTCTGTTCATCATCATCATGACATACATTACTTTTGTCATATTGCCATTGCATGATCATGTAGTTGACATCGTATTTGTGGCTAAGCCAGCATGCATTATTTTTCATACATGTCACTCTTGATTCATTGCACCATCCCGGTACACCGCCGGAGGCATTCATATAGAGTCATATCTCATTCTAGTTTCGAGTTGTAATCCTTATGTAATCAACAGAAGTGTGATGATCATCATTATTAGAGCATTGTCCCCAAAAAAAGGGGGAAAAGAAAGGCCAAAAAGAAAAAAAAAGAAAAAAGAAAAAAGCATTGTCCACACTTGTGCTTCAAAGTAGCACCTTGTTCTTCATGTGGTGAGTCTCATATATTGTGCTTCAAAGTAGCACCTTGTTCTTCATGTAGTGAGTCTCATAAGTTGTCTTTTTTATACTAGTGGGAATTTTTCATTATAGAACATTGCTTGTATATTCCTACGATGGGCTTCCTCAAATGCCCTAGGTCTTCATGAGCAAGCAAGTTGGATGCACACCCACTAGTTTTCTTTTGTTGAGCATTCATAGCTCTAGTGCATCCGTTGCATGGCAATCCCTACTCCTCATGTTGACATCAATTGATGGGCATCTCCATAGCCCGTTGATTATCCTTGTCAATGTGAGACTTTCTCCTTTTTTGTCTTCTCCACACAATCCCCATCATCATATTCTATTTCACCAATAGTGCTATATCCATGGCTCATGCTCATGTATTGCGTGAAGGTTGAAAACGTTTGAGATTATTTAAGTATGAAACAATTGCTTGGCATGTCATCGGGGGTATAGAAGTTGGGAACATCTTTGTGGCACGAAAATGAAGCATAGCCTAACTATATGATTTTGTAGGGATGAACTTTTTTTGCCATGCTATTTTGAGAAGACATGATTGCTTTGATTAGTATGCTTGAAGTATTATTATTTTTATCTCAATATGAACTTTTGTCTTGAATCTTTCGGATCTGAATATTCATGCCACAATTAAGAAGATTTACATTGAAATTATGCCAAATATCACTCCGCGTCAAAAATTCTCTTTTTATCATTTACCTACTCGAGAACGAGCAGGAATTAAGCTTGGGGATGCCTGATATGTCTCCAACGTATCTATAATTTTTGATTGCTGCATGCTACTTTATCTACTGTTTTGGACTATATTGGGCTTTATTTTCCTCTTTATATTATTTTTGGGACTAACCTATTAACCGGAGGCCCAGCCCAGAATTGCTGTTTTTTTGCCTATTTCAGTGTTTCGAAGAAACGGAATATCAAACGGAGTCCAAACGGAATGAAACCTTCGGGAAACATGATTTTCTCACCAAACGTGATCCAGGAGACTTGGACCCTACTCCAAGAAGTAACAGAGGCGGTCACGAGGGTGGGGGGCGCCCCCCTAGGGCGCGCCCCCCTGCCTCGTGGCCCCCCTGTTGCTCCACTGACGTACTCCTTCCTCCTATATATACCTACGTACCCCCAAACGATCAGAAAAGGAGCCAAAAACCTAATTCCACCGCCGCAACCTTCTGTATCCACGAGATCCCATCTTGGGGCCTGTTCTGGAGCTCCGCCGGAGGGGCATCCACCACGGAGGGCTTCTACATCAACACCATAGCCCCTCGATGAAGTGTGAGTAGTTTACTTCAGACCTTCGGGTCCATAGCTAGTAGCTATATGGCTTCTTCTCTCGTTTTGGATCTCAATACAATGTTCTCCCCCTCCCTCGTGGAGATCTATTCGATGTAATCTTCTTTTTGCAGTGCGTTTGTTGAGACCGATGAATTGTGGGTTTATGATCCAGCTTATCTATGAATAATATTTGAATCTTCTATGAATTCTTTTATGTATGATTGAGTTATCTTCGCAAGTCTCTTCGAATTATCTGTTTGGTTTGGCCAACTAGATTGGTAGTTCTTGCAACGGGAGAAGTGCTTAGCTTTGGGTTCAATCTTGCGGTGTCCTTTCCCAGTGACAGAAGGGGCAGCAAGGCACATATTGTATTGTTGCCATTGAGGATAACAAGATGGGGGTTTTATCATATTGCATGAATTTATCCCTCTACATCATGTCATCTTGCTTAAGGCGTTACTCTGTTTTTAACTTAATACTCTAGATGCATGCTGGATAGCGGTCGATGAGTGGAGTAATAGTAGTAGATGCAGAATCGTTTAGGTCTACTTGTCTTAGACGTGATGCCTATATACATGATCATACCTAGATATACTCATAACTATGCTCAATTCTATCAATTGCTCAACAGTAATTTGTTCACCCACCGTAGAATATCTATGCTCTTGAGAGAAGCCACTAGTGAAACCTATGGCACCCGGGTCTATTCTCATCATATCAATCTCCATTACTTTATTACTTGTTTTGTTTTTACTTTGCCTTTTGCTTTTCACTTTGCATCTTTATATCAAAAATACCAAAAAATATTATTTATCATGTCTACCAGATCTCACTCTCGTAAGTGACCGTGAAGGGGTTGACAACCCCTAATCGCGTTGGTTGCGAGGAGCTATCGTTTTGTGTAGGTACGAGGGACTTGTGCGTGGTCTCCTACTGGATTGATACCTTGGTTCTCAAAAACTGAGGGAAATACTTACGCTACTTTGCTGCATCATCCTCTCCTCTTCGGGGAAATCCAACGCAGTGCTCAAGAGGTAGCAGCAAGCAGTAAGCACACAGGAAAATAGCCAACCCATCAGTAGAACACACCTAGGGAGAAGGAGCTGCCTAAGCCTTGGCATGTCTTCCTTCTTCCTCCATACAGCTCTAGGAGCAACCCTGTACTATTGCATATCAACCACACTCGGCAGGACTAGGGGTATTATCTCTCCAGAGAGCCCCGAACCTGGGTATGTCTTGCGTCCCATGCTCACGCATGCCAACCCCGCCTCTGGAGCCCACCAGTGCCCTCGAGCCTCCTCCTCTCTTTAGCCATCCCATGGCATCTGCCGTGCGCCCACCACTGGTGCGTGAGAGAGTTACGAGCAACAATCCAGGGAATTTGTGTGCGTATGATGAGTGCACCCAAGATATTTATCTTGGACTAGAGAATCATACATAGTGTGCGAGAGAGACCTATACATGGAGTGTGCATGCAAACTAGAAAGACCCCCCCCACACACACACACAGAGAGAGAGAGAGAGAGAGAGAGAGAGGGAGAGGGACCAACAAGGTTTGTGTTTGGATGTGTGCGATAGAATTGAAGATTGTCGACGAGAGAGAGAGAGAGAGAGCAGGAGTCTGGGAGAGGGGGGAGGTCGCGTTTTATGCATCAAAGACTGATATAAACCATGTTTCGATATAAACTTGCATTAAAATATTTAAATTGGAGAAATGTTGTCTGCAATCCACACATGAACGGGGATATGCCTATCAAACAAGTTCATTAATTTGACTTTCAACATGTTCATGGAGTACTATAATAATGTACAACATGCTACTCGATTGAGGTGTTCAATTTTGGATTTAGTTCACTATTTTGACCTGGTGAACGAGCTATTTCATTGAATCGAGATATTTCATTTTGGGTTTGATTCCCGTTTTTGAGTGGGTAAACTATTTGTCATATAGTAAGTCGTTAGGAACGATCATGTAAAAACACATTAGTCCCGAGCATCATCTCTCCATCTAAAAAAGAAGTGGCAAGATAATATTTCAGAATTTGATTCGAATCGACTTGGTAAGGTAGATGTGGATGCTCGTTCTCCCAAAATTTGAATGAACCATAAACACCCTATACTCGGTGGAATTCGCCCAAGCAAATAAATGGGAGACGCAAAATTACCGGCCTATGTGGGACACACATCAATTGGCCCATTGTACATCGAGGGTAGGTTCGTAACTTCATCCAAGCGTGCCTTCTCCTTGGCCGAAATGACATGTGCTGAATAATCCATAAACCATGGGCGGCAAAACACCCTCTCCTCTCCCGAATCGCCTGCACTGACTATTTCAAAACACACCCTGCTCGCCCGAAATTGCTCGCGCCCACTATTTCAAAACACGCACTCCTCGCCTGAAATCGCTCGCGCCCACTATTTGGGAGAAGCAAAGTTACTCTACTATCCCCGACCCTCAGTACATAGACCCAAGCCCAGAAGCCTAAAGGTAGGGGTAGAACTGTAACCCCCCCACATTTCAGACAAATGCGTTCGTAAGACATGGTTCCCCCTCCCAATTCCCCATTCATACCTCGTGGGCGCCAAATCACCTTCTCCCCGGAAGCTCCCTTCTCCCCAGCCACAAAACCTCAGCCCCTCCTCCATGGTGCCCCCCACCGCACCAAATTCACCGCGGCCCTCCTCCCCAATGTCGGAGACGCTGTCCGTTTGCCTCGTGCACTGGGCCGTGTGCCTCTTACTCCGTGCTGCCGGAGCTGCCTCGACGATGGCCGCGTGAACCATACCGGAGCTAATTCACCCCCGCTGTTGTGCACGGCACCGGAGCGGCTCCAACTTTGGATGTGTCCAAGGCCCCGGCGCTGCTTCTCCGTAGCCGTGGACCGTCGCGACATCTCTGCTTTCCTGCCACCAATAGCCACCGCCATCGCACCGCCTCACCGACTCGGCAGCTGGAGCTGCCTACTTCACCGGGCCGCAAGATAGGTCATACACTCATCTCAAATCACTTTATTCAGGCGTCAGTTGTCTGAATTTTTATTCTGGGCCAATCGATTCCCAATGGGAAGCAGCACCCCTCGAGGCGGCAAAGCTCCTAGGTTGCTGGTTGGCTGGTGTCTACCGTAAGGGTGCGGGGGCGCAAGTTCGCCACAGAAGAAGCGCTTAGATGGCTATCTTAGAGATGCGTGGGTTGAAGGTACTGCCGCCGCTGGATCTGGATGACGACGAGTCTTTGTGCATTGGCCGGGGGTGGTGCAACCACGACAGTGCGGTGGGGCGAGAGCGGGGCTTTTATCAGAGCTCTTGCGGCCACGGACGATGGAGGCAGGCTGCTCTGCCGGTGGCCGCTGGCTCTTCAGGGAAGATTTTGAACAGTGTCAGCAGGGAGGCACAAGACGGCCATCAAGCCATCCGGCGTAGATCGTACAGTACCAAAATAAATAAAATCGTGTGACCACAATTTAGTCTTCAGTCAACAGACGTGTGACCACTCTCATACCTTACTGTTGATCTCTTAGGGTATTTCTTCATATCAGAGATATGTGCCGTTCTTAACATTATGCCTTTTCTGCATCTTCAGCCACACCGTCTTCCTTCTCACTGCAGCTGCTCCAACAAGGGAAGCATACACCAGAAAGGAGCTATAGTCCCCACTCAACAATTCCCTACATGGAATGCACGTGCCCGACATGGACAGCCACAACAACTGCAGGGCCATCGACAAGTCAGCACATGGTGCTCACTCCTATGGATGGCGGCCAGATAGGTTGTACCCTCATATTACTTGTGTGCAACATTTATGGCTTTGTTATTCATCTAAGCATGGAAAATAGATTATCACATTTCACAGTATATTCATGCTGATCTCTTACGGGTCTTGTTCAGGAGTTAATGTTGTTCCATAGTTTAGCTAAGAGACTTGTTCTTTGGGTAATGCTGTTCCATAGTTATCATGCATCAGCCAATGCTATCCCACATGCTGGTGATTATAGTATTATACCACTTCTAGTATTACCTATGTTGTTCTTTAATACTTTTGTGTGCCATCTAGTTAATCTCGAGTATAAACAATACATATTCTGTAGCTTTCATCTGTGTTCTCCCTTTAGTTTTTGATACCTGTTGCTGCTACTTAACCCCGGTCCTACTATTTATGTCATCTCCTATAGGCACTCATTACATAAATCTAACTACTAGTTGTCTTCCATGCATGTCAGATATAATTGCACACACTGATATACCCACAAGAACCTCACGGAGCAATGTAACGGCCAACAAACTTGACGTCAATGATACCCAATATGATGGAACATGTAAAGGCAGTTCTTCAGAAGACTTGTAGAAAGATGATGAAACCTATTCACCCCACAAGGTCCTTGCTCTAACTTGGCCCATCATATGGGTACAACATGCATATAATGTCCTGGAGTGCATCTAATCCGTTGCAATGCCATATGCTTAGCCTGTTGATCATGCATGTAAATATGTCATGCCTTCCTGTTTTTCAGTACCTATTCCATTCATGATAACATGTTTTAAAATTCAAGTACTGTCATTCTACTCTATCACAATGCCATCTGCTTAGTTTGGACTTCATGCTTCTGAATATCTTATGCATTGTTATTCATCAGTATGTACTTCATCTGTCTACCATACCATGTTTTTTACATTGAAGTGTTGTTCTAGTGGTATGTTGCAATGCCATATTAGTTTCCCAATCATACACGCATATGTTGCCTTAGTGTTTTTCTGTATGTATTCTGCTAGCATACAGTTTTACATTCAACTAGTGTTATTTTTACTCTGTTGTCTTGTCGTATCCCTAGCTCTTACATCATACTCCCTCCATCCAGATTACATGTCGCAAAAATGGATAAAAATGGATGTATCTAGAACTGAAATACGCCTAGACCCATCCATTTATTTCCGGATGGAGGGAATACATGTCAATATGTCATGCCTTTCTATTCTTCAGTACCTATTCCATCTCTCTACTGTAGCATGTTTTATAATTGAAGCACCATTCTTCTATATAAGGCATGCAAGGGGAAGGCGGCTATGTTAGAATCTGAAGGGTTACAAACAAGGTCTTTGCAAAAGATCCAAACGACAGGAGATAGTAAACCAACTTCAGTTTTCATAGATACTGCTCGAGATAGAGAAACCGAACTCCTACTAATAATAAGCAGATTCCAATGGCCAATGAGCTAGTTCGCTCCAGTCCAACAAAAATATGTCAACTCCATTCTAAGAAGCATGTGCGTATCCTTGCATCATGAAATTTTATAGCATTCTGATCATTTTTTCTACATGTTTCTTACCCATCTCTCTTTTAGAAAATAAGCTTAAAGGATAGAAGACTTTCTGCACTGAGATCATATTCGAGGAAAGTATCTTGCGGGAATTCTCCATGCTCCAATGCTGATGTAAGTACCTGTTGTATATCACCACATTTTTACATCAGCATGTATTTTGTTAATCGGCATGAATCCAACCTTTATCTGATCTAAATTTAGTTTGAGCAAAATGTATAATTAAAGGCGACAATGTTGATTTTTGTAAGGAAAACTGCCTGGTAGTTTTGCATACTCAACTGCATGAGTGTACCATCTCATATCATGCACATTACTGAATTGTAGTGCTACTCTGGTTGCCCATTCATTCATAGTATCAATGTTGCTTTCGTATTACCTTACCTGGATGATGATAGGTGTGCCATATTGTGTTAATTTGGTGTAGGCTAGTGTGGTGTGGTTGCCCAAATGTTCATTGTGTCAATGTTGCTTTCCTATTATCTGACCTGGCTAATGATAGCAATGCTAGTGTGTTAATTTGGTGCAGGCTGCTGAAGCTAAGAAGACAAACTCTAAAAACAACAAGGCAACGCCATTGTTTCTTTCCAATAAATCTAGGCTAGGTAATATGGCAATAACTCTTGATTAATCTATTTGGTTCCCCTCCTAATTTATGTTATGATGAAGTGGTCGAGACACTCCCCACATTCAATAATACAAGCCTACCAAAATTGTCATCTGAATCTATTCAGTTTCCTCTGTCTCGAATGCAATGGAAAAAATGTATGTTTGTGAACCAATTACTGGCTGAAGCAATGATGGAAATCGTGGAGGAATCAGAGGTGCACATTCTTGCGCAACAACAACCGATCAATGTTTTCAGAGATAGTGTAGCAAAGAAGGAAGAACTTGCTCACATGCTTATGGGCGTCATCCGCGCTGAGGTTGCAGATTGTGATATTGTAGATCGTTAGGTTCTGTTCATTTATTTGCACTGGCATCAATCTTTGATTGCCCAGTGGATGTAATTTCCTGTAATATATGCTGGATGTGCAACGTTCTTCCTTGTATGTCGTACCTTTGCTTAGCGACCCTCACATTCCAGCTAACTGGACACTAGGAAGCTAAAAATCAGTGAAATTATTAGTTAGCACGAACAGTCATGGGCCCTATATGAAGGAAGTAGCCCACTGCCCTTAATGGACTTCACTAATGGGCTCGCAGGGGCCAAAATTCTCATAGGCCTTTGATTGATCGGTTTTGGTCCTGTGCATAATTGCTCATCGTAATGGGCTCAAATTATCTAATTGGGCCTACAGACATGTTCGAACTTTAGTGGGCCCATTAAGTTAATGGGTTGTGACTAGGCCGAAAGCTCCATTGAGTCGCTATAATTGAAACAAGCCGACAGTTAATGCTTGACCCTGTTACCTCCCGGGTCGTTAACAGGCTGACATAGCAGGCAGCAGGTGGGCCCATTTGATTTCACGGGCCATTAATAGGCCAATACTAAGGTCGAGCTACATATGGCCCAACTATACTGTGGCCTTTAGCAGATCGAAAGAGAAAGTGGGCTCGTACTGGACCATGAAGAGCATGGGCCGCTAAGAGGCCAAAAGTCAGGTCATACTGTATATGGCCCAACTGGGTTGTGGGCCTTTAGCAGGCCGAAAGAGAAACCAGGCTGGTATTGGACCATGAAGAGCATGGGCCGTTAAAAGGCCAAAACTCAGGTCCAACTGCAAATGGCCCAACTCATTTATGGGCCGTTAACAGGCTGAAAGACACACCGGGCCAGAAATTGGCCCAACACTTAAATGGGTCGCTAAAAGGCCGAGAGACGTACATCCTGAAAATTGGCCCATCCCTTGAATGGGCAGTTAATTGGCCGAAACCACACAGAACTGATATTGAGCCCAAATATATAGCGGGTTGTTAATGGGCTTGAACTTACGATGGGCTGCAATGGTGTCAAATCGTTAATGGGCCATTGACGGGCCGAATTGGCACATCTTGTATGGGTCATGGGCTTAAATGGACCTGACACAAGTAGGCCTTATATGCGCCGACCTGCTAATTTTTACTAGGCCAGTCTTTTTCACCAGAATGGGCCACTATTGGGCCTTGCCATGTGCCAACGTATCATAGGAGCCTCCCGTACTATGAGTGGATGACATCTGTCCCAACGCTGAGCTAACATGTGGATCCTCCAGTGAATGAGAATTTTACACGTGGAAAATCCCCATTGGTCGGGGCTGTTAACGGGTTATCGGATCCAAACCGGAACCCGATAGCTTAACGGTGGCCCATTATGGTGGATGCCACGTGTCGGTTACCCTTGATGAAAACACTTCTATGACATGCCATTTATCATCATTTAAGTGGACACTTCCATGATGAAATTTTTTGGTATTGTCATGGAACACTTCTACGACATCACAAGTATGACTATCTTGATTCTTTCATAAAATCGTCATGGATGTACATGCATGACAAAAAATGTGACCTACTGTGACAAACACGTATCATCACGGAAGTGCATTTTTTTTAGTGAAACCATTGGGGAGGCCATCTTTATCACCGTCGCTGCCTCCATGGTGATGTGCGAATAGTTCATCCTCGGGGCTGAGGGTATGTACTAGTAACCTTGTGTTTTATCTCTCTCTCTCTCCCATGTTCTTGATGGATTCCGATCTTGATGTATCATGAGCTTTGTTAAAAAAGCTGGATCACATGATATTCACCTCTCTCTCTGATTTTTGTGGTGAATTGAGTCTTTCTCTTTTAGGTCTCTTTATGTTGGATTGAATATTTTGAATTTGAAATCACTTGATGCATGTATAACTCGTGGATACACGTGGTGACATTGGGGTAATCTAGGTGACATAAGAGTTGAATGATATGTATCATATGGTGTTGTCGTAGTATGATTTCCAGGGCTATCGATGACACTTTGGGAGTGATCCAATAGATTGATTGGAAACACAACTTTGAGGTGGTTTGCTACCTACACAATAGAAATAGAAAGTTTGGAGTGATTCTTTGCTGCACTTTGAGGGATTATCATGTAATGCAATTATGTCAATGATGTTGATAGATAGCACTAGCGAAAGTATGAACCCTGGGCCTTATTTCCTAGCATTGAGACACCGTTTTTTGCTATTTTTGTTGCTTGCTACATTGCTGTTTTTTATCCATTTAGATTACAAAAACCTATTTCTACCATCCATATTACACATCTATCATTATCCTTTCGCTGAACTAGTGCACCTATACAACAGACAATTGTATTGGGTGTGTTGGGGACACAAGAGACTTCTTGTATTTTTTTGCAGGATTGCTTGAGAGAGAACCACCTTCATGCTACACCTCCCATAGATTGATAAATCTTAGGTCATCAACTTCAGGGAAACTTTCTACTATCCTACGAAACTTTATGCTTGGAGGGCCAACCAAGTCTCCAAGAATAAAGTTGTGTAGTAGACATCAAGCTATCTCTAGCGCCATTGCCGGGGAGGTGAGTGTTTGAAGGTATATTATTTTAGTTTCTTGTTTTATTCACTAGTTTGGTTTATAAATAAAAACTACAAAAAATGAAGTGAAGTTGCATCAAATTCTTTATCTATATGAAGTTCTTTTCTAGCACCATTGTTGGGGAGGCTAGGTAAGCGGCACTCACAACCCGTCAACGAAGCTCTTTTCAGGCATTGTTGCCACGGAGGTTAGTGCTTGAAGGTATATCTTTAGATCTTGCAATCGAATCTTTTAGTTTCTTGTTTTATCACTAGTTTAGTCTATAAAAGAAAACTACAAAAAAATGGAATGGAGGTTGCCTCATATGCTTCATCTTTTTAATATCTTTTGTGAAAATAAGGATTCTGAAAATTGTGCTCAGTTACTAGAAGAAGAATGCAATAAAATGTTTGGCACTAAATTTTTGAATGATGAGCATGATTGCAATGTAGTTAGTTTGAATTCTTTGAATATCCATGACGATAAAGATATGCAAAGCCACAAGCTTGGGGATGCTATGTTTGATGAATATGATATTTTTAGTCCCCCAAGTTTTGATGAGTATTTATTATGATGAAAGTATGCCTCCTATTTATGATGATTATATTGATGAAAGTGGATTTGGAAGAGTGTCAACTTTAGGAAGTAATCATCCCACTATTTTGGATGGTGTTGAATCTTATTGTGATAATTACGAAAGGGATTTGGAGACCTCTTGACTTTATTTAGTGATGATTCCACTATTTCAGGATGATTATGAGAACAAATTTGCTATCTATGATGATTATTGTGATGACATGTATGCTATAAAGAATAATGATAACCATGAAACTTGACATCTTGATTTTAATTTTCAATTGGATTATGCCTCACATGATAGTTATTTTGTTGGGCTTGCTCCCACTACTATTCATGAGAAGAAATTTGCTTATGTGGAGAGTAATACAATTTCTATGCTTGTGAATAATGAAAAAAATCCTTTATGTGATGGTTATATTGTTGAATTCATTAATGATGCTACTAAAAATTATTATGAGGGAGGAATATATGCTTGTAGGAATTGCAATAATATCAAGTTTCCTCTCTATTTGTTGAAAGTTTTGAACTTATGCTTGTTTTGCCTTCCTATGCTAGTTGATTCTTGTTCCCATAAGTTGTTTGCTCACAAAATCCCTAGGCATAGGAAGTGGGTTAGACTTAAATGTGCTAGTCATATTCTTCATGATGCTCTCTTTGTGTTTCAATTCTTATCTTTCATGTGAGCATCATTGACATCATCATGCCTAGCTAAAAAGAAATTAAAGAAAAGCGCTTGTTGGGAGACAGCCCAATATTTATCCTTACTGTTTTGGTGTGTTAACATGATTAGGATACTGTATAGTCATGTTTTATAGCTTTTGCTTCAATAAAGTGCCAAGTAAAGCCTTTGGGATAGTATGGTGATAGTTAACTTAATTCTGTGCAAAAACGGAAACTTTTGCTCTCAGTCCAGGAATTTCGAAACTTCAGTGGAATATGCTTTTGATATAAATATTTTACATATGATTGATATACAAATTCCCTACATTGTCCTAATTTTTCAGAATTTTTGGAGTTACAGAAGTATACGAAGTTTCCAAATTGCTACAGACTGTTCTATTTTAAACAGATTTTGTTTTCTATGTGTTGTTTGCTTATTTTGATGATTCTATGAGTAGTATTGGAGGGTATGAACCATGGAGAAGTTGGTATACAGTAGATATAACACCAATATGAATTTAGAATGAGTTCACAACAGTACCTAAGTGGTGATTTGCTTTCTTATACTAACGGATCTCATAAGATTTTCTGTTGAGTTTTGTGTTGTGAAGTTTTCAAGTTTTGGGTGAAGTTTTGATGGACTAAGGAACAAGGAGTGGAAAGAGCCCAAGCTTGGGGATTCCCAAGGCACCCCAAGGTAATATTAAAGGACAACCAAGCAACTAAGCTTGGGGATGCCCCGGATGGCATCCCCTCTTTCGTCTTCGTTCATCGGTAACTTTACTTGAGGCTATATTTTTATTCACCACATGATATGTGTTTTTCTTGGAGCGTCATTTTATTTTGTTTAGATTTTCTTTCTGTTATTTAGGATAAGGTTCTGTATCTTTTAGTTCAATAAAAGTGTCAAGTATAGCCTTTACCATGCTTATTTTGCAAGTCTATATGTTGCTGTTTGAAAGCAGAAAGTTTGATGTTATGTTTTGAATATTGGTGAATAGTAAGAACATGATAAAATATTGAAATTTTTACACAATGAGTAACAAAAAAATTTCTACAGTGTGGTAATTTTTCAGAATTTTTGGAGTTAGGGAAGTATGATTCCTTTTGCATTCTTTACAGACTGTTGTGTTTTGACAGATTGTTGTTATGTTTGCATTGTTTGCATATGTTTGCTTGTTTAACGATTCTATTTGAGGATAAGAGTATTAAATATGCAGAGGCATTTAGTAGGAAATATCAAATAATAATTTTAGTGATTTTCTACAGTAGAGAATGATACAGTTTTGCATTAATTTATACTAACTTATCTCACGAGTTCTTGTTGAGTTTTGTGCGGATGAAGTTTTTAAGAATAAGGGAAACCGTGATATGAGGGGAATTAAGAAGAACCAAGAGCTCAAGCTTGGGGATGTCCATGGCATCCCTAATTAATATTTCAATAAGTCTCATGCATCTAAGGTTGGGGATGCCCCGGTTGGTATCCCACCTTTCTTCTTCAACAACTATCGGTTAGTTTTGGTTGAGCCTAAGTTTTTGCTTCTTCACATGATATGTGCTATCCTTGCAATGTCATTTTATTTTATTAGGTTTCGCTTGTTGTTTGAATAAAGTACTTAAGACCTGAAATACTTAAATGAGAGAAAGTCCTCACGTAGCTAAATAATAATTTGACTACTCATTGATCTTCACTTTTATATTTTTGGAGTAGTTTGTCATTTACTGTCGTGCTTCACTTATATCCCATGAGTAAATGGTTGAATGAATTGAATATCATAAATCTGAATTTATATATATTTCATATGCTTATACCATGGGGAGTAATGACTTCACATATAAGAAGTAGAGGTGGTAAATTTATTGAAAGTTAGCAAACATAGTATTTGTCACTTGAACAATTTATGAAACAATATTGAAGGAAGAGAGATTTCACATATAAATATACTATCTTGGACATCTTCTATGATTGTGAACCCCATTAAATATTTTCAAACTCGATCAAATTAGTTGAAGTTGGACAAGGAAGACAACTTAATGAGTTATGTTTGGGTATATTTGTATAGAAGTTATATTGTTATGGATCCGCCAACGTGTGATGCTTGCTTTTTAGAATCTTTTGGTAGCCAAAATATCTGTACTAAGAGGAAATATTGCTTGTGCATCCAAAATCCTTGAACCAAGTTTCTTCCATGAGTGTCCGCCATATCTACCTATATGCGGTATTTACCTATCGTTCCAAGTAAATTTGCATGTGCCAAACTCTAAACCTTCAAATAATAATCTGTTTTGTATGCCTGAATCGCTCATGTAGCGACTAGGGGCTGTCAGTATCTTCCATGCTAGGTGGGTTATTCTCATGATGAGTGTTTATTCACTTATCATTCACGAGAGAGTGGTTGGTAATTGGGATGCCCAGTCCTATGATCAAAATATCAAAAACGAAATCACAAATAATTAAACAAAACTCCCCCAGGATTATTGATAGTTGGACGGTACCCTATGTTTCGGACCAGCCGTTGAATGTGCTTGTTGGTGGTGGGGGAGTAAAAACTTTACCATTCTGTTTGGGAACCGCCAATAATGTATCTAGTATGGAAGATATTGGGAACTCTTGGTTGTTATGTTGACAACGAAAGCATACCTCTGAAAATTATTTTCATCTCTATTTTAGAAGCTTCGAGCTCTGGCACCTCTGCAAATCCCCGCCTCCCTCTGCAAAGGGCCTATCTTTTACTTTTATGCAAGAGTCAGTAGTATTCCTTCTCATTCCAACCTACTCTTTAGTTGGCAAGCATCATGTGATGGGGAGAGATCTATGAATATATGTCCATTCAAATATATTTGATCATGAATTATTATTGTTGACAATTATCTATATGATAAATAAGTTGGGAGGCAAAACATTAAGCCCCTATCTTTCTCCGTGTTCAATAGATGCTATTTGTTCTAAAAATATGCTTTGAGTTGTAGCAATCGTGGAAGACTATATGATAGTTGAGTATGTGGGATTTGCTAAATCAAAGCTCTTATATAGACCCTTCTTGAAAATAAGATGAATTGCAATTGTTTGATGACTAAGAACATAGTTTGTTAGTTTTCAAGAAAGTTTATGGTCTATGCTTTAACATGTGAATAGCTTGTTACTTGATCATGAGAAGTTTTTGAGATGAGCTACTGTTATGATATATAATAATGCTAGAAAAAGTGATTGAATTTATCATTGATCAAACTTGTGCACCAGATAGCATTCCACATAAAAAAATCTGCTTTTATCATTTACCTACTTGAGGATGAGCAGGAATTAAGCTTGGGGATGCTCAGAAAATAGCTTAATGTCTATTACGCAACTTTATCCTGGTGGACATTGTTGGGCCTCCAAGTGCAGAGTTTTGTAGGACAGTAGCAAACTTCCCTCAAGTGGATGACCTAAGGTTTATCAATCTGTGGAGGCGTAGGATGAAGATGGTCTCTGTCGGTGTCAAAACCGGCGGATCTCGGGTAGGGGGTCCCGAACTGTGCGTCTAGGCGGATGGTAACAGGAGACAAGGGACACGATGTTTTTACCCAGGTTCGGGCCCTCTCGATGGAGGTAAAACCCTACTCCTGCTTGATTGATATTAATCATATGGGTAGTACAAGAGTAGATCTACCATGAGATCAAGGAGGCTAAACCCTAGAAGCTAGCCTATGGTATGATTGTTGTTCATCCTATGGACTAAAACCCTCCGGTTTATATAGACACCGGAGAGGGCTAGGGTTACACAGAGTCGGTTACAATGGTAGGAGATCTACACATCCGTATCGCCAAGCTTGCCTTCCACGCCAAGGAAAGTCCCATCCGGACACGGGACGAGGTCTTCAATCTTGTATCTTCATAGTCTTGGAGTCCGGCCAATGATGATAGTTCGGCTCTCCAGACACCCCCTAGTCCAGGACTCCCTCAGTAGCCCCTGAACCAGGCTTCAATGATGACGAGTCCGGCGCGCATATTGTCTTCGGCATTGCAAGGAGGGTTCTTCCTCCGAATAATTCATAGAAGATTTGTGAACACCAGGATAGTGTCCGGCTTTGCAAAATAAATTCCACATACCACCGTAGAGAGAATAATATTTACACAAGTTCAATCTGCTGACGTATTTCGTGGCGTGACGTCACACCACGGCCAAGCCTTTACTCGAATCGTTTTTATTGTTCCACCTCAGCGCGTTTAGCGAAGCGGTTTCCTTGGCACGTCTTGTCGAAGCAGAGATTGTGTCCCCCTATTACGGGATTCTCATCAATATGGACATGGGTAACCCAAACGTGCCCGTTGGCTCGCCCCCTCCATCGAAGGCGAGTCCCAAACGGTTACGGGGACGGCTCTTGGTATTCAACCCCTTTATAATGAGACCAAGGCATGTTCCTTTTCTTCAGTATCCAATCGAATCCGCCCCTCACCTCTAGTTCCAACACCCAAGGCTCCAGATTTAGGCGCTTCGGACCTCCGACAATGTCTGGCTCCGACCTACAGGGCCGGTGGATGCCTTCTTCCATCACGGAGGAAGATTTGCTAAAGCTGAGAGATGCCAGGTATCTAACCGGTGAAATTTCACACAGGCTGCCCGCCCAAGGGCAAGTCATTCCTACTCCCGAGCCTGGTGAGAGCGTGGTGTTCGTGTCTCACTTCCATCGGGGTTTAGGCTTCCCGATGGATCCCTTCGTGAGAGGGCTCATGTTTTATTATGGGCTGGAATTCCTTGACTTGGATCCGGAGTCCATCCTCCACATCTCATCGTTCATTGTCGTATGCGAAGCCTTCCTCCACACCACTCCTCACTTAGGATTGTGGCTCAAGACCTTCAACGTGGAGCCGAAGATGATCGAGGAGCGGCAGGCAGAGTGCGGAGGGGCATTTATAAGCAAAAGAGCTGACGCCCCGTGGCCCGAGGGCCTTTTCAGAAGGAGCTCGGTTTGTGGCAACAGGAGTGGTTCTACATCACCGCTCCCAGGGGCACCAGATGGGTGGCGCCGCCTGCCTTTCGCTTGGGCCCTCCACAACGGCTGGCGTCATGGGTCAACAAAGGGCTTGACTGGGGGCCGTCCAAGGACGTGCCATTATTGCAGGGCCGCATTCGAGACCTCCAAGAGAGGGAGATCAATCTGGTTGTAGTGCCACAGGTCATGCTGATTCGGCGCCTTCTGCCCTGCAAACGTCGCCCCCTCTGCCTATGGGAATTCAATCCGAAGGGACCGCAAGCTCTTCAACACTTCATGGGTGCAACACCTGTGGAGATGTATAAACTGTTCTTCGGATCACAAGAGATGTGTCCGGACTTGATCGAGGATGCCGGCCTAAGCTGCAATCGATCGGATACTCAAGTAAGTAGTCCTGTGTCCGGACATACCGTCCGTCCATTTATCATAGATTTGCCCTTTAACCAGCTATCCCTTGAACAGGAGTGGATAGCGAAAGCAAAACTGATACGGAGTCCGGCCCCCCTCCCTGAGACCACGTCGGATCCCGTGTTAGTCAAGATGCTGGAGGTTGCGCCTTCAGAAGAGGGCGAAGGGGAAAACAGGAAAACTACCGCCTCCGCTAAAGAGGCTTTCAAAAAAGGGGGGATCGAGAATCCCTCCCTCCAGGGGGAGAAGAGGACCGCTTCCGAAGATCCGGAGGCCAAGGCCTCAAAGCAGGGGAAGAAATCTTCACCGGAGGGTCCTGCGCCAGGAGAAGCCCCGACCGCACTATTTCCCCAAGGGAATCAGCCCTCTAGCGAGCCATAAGTAGAAAGGGGAGTTTTGTAATAAGGGACATCCCTGTTTTTACTTCTAAGGATAACCAAAGTTTTTACCTTGTAGTTCGGATCTCAGCCCTTCTCAGCAGAGCTCATCTTCGGGGGATCTTCGTCCGGAGATGATGGAGAGCGAGACGCCTCCATCTGCCGCGCTGTCGAGCAGGGCAGACGACCCTGAGGTGTCGTCGCGGAGGGTCTCCCCCAGTCCGGCGGGGCCGAAGAGTTCGGCACCAACTGGTGTACGGCCGGAGGAGCTGAAGGATCTGCTCGGGCGGGCGTCTATCTCAGAAGATCACCGTACATTGATGAGTACGGTGATTGAAAGGATTTCATCCACTGAGAGCGGGTTGCATGAGGCCGTCAGAAGTTTACTGATGGGGTTTGAGGTACGTAAAAATGATATACCTTTTGACAGTTTTGCGCATAGAGTGCGCCCTGTATAGATAGTAGCCCCTGAGACTCGGTATGTTGTCAAAAGCGACAGCATGCCGAGGATCATAATCTCAGTTATAAGATGTCGCCCTTCCTATTCAGGTGGCGGAACGTTCGGTGGCCAGCCGGACTGATAGAGTTGCCGAACTGAAGTGGCAACTTGACGTTGCGGATGCGGACATCGCGCTGGTCAATAAACGACTCGACGAGTCACAAGGTATGTGGCTTCTCCGCGGACACCTTTGTAAGGGGGCTTGATGCCCGTGCCTTACAACATGTATGCTTGTTGTAGATGGCGCCGCTGCTATGGAGGACCTTCGGGCGGAGCTTGCCCGGGCCAAGGAGCAAGACAGAAAAAGTGATGCGGCTGCCTCGAAGGCGGCCGAAGAGCTAAAAGCCGAACAGGCTGCTCACTACCGAAGCAGGGAGAAAATGGCCGAAATGGCCGTGAAGCTGAAGGATGCTACCGTCCGCTATGAGTTTCTTGAAAGAGAACGCCGAGTGGAGCAAGAGGACCTAAAGAAGGCCACCGCCGAAGCCAAGGATGCCCGCTCCGTGATGAGGGCTATAAAGGAGGAGTTGCGTCAGGCCGGGGATATTGCGGCTGGAAAGCCCTTTCTGCTGCGTAGGAAGTTCACGGACCCGAAGTATGCTCAGTTGGGCCAGTTGTGGGGTGCGGAGGATGCTTATCTGAATTTGGCGGCGAGTGCGGCGGACGCAGTCGTGCACTTCCGAAGCCAAAAGGATCACAGAATGGAAGAGCTTTTTTGGTCTCAATTCCATAATCCGGAGCATCCACTTCCGTTACCCGATCGGTTGGCTGAGTGGGCTGAGCTGAACAGGTTGTCCGGACTTGCCATGAAGGATGTCGTGGCTCATCTGTGGCCGAAAAGGCCCGAGCCGAAGAGTTATTTTGGCTTGGTGCAGCAGTTCCTTGATGCGGTGCCGCATATCAAGGTGATGAAGCGGTCGGCATGCATAGAGGGTGCACGGATGGCTCTCGCCCGTGTCAAAACATACTGGGCAGAAATGGAGGCCACCGACGTTGCATCTCGGGATTCGGACAGGAGCCGATTACCAGCCGAGCACTATTTTGGGGAAGTCCTGCAGGGCGCTTGTTTAATAGAGTCGCAGTGCTTGAAAATGTTATGTTCAAATGACATGTATGATTTGTGAAACCATATTTATAATATAAGGGCTTTTTATACTTGTGCGTTCAAGTATTGAAATACCTCCTGTGCGGTCATTAATGTATATGTATATATAACCTGAAAGATGGCAGTCTTCGGCTTCAGCCCCCACGCACATGATGCGGGGGTGTTTGCAAAAAGCGCAGTTTCACACTTAATCCAACGTCTTGGTCCTGTGAAGGAGGTGATAGCGTAGCAAACTAGGCAACCGGACTATAATGCTTTATCACTTTCACTTAGCCATAGGAGTTCGATGGTGGGGCTACTATATAGCCCCTAGGGGCACCGCGCTCTCCGAACTCGGGGCGCGTGTGTGCCTGACCAGGAAACGGTCCTTCATCAAAGCAGAGGAATTCTAAACATTCCGGTAGTCGATCGAGTGGTTGACCAGTCTCTCGCTATATCATGATAGTCAGTTTTCGGCTTTCTCTACTGAGGTGCTCACCAGGCCGAACCGGGGCACAATCGCAGTAGTTCTCCTGGTGCCGCGTTAGCCGATAGAACGCAACGTAAGGCAGCAAAACACAGGAGCCGGGCAAACCCAACATTTGACCAAAGACATGATTCGGAGCTGATGCATATAAGGCCTAACTCGAGATGCCGAACACTCCCTAAGGTATTCGGTCTTTATGAAAACGGGCAAAACAATGCCCTAAGCCCCTAGTGTCCAGGTACGCGCAAAAACTTCTAACGCGGCCGATGCCAAAACGCCAGCCTCCTCCTCGGTTATGGTAAGAAAACGGGGGATGTGTATCAACAAGAGACAGTAAAAAAGGTTTACGCAGGGTCTTAATCTGAAGAGAATCCTTGCAACGGGTCCCTGCTGCACGTCTGCGCCTGTGTCTCCGTTGTGCTGTATCCTGGATGGGTGTAACACGTTGTTCCTCTATAAAAGAGAAGAACTTAGTTTGAAAAAATATCGTGCGAAAAATGTATTTGTTAAAATAAACATAGTATGATTCAAAAAATGAATAAAATTGAGCTTTATTGGCTCTTATTGTGTATGCGTGCAGCCCCTTGTAAGGGGGTACGCGACTGGTGATCCCCTTGTTTATTTATACCTGACTCGCCTGACCGTGTCCGGGGTCTGAATGACCTGTTTAGGGGCTTTGATCAGCAAAGCCGGATTAGTGTGTGGCTGTCAAGGCAATCTCACGTTCTTCCGTAGTCAAGGAACACTCGAAGTTACCCTTTAATGAGATGATGCCGCATGGACTGGGCATTTTAAGTGTAAGAGACGCGTAATGCGGTATTGCGTTAAAGCGGGCGAAAGCTTCGCGTCCCAATAGTGCTTGATGGCTACTTTTAAATGGGGCGATATGGAAGATTAGCTTTTTGCGACGAAACTTGTCGGATGAACCGAACACAACTTCTAGTAGTAAGGAGCCCGTACAATTGGCATAAGGGCCTAGCGTCACTCCTTTAAAGGAAGTATTGCTATGGCGAATTTTG
This sequence comes from Triticum aestivum, assembly GCF_018294505.1. NCBI lineage: Eukaryota > Viridiplantae > Streptophyta > Magnoliopsida > Poales > Poaceae > Triticum > Triticum aestivum. The sequence continues at coordinate 200,595,910 of NC_057801.1, read as the reverse complement.
GTAGGGTCTATCCCCATTCTGCAGACTGTGTCCTGGTATAGCAGGTTTATATCACTGCCGCCATCCATTAGGACTTGTGTAAATTGTAGTCCGTCGATTATAGGATCCAATATCAAAGCAGGCCATCCTACGTTTCGAATACTTCTGGAGTAATCCTGATGGCCGAAAGTAATTGGTTTTGACATCCAGTTTCGGGACTCCGCTGGGGTGGACCGTGCGGCGCGTACTTTAGTAGGCGCCGCCCTATTTTTCCTTGGTATCACTTGAAGTGAATTCACTGTTTTGACCTCTTGTGGGAAATTCTTTTGTTTTCCGGCGCTCTGCTTGTGGGGTTCGTCATCGTCCTCACTTGGTGTGTCGAGCCCCTTGTGTTCGGCGTTAAGTCGGCCGGACTGCTTGAAGACCCAACAATCTCTGTGGGTATGGTTTGCAGGCTTCCTGCGGATACTGTGGATTTGACATATTCTGTCCAAGATTTTGTTTAGGTTGGATAGCTCGTCACTGTTGTCCTTAAGAGGCAGTGTTTTGTTGTTCAGCCGAGAGCTTTTGAACCCGGAGTTGACTGCCATGCTCTTTGGGCCATTTTCCTTAGTCCGGCACTGGTCTTTTTTGCGTCGTGGTTTCCCATTTCCATCACTGACCTCGGATGTACTCGGGTCGCTGGTGCTGCATCTTGCCAGCCAGCTATCTTCTCCCGCGCAAAAGCGGGTCATGAGGCTTGTTAGTGCGGCCATTGTCCTTGGCTTTTCCTGGCCGAGGTGTCTGGCGAACCATTCATCATGGACGTTATGTTTGAAGGCTGCTAAGGCTTCGGCGTCCGGACAGTCGACTATTTGGTTCTTTTTGGTGAGGAACCTGTTCCAGAATTTGCAGGCTGACTCTTCGGGCTGTTGAGTTATGTGACTTAAATTGTCTGCATCCGGAGGGCGGACATAAGTCCCCTGAAAATTTGCCCGAAACGCATCCTCAAGCTCTTCCCAACTTCCAATGGTATTTTCTGGGAGGCTTTTGAGCCAATGCCGGGCTGGCCCTTTGAGCTTGAGGGGCAAGTATTTTATGGCATGGAGGTCATCTCCTCTAGCCATATGTATGTGTAGGATGTAATCCTCAATCCAGAATCCAGGGTCTGTTGTTCCGTCATATGCCTCTATGTTTACGGGCATGAATCCCGCTGGAAATTCATGATCCAGCACCTCATTGGTGAAACATAGGGGGTGTGCGGCGCCTCTGTATTTGGGTGTACCGTTATTTTCGAACACTCACTTGTGTTGTGTTGCTCCCTGGAGCCTTCTTTCTTGGCCCGTAGATGGACCTGACTGGGCCATCCTTTTTGTGAGGATCCTTATGTGGATCGTGTGCCGGCTTGTGTGCGGCGCCGCTTGCCGCTCTTTGCTTGTCATGTGGTTGTCTATTCGATCGGGCGGCCTCTTTGTTTTTTGATTGTGGGGGCTCTAAGGCCTCTTCGTCAAATTCGGTCATAGTTTGCGCTTCGGGTAGCTCTTTGTTTGGCGGCTATCGCCGTACTTGTCCGCGGTCTTGAGTACTTTGCTCCATCTCATTCTGAGTACGTCTTCCGCTGTTTTGAGCTTCCGTTTCTGCTTCTTCAGACTTCGTGCAGTGGTGACGAGCCTTTTGTGAAGGTTCTTCTGTTCCAACGATGTGTCTGGCGTGAGATCATCTGGACTGTTGTTTTCGCCGGGGATGGGTTGTTTATCCAATTCATCCTGTTCGGATGGTTACTTGGTGGCATGTTCGTCATCCACTGGTTCGCCCTGCTCTACGGCTGGGTCTGTATGGTTGCTGTCGTTGTCGAGGCGGGACTTTGGGCGGCGCTTGCGTCACCGTTTCGGCTGTTTTTCGGTGGAATTATCCTTCACAGCGTCCCGTTGTTCCTCGTTATCGCTTCCTTTTGGTGTATCCACCATATATACATCATGAGTTGAGGTGGCTTTCCAGTGCCCTCTGGGCGTTGGTTCTTGGTTGTCCCCGACATCGTCGTCCATACCGTCGATATCTTCGGAGTCGAGATCTAGCATGTCGGTTAAATCATCAACAGTTGCTATGAAGTGGGTGGTGGGTGGGCTTTGAATTTCTTCGTCGTTCATATCCCAACCATCCTGGCCATAATCCGGCCAAGTCTCTCCTGATAGAGAGAGGCACTTTAGCGAATTCAGGATGTCGCTGAAAGGCGAGTGCTGAAGGATGTCCGCAGCGGTGAACTCCATGGTCGGCGCCCAATCGGATTTGATTGGCAGAAGCGCGGAAGGTTCGGGGTCTGGAGAAGAGTCTGGCACCTCGGAGTCACAAGTTTTACCAGGGACAGGGTCGGTATTCGGCTCCATCGCCATAGCAGCCCCCGAGGCGGTGTCTAGCCACCCATCCTCGATTGGCGCAGTCGGCTCCGAGTTAAGGGTCGGAGCGGGCTCTTGTGCAGCCTCCAGGGCACTGTCCGGCAGCAGGGCTAAGTCATGCCCTTCGTGACAGTGCGGCGCGCTCGGCCGTGGCTCGAATCCGTCGAAGATCAAGTCTCCGCGGATGTCGGACGTATAATTCAAACTTCCAAATCTAACCTGATGGCCAGGGGCGTAGCTTTCGATCTGCTCCAGATGGCCAAGCGAATTGGCCCGCAGTGCAAAGCCACCGAATACGAAGATCTGTCCGGGGAGGAAAGTCTCACCCTGTATTGCGTCGTTGTTGATGATCGAAGGAGCCATCGGGCCTATGAGCGACGACATAGAGGAACTCTCAATGAAAGCACCAATGTCGGTGTCAAAACCGGCGGATCTCGGGTAGGGGGTCCCGAACTGTGCGTCTAGGCGGATGGTAACAGGAGACAAGGGACACGATGTTTTTATCCAGGTTCGGGCCCTCTCGATGGAGGTAAAACCCTACTCCTGCTTGATTGATATTGATGATATGGGTAGTACAAGAGTAGATCTACCACGAGATCAAGGAGGCTAAACCCTAGAAGCTAGCCTATGGTATGATTGTTGTTCATCCTATGGACTAAAACCCTCCGGTTTATATAGACACCGGAGAGGGCTAGGGTTACATAGAGTCGGTTACAATGGTAGGAGATCTACACATCCGTATCGCCAAGCTTGCCTTCCACGCCAAGGAAAGTCCCATCCGGACACGGGATGAGGTCTTCAATCTTGTATCTTCACAGTCATGGAGTCCAGCCAATGATGATAGTTCGGCTATCCAGACACCATCTGGTCCAGGACTCCCTTAGTCTCTCTCAAACAACCCTGCAACCAAATAATAAAGTGTCTCTTGTGTCACCAACACACCCTATACAATGGTAAATTGTATAGGTGCACTAGGTCGGCGAAGAGATGGTGATACAAGTGTAATATGGATAGTAGATATAGGTTTTTGTAATCTGAAATTATAAAAACAGCAAGGTAACTAGTAACAAAAGTGAGCGAAAACGGTATTGCAATGCTTAGAAACAAGGCCTAGGGTCCATACTTTCACTAGTGGAAGTTCTCTCAACAATAATAACATAATTAGATCATATGACAATCCCTCAACATGCAACAAAAGTCACTCCAAAGTTCCTACCGTGGAGAAAATAAGATGAAATTGCTGGTAGGGTACAAAACCACCTCAAAGTTATTCTTTTCGATCAATCCATTGAGTTGTTCCTATAAGTGTCACAAACAGCCCTAGAGTTCGTAGTAAAATAACACCATATGACACACATCAATCAACCCTAATGTCACCTAGATACTCCAATGTCACCACAAGTATCCGCGGGTTTGATTATACAATATGCATCACACAATCTCAGATTCATCTATTCAAACCAACACAAAGAACTTCAAAGACTGCCCCAAGATTTCTACCGAAGAAACAAGGACGAAAATGTGCATCAACCCCTATGCATAGATTACCCCAACGTCACCTCGGGAATCCGCAAGTTGAGTGCCAAAAAATACATCAAGTGAATCAATAGAATGCCCCATTGTCACCACGGGTATCTCACGCAAGTCATACATCAAGTGTTCTCAACTCCATAATAGTATTCAATCCGAAAATAGTGAAACCTCAAAGGTAAAACTCAATTCATTACAAGAAGATAGAGGGGGAGAAACACCACATGAATCAACTATAGTAGCAAAGCTCGCGGTACATCAAGATCGTGCCAAATCAAGAACATGAGAGAGAGAGATCAAACACATAGCTACTGGTACATACCATCAGCCCCGATGGTGAACTACTCCCTCCTCGTCATGGAGAGTGTCGGGATGATGAAGATGGACACCGGTGATGATTCCCCCTCTAGTAGGGTGCCCGAATAGGGTACCAATTGGTTTTTGGTGGCTACAGAGGCTTGCGGCGGCGGAACTCCCAATCTAGGTTTATTTTTGGGCATTTCTGTATTTATAGGAATTTTTGGCGTCGGTTTCACGCCATCGGGGGTCCACGAGTCAACGACAAGGACGGAGGACGCGCCCGGGGGGTAGGGCGCCCCCTCCAACCTTATGGTTGGCTCGGGACTCTTCTGGCCCAACTCTTTTGCTTCGAGGGCTTCTTCTGGTCCATAAACAATTACCATAAATTTTCAGCTCGTTTGGACTCCGTTTGATATTCCTTTTCTGCAAAATTCAAAAACAAGGAAAAAACGGAAACTGGCACTGGGCTCTAGGTTAATAGGTTAGTCCCAAAAATCATATCAAATAGCACATAAATGCATATAAAACATCCAAGATAGATAATATAATAGCATGGAACAATCAAAAATTATAGATACGTTGGAGATGTATCACAAGTCTTTCTTGAAAATATGGATTCCGATAATTGCTATGAAATATTGAAAGAAGAATTTAACAAAGTGTTTGGTGTGAGTTTCTTGAATGATAAGAATGCTTTCAATGTAGTTAGTATGCTTTCCATGAATTTTACTAAATCTAATGATGATTGCACTAGTCATGACAAAATTTCTGAAGAAAAGTTTCTTATAAACATATCAATTTTGGTGGAGAACATAGACCTTGTGAAAAAGTGTCAATTAGGGATGATAAATCTTGTAAGAAGCAAAAACATGACAAAACTAAATGTTGGCTTAAGATATTAGATGTTTATGCTAGAAATTTATGTTCTTTTTATCCCATTACTTGTTAACTTGGCAATAAAGTTGGTCATCTTAATTTTCAATGCATGCATTTTCATGATCGAATCATGGCCAAATATTTTGATGATATGATCGCCCTTGAAGTTTATAATGAACTTAGTCTACTTTTGGGGTGTAAATAATTGACAAATAAAAATAATTGGTTTGAAGTATTCGTTCTCGCAGAGGCAAATGAAATTCATCTAAGGTATATATATATATATATATATATATATATATATATAGTGGTAAAATGCAATGATAATACTTATATTGCCAATTACTAAAGGACATGAATTCCAATGAAACATAAGATAAAGGTTGCTACTAATGGAAAGGTAAAATATTTCCCAATTCCCTCCTATTGTTTCTTATCTTGAATCAGGTAATGAGGAGGAGCTTCCTTTGCAACAAATCTCTTAAATAAGAAACTCGAAAAAATTAATTAAACCTACACTTAACATGGTGAAGAAGAAGAAGACGAAAACAAGGAGAAGTAAAGACAAAAGGGTATCTCTCCCAAATAATGTTGCTCCTATGGTTGTTGATATCTCCTTTTTATTGATCCGGCATTGAATAGAAAAGAGTATCGCGCACCTATTTCCGAGAGGTGGCTCTGGGTTATCAAACCCATGAGAGGAAGATTCCCTTGAAGTGATGGTCCCTAGCAACCTTTCGTGAAAGTGTCAAATCTAGCTTTTGACTAGATAAGCCAGCAAATAGTTAGTCAAACACTTATAATAAAAAGAGGTACGGGTATGAGGTCTTATGCTTACAATCTTGTATTTGCGATGGGATCAAATAAGACATTAGTTTTTGCGCTGGAAGTCACCCGTCGAGATGTGCTTGTTATGGATCGAAGTGGGGGGGGTGTCCAAATAACATCTTGACCGGCACGAGCTCTACATCAAGACTCTGTTGTCCTACCGCAGGCCCTATCCATCATGTGGGTTTACCTCGATAATCAAGATAATGAAATCAGACAAGAGCTTTGTGCGTTTAATGGCCACACCTCATTTATCCCCAAGGATATGATCCATGTTACCCTACTAAACCTTATTTTCAGCGGTGTTCGGTATAACACTTCATGGTCTCCTTGCTCCTATCCTCACCGGTGCTCGATCTCCATGATCCTGGGTACATGCAGGTAGGAAGATCGTGAACAAGACAAGAGACATCTTCATGGAACAATTTTATTCACACATAAGGGAAGTTATATCGAAGTCTTCCATTGATCCCCAAAATAAATACCTCGGGTTGCAAGGCTTATGCCTCAAACCATACCTTACCGAATTACTCATACATGGAGATTTTAGCCACTTTTGCTTCCATCTCTTGGATCTTCCTTCAAGTGTCTGCACATCATTTGTCAGTCCAATAACCTTACTGGTTTATTCACCAAGTAACTTATCATGGTTCTTCAAGTCATTCTTGAAGTTTTCATTCTGCTCAGTCTGACTACCAATAAAACTTTTAAGAGTTTCTTCAAGAGTATTTCCATTGCTAGCATTAGCTCCATTAAAATTATTGGATGCTCCTCCATTACTAGGATAAGGAAGTCTAGGAGCATACCCACTAGTTTTCCAATTAGGATTGTAGCTACTACAAGCTATAAAATTCACATCACTAGTTTCTTCACTAGTGATAACATTCACGTTTACCTCTTCTTTACCTTTTATCACGGAGATAAGTTCATCAAGCTTGGGTGCCAACTCTATGCTACTTTCTTCCATGTCATTCACACTTTTAAAGGTGGTCCTTTCAACATGCCATTGGGCATGGTTATCTTGCATATCATCCAATAATTTCTTGACATCTTCTATGGGCTTTCCCATGATTGTTCCTCCTGCAGTTGTATCAATCATAGTTTTTAACGTATGATTCAAACCATTATAAAACATATGGAGGATTAACCACTCCCGCATTCCATGATCAGGACAGTTTCTAATAGCTTCCTTCATTCTATCCCATGCAAGGACTAGTGGCTCACGTTCCTCTTGCTTGAAACATGTAATCTGAGAACATAATTGCATAATCTTTGTAGGTGGACAATACTTAGATAACAATTTACTGCAACAATCAGCCCTAGAAGTAATACTGCCCTTAGCTAGTGCAAGAAGCCATTCCTGAACTTTTCGTCTTAAGGAAAAAGGAAATAGATGCAATTTCAGTGCATCAAGATCATAATCCTTTATTTGTGTCATGTTGCGCAATTTAGTGAAATTGTGTAGGTGCATACCGGCATCCTTAGAAGCAGAGCCTCCAAAGTGGTCCTATTGAACCATGGAAACTAAGTTCGATTTGATCTCATACTCAATGGCTTCTACCTCAGGTTCTGTTATAGGTTCACACATGAAGTTGTTGTTGGGAGTAGCAAAACCCCCATGATTACGAGCCATAGTAATCTTTTGGTTTTTTCAACTGACAAGACTTGCAACTACAAACTAAAACTTAAACTAAAAATAGAAAAGTAAATACAAAAATTGAAAACTAACTTTAACAAAAACTCTAAACAAAAAGACTAGTAGTACTAAACTCCTCCCCGGCAACGGCGCCAGAAGAAGGGTGTGATATCTCCTTTTTATTGATCTGGTATTGGAACAGAAAAAAGTATCCCGCACCTATTTCCCCAGAGGTGACCCTGGGTTATCAAACCCATGAGAGGAAGATTCCCTTGAAGTGATGGTATCTAGCAAGCTTTTGTCAAAGTGTCAAATCTAGCTTTTGACTGGATCACCAAGCAAATAGTAATTCAAACACTTACAATAAAAAGAGGTATGGGTATGAGGTCTTATGCTTACAACCTTGTATTTGCGATGGGATCAAATAAGATATTAGTTTCTGCACTGGAAGTCACCAGTCGACATGTGCTTGTTACGGATTGAAGTGGGGGATGTGTCCAAATAACATCTTGACCGACACGAGTCCTGCGTCAAAAATGAGTTGTCCTACTGCACGCCCTATCTATCGTGTAGGGTTACCTTGGTAATTAAGATAATGAAATCAGACAAGATCTTTGGTCATTTAATGATTACACCTCATTTCCCCAAGGATACGATCCATGTTACCCTACTACACCTTACTGTCACCGGTGTTCGGTATAAGCCTTCATGGTCTCCTTGCTCCTAGCCTCACCAGTGCTCGATCTCCATGATTCTGGGTACCTACAGGGATGAAGATTGCGAACAAGACAAGCGACATCTTCACGGTACAATTTGATTTCACACATACGTGACGTTATATCAAAGTCTTCCATTGATCCTCCCAACAGATACCTTGGGTTGCAAGGCTTATGCATCAACCCATACCTTACCGAACTACTCACACATGGAGATCAGATCGCAGAAGAAAGCATTGAAGAACACATCTTGAGATTTATTAATTGCAATATGTTTTACAATGGATGCCTTGTGTGATGCACAATTACAAGTATGAATGGGATGGATGAGCTCTATGGTGGTGGTGGAGATGGCTCTAGACATGGCGACGGCTAGGGTTTGTGGATGAGGATGATGATGAAGAGGTTTTGGCTTCTAGGCTCCTTGCTCGTATCTCTATTGACATTTCGACGATGTCCCTTTTTAGCGTAAGTTGTTGGGTTGGACAATCTGCCTCGGAATTCATGCCATACAGACACTCATGGAACACCATCTTCTGTGTTGTCTTCGCGCATACGTCTCCTAGTGATTCCTTCCTCCTCCATTCTCCTTCCATTCCATTTCCACATGAGATTTCTTCCCTTTTTAGCCTATTTCTTGTGGAAACACATCAAAGAGAGGATTTGTGGAATCCTTTGCATTCATTAGTCATTAGTACCAATATCGAAGCAAATATCTCTTTTTGATTGAAATATCTTTCTTTAAACAAAGGTGAAATGAGTGTAAAAATATCACCCATCAACTCCCCCAAGATTAAACTTAATCGTTCTCGAGCGATATAAACAGAAATTCTAATCATAAGGAACTCAGTTGTTTAAACCTAGATAATGAGAAGGTTTTTGTTCACTTACGACTGGTACCCCTAGATAGCCCTCCACTTCTTGACTTGAAAACCTAGAATAGTTGTAGCGGTGGCATGGTTATAGTGCAAGTATTAGTGAAGCAAAGATAATCAACGCAAAGTTCTTGATCTATTAGATAAAACAACTCTGCAACACTCTATTTTATTTATTCTCGACAACACTTGCTTGCCTGGAATGCACAGAAGGATCTTTCTTTAGATAGAGCCAATAAAGCATAGGTTAGGGAGTGAAAGCATGTAGTAAAATATGATGCTCTAACGCTCTTAAGCACACCTACAATCATTTCCTCCTCTAGGCTCTTAAGTACTTTATTTCAATCATTGTGTGCTAGAACTTTGATTGTCACGTGAAGGGATTATGCCAACTAAGTGATCATGCATAGGTTTTTGCTGTGGCTTAATGTTTAGGAACTATGGACCTCTGATATTGTCTCTTGAGAGATCTTTTGATCAGTTCCTTTTATTTACCACATGCACACCATTTCAAGAGAAAGCCGAATAATATGTGTTTGTAGTGTTGCCACTACGTACAGTAACAAACTCACAACCGAAATCCGAGCTATCACTTGTGGTGGATCGTTCATTGGCCAGCGGAGTCCTTAGCATAACATAAAGAAAGGTGATGAAGCCACAATTACACACGTAAACATGCATATAGTAGTAGGGCCATGGAAACAGCGAGGAACTGAAGCACGATGTAAGAGATACAACAAAGATTTTTGGCATAATCTCGTTCACCCTTCAACTAAGTTCCTATAGATAATTTAATCCACAAGTCCTATCAAGTCTATTGAAATTAACAACATGGGGTTGAGAAATTCAATCATCACTTCTACTACAATTTTCTCAACTCCCAAGTCTTGAAAGACTTTCTCTTGTGCATAGTTATTCTTAGTTAATAACATTTCATTCAAAAATAGTCCCATGACAAGTCTTGGTTGTCTAAACATAACAAAACAAAGGCTGCAAGATTATTTCTGCTACTAGAATAAAACCTTTGTCTTAACTATCAAGACTTACTCCCATCTGCACATATCACACATACTACTACTACTACATCTACTCTAAGCATTTCAAGTGCAAAAGACGGCGGTTTTAGGACATACCTTCATGGTTGCTAATTTACACACTTCTCTTCCTTACTCTTGCATTCCTCGTTGTCCGGCGTTGATCAATTCCTCTGAAAACAAAATGCAAACGAACTCCAAAGGACAAGATAAAGGACAAGAGCAAATGAAGCTTATTCTAGTGTTTTGGTTTTTTGGGTTTTTGAGAACTAACTTGCAATCAAAAATTCTCAAAGGCAAAATAAAAATAAAAAGCAAATAATAGCAAAGTGTTGGAACAAACCAACACGAGTGTTTTGAAGCTCCTCGAGCTTAAGTACAACATAATTACAATTTATTCAAATACTGCCACATCTTGATGTAGAAGTGGTGATAATCTCCCCCAAGCTTAGGATTTTGCAAGCCCAAACTAGCAAAATCATTGTGGCGGTTGGTCAGGAGCCCACTCCGGGCTCCAGCCGGAGAAGTTTCATGTTCATGTAGGTGGACGTGCCTAGAAGGCATGTAGTGAGGTTTCTCATATCGTCAATGGAGCCCTGGAGGTTGCCGAGGTCCACATAGGTGGTGTAGTCTTGTTGGGGTTGATCCTATTCTTCGTTGGTGGCGAGTTCTGCTTCATCTACTTATTCTGGTTCTGGTCCTTGGTTAAAAGTTGCATCTCCTTCCTATGCAACATAATGCATTTGTCCATGCTCGATGTAGAAACGGTTAGGCATAGGAGTAGGCAACAAGTGTGCCACTCTAGGAATTCTAATGCAATGCCGACCTTTAGGAACTACTACCATTCCAGATCTATTAAGAACACGTGTTAGGCCATATTTCTCCCTAAGTGGTTTTGGTGATTGACAATAACATGTTTGCGGACTAATCATGTGCATTGAGGTTTTCAGTCTATCAAGCATATGGCACAAGACGATTCATGCCCCTTGTAATTTCAAGAGAAGACGGTTTACTTTCCAGTGTTTCTTTTCTGGTGGACTTGAGTCATAGGGAAAACCGTACTATCAAGAGGGGGTCCGCATAGGAAAGGTTTGGGTGGAATCAGCACGTACACACTCATCTTGCAACCATCAAACCCTTCTGTCTCACTGGAGTTGTCCTCCATTTGCATCGAAGTAGGGGACTAGAACCACAAGCGGTAGTACCGTTGGCTGCAGCTGTACTATCGCCTATAGGCGGTAGTACCGCTGTAACCACTATTCGCACTACCGCTCGTGGTTGGGTCCTCAATTTTTTGTGTCGAGATTTACAATGGTTCCTCCGGGTTACTACCGTGCTACTTGTTTGTCCCCAGAGAATGGGCGGTTGTAGCAGAAGTAGTTGGCGCGGTAGTACCGCCTCTAGGCGGTAGTACCGCTCCTACTACCGTGGCTACCCCCGCCCGACCCTCCGTTTTCCCCTATTTTCCTTTGTCTCCTGTGCGTACTTTAGGGAGCGGTAGTACCGCTTGTCTGCGGGCTGAGAGGTTCATAACAGTTCGATTTGTCCCCCACTATAAAAGGGGGTCTTCTTCCCCAAGAAGACTCATCTCTTTCTCCCCCAAACTCCATCGTTACTCCAAAGCTCATTTTCGCCCGATCTCTCTCCCTAGCCAATCAAACCTTTTGATTTTCTAGGGATTGGTTGAGAAGGCCCGGATCTACACTTCCACCAAGAGATATTTGATTCCCCTCACTATCCCTTGTGGATCTTGTTACTCTTGGGTGTTTCAGCACCCTAGACGGTTGAGGTCACCTCGGAGCCACATTCCATTGTGGTGAAGCTCCATGGTATCGTTGGGATACTCCAATAAAGTTATGGAGACTGCCCCAACTTTGTTTGTAAAGGTTTGGTCGCCGCCTTCAAGGGCACCACTAGTGGAATCACGGCATCTCGCATTGTGTGAGGGCGTGAGGAGAATACGGTGGCCCTAGTGGCTTCTTGGGGATCATTGTGCCTCCACACCGCTCCAACGGGGACGTACTTCCCCCAAAGGGAAGGAATTTCGGTAACACATCCTCGTCTCCACCAGCTCCACTTGTGGTTATCTCTTTCCTTTACTTTGTGCAAGCTGTTGTTGTTGTTGTTGTTGTTGTTGTTGTTGTTGTTGTTGTTGTTGTTGTTGTTGTTGTTGTTCTTGTTGTTGTTGTTGTTGTTGTTGTTCTTGTTGTTGTTGTTGTTGTTGTTGTTGTTGTTTTTGTTGTTGTTGTTGTTGTTGTTGTTGTTGTTGTTGTTGTTGTTGTTGTTGTTGTTGTTGTTGTTGTTGTTGTTGTTGTTGTTGTTGTTGTTGTTGTTGTTGTTGTTGTTGTTGTTGTTGTTGTTGTTGCTAGTTATCCATAAGTGGCTCTCATGATAGATTCATATGGTAATTTTATTTTCTTTCTAGGGAAGTGTTCCATGCCCTTTTTTAAGGGAAATTGGAATCTAATATTCCCTTCCTTCATATCAATAATTGCACCAATCGTTCTAAGGAAAGGTCTACCAAGAATAATAGGACATGAAGGATTGCAATCTATATCAAGAACGATAAAATCTACGGGCACATAATTCCTATTTGCAACAATAAGAACATCATTAATTCTTCCCATAGGCTCTTTAATAGTGGAATCCGCAAGATGCAAGTTTAGAGAGCAATCATCAAAGTCACGGAAATCTAGCAAATCACACAAAGTTTTGGGAATAGTAGAGACACTAGCACCCAAATCACACAAAGCATGAAACTCATAATCTTTAATTTTAATTTTAATAGTATGTTCCCACTCATCATAGAGTTTTCTAGGGATAGAAACTTTCAACTCAAGTTTTTCTTCATAAGATTTCATCAAGGCATCAACAATGTGTTCGGTAAAGGCCTTATTTTGACTATAAGCATGAGGAGAATCTAGCACGGATTGCAACAAGGAAATACAAACAATTAAAGAACAATTTTCATAATTAAATTCCTTGAGATCCAAAATAGTGGGTTTAGCAACATCTAGGTTTTTATTTCTTTCAATCCCACTTTTATCAAATTCATCATCAAGATCTAGAAACTCCGAATTCTTAGAACGCCTTCTAGGTAAAGGAAGATCATATTCAGCTTCATCAAGATTCATATTGCAAAACAAAGATTCAATGGGTGACACATCAATAACTTTTAGATCTTCATCTTGATTTTCATAGGAATTGGAAGAACACACTTTCATAAAGGCATCTTTGGAAGCACGCATCCTAGCGGTTCTTTCTTTGCACTCATCAATGGAAATTCTCATGGCTTTGAGAGACTCATTGATATCATGCTTAGGAGGAATAGATCTAAGCTTTAAAGAATCAATTTCAAGAGAAATTCTATCAACATTCCTAGCCAAATCATCAACTTTAAGCAATTTCTCTTCAAGCAAAGCATTAAAATTCTTTTTTGAATTCATAAACTCTTTCACACTATTCTCAAATTTAGAGGGCATCTTATTAAAATTTCCATAAGAGTTGTTGTAGGAATTTCCATAATTATTAGAAGGATTACTAGGATAAGGCCTATGATTAAAATTCCCCCTATACGCGTTGTTTCCAAAACTATTCCTACCAACAAAATTCACATCCATAGATTCATTATTATTCTCAAGCAAAGTAGACAAAGGCATATCATTGGGATCAAGAGGAGTATTTTTAGGAGCAAACATCTTCATAAGTTCATCCATCTTTTCACTCAAAACATTGATTTCTTCTATAGCATGTACTTTTTTACTAGAAGATCTTTCGGTGTGCCATTGAGAATAATTATCCATAATATTATCAAGCAATTTTGTAGCATCTCCTAACGTAATTTCCATAAACGTGCCTCCCACGGACGAATCTAAAATATTTCTAGAAGCAAAATTCAATCCGGCATAAAAATTTTGTATGATCATCCATGAATTCAAACCATGAGTAGGGCAATTGGGAAGCATCAATTTCATTCTTTCCCAAGATTGGGCAACATGCTCATGATCAAGTTGTTTAAAATTCATAATATCGTTCTAAGAGTGATGATCTTAGCGGGAGGAAAATACTTAGAGATAAAAGCATCTTTGCACTTGTTCCAAGAATAAATACTATTTTTAGGCAAAGACAAAAACCAAACTTTAGCATGTTCTCTAAGTGAAAACGGAAATAACTTCAATTTGACAATATTGTTATTCGTATCTTTCTTCTTTTGCATATCACACAAATCAACAAAATTGTTTAGATGAGTAGCGGCATCTTCACTAGGAGGGCCGGCGAATTGATCTTTCATAACAAGATTCAGCAAAGCGGTATTGATTTCACAAGACTCATCATTATTAAGAGGAGCAATCAGAGTACTAAGGAAATCATTATTATTGGTATTCGAGAAGTCACACAATTTGGTATTATCTTGCGCCATGGCAATAAGTAATCCAACACACAAGCAAACAGAAAGGCAATGGGAAAAGGCAAACGGGAAAGAGAGGAGGAGATTGGGAAAGAGAGTGCGAATAAAATGGAAAGGGTGAAGTGGGGGAGAGGAAAACGAGAGGCAAATTGCAAATAATGTAATGCGAGAGATAGGGATTGTGAAGGGTACTTGGTATTGTGGACTTGCTTGCGTGAGCCTCCCCGGCAATGGAGCCAGAAATTATTCTTGCTACCTCTTGATCACTGCGTTGGATTTCCCCGAAGAGGAGAGGATGATGCAGCAAAGTAGCGTAAGTATTTCCCTCAGTTTTTGAGAACCAAGGTATCAATCCAGTAGGAGACCACGCACAAGTCCCTCGTACCTACACAAAACGATAGCTCCTCGCAACCAACGCGATTAGGGGTTGTCAATGTTGGGGAACATAGCAGAAATTCAAAATTTTCTATGCATCACCAAGATCAATCTATGGAGTAATCTAGCAATGAGGGAAAGGGGAGTGCATCTACATACCCTTGTAGATTGCTAAGCGGAAGCGTTCAAGTGAACGGGGTTGATGGAGTCGTACTCGTCGTGATCCAAATCACCGATGATCCTAGTGCCGAACGGACGGCACCTCCGCGTTCAACACACATGCAGCCCGGTGACGCCTCCCATGCCTTGATCCAGCAAGGAGAGAGGGAGAGGTTGGGGAAGACTCCTTCCAGCGGTAGCACGACGGTGTGGTGGTGGTGGAGGAGCGTGGCACTCCAGCAGGGCTTCGCCAAGCACCGCAAGAGACGAGGAGGGAGAGGGGTAGGGCTGCGCCAAAAGGGAGATCAAATCATATGTTGGGCAGCCTCCAAACCTCAAGTATATATAGGGGGAGAGGAGGGGCTGCGCCCCCACCTAGGGTTCCCTCCCTAGGGGTGGCGGCAGCCCCCAGATCCCATCTGGGTGGCGGCCAAGGGGGGGAGAGAGGGGGGGCGCACCTAGGGTGGGCCTTAGGGCCCATCTGGACCTAGGGTTTGCCCCCTCCCACTCTCCCTGCGCCTTGGGCCTTGGTGGGGGGGCGCACCAGCCCACCTAGAGCTGGTACCCTCACACACTTGGCCCACACAGCCTTCTGGGGCTGGTGGCCCCACCTGGTGGACCCCCGGGACCCTCCCGGTGGTCCTGGTACGTTACCGATAGCACCCGAAACTTTTCCGGTGACCAAAGCAGGACTTCCCATATATCAATCTTTACCTCCGAACCATTCCGGAACTCCTCGTGACGTCCGGAATCTCATCCGAGACTCCAAACAACATTCGGTAACCACGTACATTTATTCCCTATAACCCTAGCGTCATCGAACCTTAAGTGTGTAGACCCTACGGGTTCGGGAGACACGTAGACATGACCGAGACAACTCTCCGTCCAATAACCAACAGCGGGATCTGGATACCCATGTTGGCTCCCACATGTTCCATGATGATCTCATCAGATGAACCACGATGTCGAGGATTCAATCAATCCTGTATTCAATTCCCTTTGTCTAGCGCTTTAGTACTTGCCCGAGATTCGATCGTCGGTATCCCGATACCTTGTTCAATCTCGTTACCGGCAAGTCTCTTTACTCGTTCCTTAACACATCATCCCATGATCAACCCCTTGGTCACATTGTGCACATTATGATGATGTCCTACCGAGTGGGCCCAGAGATACCTCTCCGTCACACGGAGTGACAAATCCCAGTCTCGATTCGTGCCAACCCAACAGACACTTTCGGAGATACCCGTAGTGCACCTTTATAGCCACCCAGTTACATTGTGACGTTTGGTACACCCAAAGCATTCCTACGGTATCCGGGAGTTGCACAATCTCATGGTCTAAGGAAATGATACTTGACATTAGAAAAGCTTTAGCATACGAACTACACGATCTTTGTGCTAGGCTTAGGATTGGGTCTTGTCCATCACATCATTCTCCTAATGATGTGATCCCGTTATCAACGACATCCAATGTCCATGGTCAGGAAACCATAACCATCTATTGATCAACGAGCTAGTCAACTAGAGGCTTACTAGGGACATGGTGTTGTCTATGTATCCACACATGTATCTGAGTTTCCTATCAATACAATTATAGCATGGATAATAAACGATTATCATGAACAAGGAAATATAATAATAATAACTAATTTTTTATTGCCTCTAGGGCATATTTCTAATAGTCTCCCACTTGCACTAGAGTCAATAATCTAGTTCACATCGCCATGTGATTAACACTCACAGGTCACATCGCCATGTGTCCAACATCCAAAGAGTTTACTAGTGTCAATAAACTAGTTCACATCATCATGTGATTAAGACTCAATGAGTTCTGGGGTTTGATCATGTTTTGCTTGTGAGAGAGGTTTTAGTCAACGGGTCTGCAACATTCAGATCTGTATGTACTTCGCAAATCTCTAGGTCATATTGTAAATGCTGCTTCCACGCTCCACTTGGAGCTATTCCAAATGGTTGCTCCACTATACGTATCCGGTTTGCTACTCAGAGTCATTCAGATAGGTGTTAAAGCTTGCATCGACGTAACCCTTTACGCCGAACTCTTTATCACCTCCATAATCGAGAAACATATCCTTATTACTCCAAGGACAATTTTGACTGTTGTCCAATGATCCATTCATGGATCACTCTTGTACCCCCTTGTCAGACACGTGGCAAGGCACATATTAGGTGCGGTACAAAGCATGACATACTGTATAGAGCCTATGGCTAAGGCATAGGGGACGACATTCGTCCTTTCTCTTTCTTCTGCCGTGGTCGAGCTTTAAGTCTTAACTTCATACCTTACAACTCAGGCAAGAACTCCTTCTTTGACTGATCCATCTTGAACACCTTCAAGATCATGTCAAGGTATGTGCTCATTTGAAAGTACCATTAAGAGTTTTTGATCTATCCTTATAGATCTTGATGCTCAATGTTCAAGCAGCTTAATCCAGGTTTTCTATTGAAAAACACTTTTCAAATAACCCTATATGCTTTCTAGAAATTCTACATCATTTCTGATCAACAATATGTCAACAACATATACTCATCAGAAATGCTATAGTGCGCCCACTCACTTCTTTGGAAATACAAGTTTCTCATAAACTTTGTATGAACTTAAAATCTTTGATCATCTCATCAAAGTGTATATTCCATCTCCGAGATGCTTACTCCAGTCCTTAGAAGGACTACTGGAGCTTTGCATACTTGTTAGCATCTTTTCGGATTGACAAAACCTTCTGGTTGTATCTCATACAAACTTTCCTCAAGAAAATCGTCGAGGAAACAATGTTTTGACATCCTATCTGCAAGATTTCATAAATAATGCAGTAACTGCTAATCCAATTCCAACAGACTCTTAGCATCGCTACGAGTGAGAAAGCCTCACCATAGTCAACTCCTTGAACTTGTCGGAAAACATCTTAACGGCAAGTCGAGCTTTCTTAATGGTGATACTTACCATCATTGTTCGTCTTCCTTTTAAAGTCCATCTGCACCCAATAGCCTTATGACCATCAAGTAGTTCTTCCAAATTCTATACTTTGTTTTTACACATGGATCCTCTCGGATTTTATGACCTCAAGCCATTTTTTGGAATTCGGGCCCACCATCGCTTCTCCATAGCTCGTAGGTTCATTGTTGTATAGCAACATGAACTCCAAGACAGGATTACGTACCAATCTGAAATAGTACGCATCCTTGTCGACCTACGAGGTTTGGTAGTGACTTGATCCGAAGTTTCATGATCACTATCATAAGCTTCTACTTCAATTGGTGTAGGTGCCACAGGAACAACTTCATGTGCCCTGCTACACACTAGTTGAAGTGATGGTTCAACAACCTCATCAAGTCTCCACCATCCTCCTACTCAATTCTTTCGAGAGAAAATTTTCCTCGAGAAAGGACCTGATTCTAGAAACAATCGCTTTTGCTTACGGAACTGAGACTAGAGGTATACCCAACTGTTTTGGGTGTCTTATGAAGATGTATTTATCCGCTTTGGGTTCGAGCTTATCATCCTGAAACCTTTTCACATAAGCGTCGCAGCCCCAAACTTTTAAGAAACGACAACTTAGGTTTCTCCAAACCATAGTTCATTCGGTGTCGTCTCAACGGAATTACGTGGTGCCCTATTTAAAGTGAGTGCGATTGTCTCTAATGCCTAACCCATGAACGATAGTGGTAATTCGATAAGAGACATCATGGTACGCACCATATCCAATAGGGTGCAACCATGATGTTCGGACACACCATCACACTATGGTGTCCCAGGCGGTATTAATTGTGAAACAATTTCCACAATGTCTTAATTGCGTGCCAAAACTCGCAACTCAGATATTCATCTCTATGGTCATATCATAGACATTTTATCCTCTTGTCACGAAGATCTTCAACTTCACTCTGAAATTACTTGAACCATTCAATAATTCAGACTTGTGTTTCATCAAGTAAATATTCTCAGTACCTACTCAAATCATCTATGATGTAAGAACATAACGATATCCACTGCGTGCCTCAGCACTCATTGGACTGCACACATCAAATGTATTACTTCCAACAAGTTGCTTTCTTGTTCCATTTTACTAAAAACGAGGCTTTTCAGTCATCTTGCCCATGTGGTATGATTTGCATGTCTCAAGTGATTCAAAATCAAGTGAGCCCTAAACGATCCATCTGCATGGAGTTTCTTCATGCGTGCATACCAATAGAAATGGTTCGCATGTCTCAAACTTTTCAAAAACGAGTGAGTCCAAAGATCCATCAACATGGAGCTTCTTCATGCGTTTTATACCAATATGACTTACATGGCAGTGCCACAAGTAGGTGGTACTATCATTACTATATTTTTGGCATGAACATGTGTATCACTACGATCGAGATTCAATAAACCATTCATTTTGGGTGCAAGACCATTGAAGGTATTATTCAAATAAACAGAGTAAGCATTATTCTCCTTAAATGAATAACCGTATTGCGATAGACATAATCCAATCATGTCTATCCTCAACGCAAACACCAAATAACAATTATTTAGGTTTAACACCAATCTCGATGGTAGAGGGAGCGTGTGATGCTTGATCACATCAAGATTGGAAAACACTTCCAACACATATCGCCAGCTCACCTTTAGCTAGTCTTCGTTTACTCTGCAGCCTTTTATTTCGAGTTACTAACACTTAGCAACCGAACCGATATCTAATACCCTGGTGCTACTAGGAGTACTAGTAAAGTACACATGTATATCCAATATACTTCTATCGACCTTGCTAGCCTTCTCAACTACCAAGTATCTAGGGTAATTCTGCTCTAGTGACTGTTCCCCTTATTACAGAAGCACTTAGTCTCGGGTTTAGGTTCAACCTTGGGTTTCTTCACTAGAGCAGCAGCTGATTTGTCATTTCATGAAGTATCCCTTCTTGCCCTTGCCCTTCTTGAAACTAGTGGTTTCACCAACCATCAACAATTGATGCTCCTTCTTGATTTCTACTTTCGCGGTGTCAAACATCGTGAATCTCTCAAGGATCATCATATCTCACGAAGCTCTAGCAGCTTGGTGGCAATGCCTTTGGAAAAACATCACTATCTCATCTGGAAGATTAACTCTCACTCAATTCAAGTGATTGTGGTACTCAGACAATCTGAGCACAAGCTCAACGATTGAGCTTTTCTCCCTTAGTTTGTAGGCTAAGAACATCGTCGGAGGTCTTATACCTCTTGACGTGGGCACGAGCCTGAAATCCCAATTTCAGCCCTCGAAACATCTCATATGTTCCGCGACGTTTCAAAATCGTCTTTGGTGCCTCAACTCTAAACTGTTTAACTGAACTATCACGTAGTTATCAAAACGTGTGTGTCAGATGTTCGCAACATCCACAGACGACGTTCAAGGTTCAACACATTGAGCTGTGCATTAAGGACATAAGCCTTCTTCGAAGCAACGAGGACAATCCTCAGTTTACGGACCTAGTCCGCATAATTGCTACTATCAACTGAATTTTCTCTCGGAACATATCTAAATAGTAGAACTAAAGCGGGAGCTTACGACATAATTTGCAAAGATCTTTTGACTATGTTGAGGATAATTAAGTTCATCTTATGAACTCCCACTCAGATAGACATCCCTCTAGTTATCTAAGTGATTACATGATCTGATTCAACTAGGCCGTGCCCGATCATCACGTGAGACGGACTAGTCATCATCCGTGAACATCTTCATGTTGATCGTATCTACCATACGACTCATGCTCGACCTTTCGGTCTCTTGTGTTCCGAGGCCATGTCTGTACATGCTAGGCTCGTCAAGTCAACCTAAGTGTTTCGCGTGTGTAAATCTGGCTTACACCCGTTGTATGTGAACATTAGAATCTATCACACCCGATCATCACGTGGTGCTTCGAAACAACGAACTTTCGCAACGGTGCACAGTAGGGGGAACACTTTCTTGAAATTTTCATGAGGGATCATCTTATTTACTACCGTCGTTCTAAGAAAATAAGATGCATAAACATGATAAACATCAAATGCAATAAAAAAATGACATGATATGGCCAATATCATTTTGCTCCTTTTGATCTCCATCTTCGGGGCTCCATGATCATCATCGTCACCGGCATGACACCATGATCTCCATCATCATGATCTCCATCATCGTGTCTCCATGAAGTTGTCTCGCCAATTATTACTTCTACTACTATGGCTAATGGTTTAGCAATAAAGTAAAGTAATTTCATGGCGTTGTTCATTGACGCGCAGGTCATACAATAAATTAAGACAACTCCTATGGCTCCTGCCGGTTGTCATACTCAACGACATGCATGTCGTGATTCCTATTACAAGAACATGATCAATCTCATACATCACATATCATTCATCACATTCTTTTGGCCATATCACATCACATAGCATACCCTACAAAAACAAGTTAGACGTCTTCTAATTGTTGTTTGCATGTTTTACGTGGCTGCTATGGGTTTCTAGCAAGAACGTTTCTTACCTAGCAAAAACCACAATGTGATATGTCAATTGCTATTTACCCTTCATAAGGACCCTTTTCATTGAATCCGATCCGACTAAAGTGGGAGAGACTGGCAGCCGCTAGCCACCTTATGCAATAAGTGCATGTCAGTCAGTGGAACCTGTCTCACGTAAGTGTATGTGTAAGGTCGGTCCGGGCCGCTTCATCCCACAATACCGTCGAAACAAGATTGGACTAGTAATGGTAAGCCTATTGAACAAAATCAACACCCACAACAACTTGGGTTCTACTCGTGCATAGAAACTACGCATAAACCTGGCTCTAATACCACTGTTGGGGAACGTAGCAGAAATTCAACATTTTCTACGCATCACCAAGATCAATCTATAGAGTAATCTAGCAACGAGGGAATTGGGAGTGCATCTACATACCCTTGTAGATCTCTAAGCGGAAGCGTTCAAGTGAACAGGGTTGATGGAGTCGTACTCGTCGTGATCCAAATCACCGATGATCCTAGTGCCGAACGGACGGCACCTCCGCGGTCAACACACATGCAGCCCGATGACGTCTCCCATGCCTTGATCCAACAAGGAGAGAGGGAGAGGTTGGGGAAGACTCCGTCCAGCAGCAGCACGACGGCGTGGTGGTGGTGGAGGAGCGTGGCACTCCAGCAGGGCTTCGCCAAGCACCGCAAGAGATGAGGAGGGAGAGGGGTAGGGCTGCACCAAGAGGGAGATCAAATCATATGTTGGGCAGCCCCCAAACCTCAAGTATATATAGGGGGAGAGGAGGGGCTGCGCCCCCACCTATGGTTCCCTCCCTAGGGGTGGCGGCAGCCCCCAGATCCCATCTAGGTGGCGGCCAAGGGGGGGAGAGAGGGGGGGCGCACCTAGGGTGGGCCTTAGGGCCCATCTGGACCTAGGGTTTGCCCCCTCCCACTCTCCTTGCGCCTTGGGCCTTGGTGGGGGGGCGCACCAGCCCACCTGGAGCTGGTCCCCTCCCACACTTGGCCCACGCAGCCTTCTGGGGCTGGTGGCCCCACGTGGTGGACCCCCGGGACCCTCCCGGTGGTCCCGGTACGTTACCGATAGCACTCGAAACTTTTCCGGTGACCAAAGCAGGACTTCCCATATATAAATCTTTATCTCTGGACCATTCCGGAACTCCTCGTGACGTCCGGGATCTCATCCGGGACTCCAAACAACATTCGGTAACCACGTACATTTATTCCCTATAACCCTAGCGTCATCGAACCTTAAGTGTGTAGACCCTACGGGTTCGGGAGACACGTAGACATGACCGAGACAACTCTCCGGCCAATGACCAACAGTGGGATCTGGATACCCATGTTGGCTCCCACATGTTCCACGATGATCTCATCGGATGAACCACGATGTCGAGGATTCAATCAATCCTGTATTCAATTCCCTTTGTCTAGCGGTATAGTACTTGCCCGAGATTCCATCGTCGGTATCCTGATACCTTGTTCAATCTCATTACCGGCAAGTCTCTTTACTCGTTCCGTAACACATCATCCCGTGATCAAACCCTTGGTCACATTGTGCACATTATGATGATGTCCTACCGAGTGGGCCCAGAGATACCTCTCCGTCACACGGAGTGACAAATCCTAGTCTCGATTCGTGCCAACCCAACAGACACTTTCGGAGATACCCGTAGTGCACCTTTATAGCCACCACGTTGTGACGTTTGGTACACCCAAAGCATTGCTACGGTATTCGAGAGTTGCACAATCTCATGGTCTAAGGAAATGATACTTGACATTAGAAAAGCTTTAGCATACGAACTACACGATCTTTGTGCTAGGCTTAGGATTGGGTCTTGTCCATCACATCATTCTCCTAATGATGTGATCCCGTTATCAATTACATCCAATGTCCATGGTCAGGAAACCGTAACCATCTATTGATCAACGAGCTAGTCAACTAGGGGCTTACTAGGGAGATGGTGTTGTCTATGTATCCACACATGTATCTGAGTTTCCTCTCAATACAATTATAGCATGGATAATAAACGATTATCATAAACAAGGAAATATAAAAGTAATAACTAATTTATTATTGCCTCTAGGGCATATTTCCAACAGTCAATCCCTTCACGGTCACTTATGAGAGTGAGATCTGATAGAGATGATAAATAATATTTTTGGTATTTTTGATAGATAGATGCAAAGTGAAAAGTAAAAGGCAAAGTAAAAACAAAGCAAGTAATAAAGTAGTGGAGATTGATATGATGAGAATAGACCCGGGGGCCATAGGTTTCACTAGTGGCTTCTCTCAAGAGCATAAGTATTCTACGGTGGGTGAACAAATTACTGTTGAGCAATTGACAGAATTGAGCATAGTTATGAGTATATCTAGGTATGATCATGTATATAGGCATCACGTCCAAGACAAGTAGATCGAAATGATTCTGCATCTACTACTATTACTCCACTCATCGACCGCTATCTAGCATGCATCTAGAGTATTAAGTTAAAAACAGAGTAACGCTTTAAGCAAGATGACATGATGTAGAGGGATAAATTCATGCAATATGATAAAAATCCCATCTTGTTATCCTCGATGGCAACAATACCATACGTGCCTTGCTGCCCCTTCTGTCATTGGGAAAGGACACCGCAAGATTGAGCACAAAGCTAAACACTTCTCCCATTGCAAGAACTACCAATCTAGTTGGCCAAACCAAACGTATAATTCGGAGAGACTTGCAAAGATAACCCAATCATACATAAAAGAATTCAGAGAAGATTCAAATATTGTTCATAGATAAGCTGGATCATAAACCCACAATTCATCGGTCTCAACAAACACACCGCAAAAAGAAGAAGATTACATCGAATAGATCTCCACGAGAGAGGGGGAGAACATTGTATTGAGATCCAAAAAGAAAGAGAAGCCATCTAGCTACTAGCTATGGACCCGAAGGTCTGAAGTAAACTACTCACACTTCATCGGAGGGGCTATGGTGTTGATGTAGAAGCCCTCCGTGGTGGATGCCCCCTCCGGCGGAGCTCCAGAACAGGCCCCAAGATGGGATCTCGTGGATACATAAGGTTGCGATGGTGGAATTAGGTTTTTGGCTCCTATTCTGATCGTTTGGGGATACATAGGTATATATAGGAGGAAGGAGTACGTCGGTGGAGCAACAGGGGGGCCACGAGGCAGGGGGGCGTGCCCTAGGGGGGCACGCCCCCCACCCTCGTGACCGCATCTGTTATGTCTTGGTGTAGGGTCCAAGTCTCCTGGATCACGTTCAGTGAGAAAATCACGTTCCCGAAGGTTTCATTCCGTTTGGACTCCGTTTAATATTCCGTTTCTTCGAAACACTGAAATAGGCAAAAAATAGCAATTCTGGGCTGGGCCTCCGGTTAATAGGTTAGTCCCAAAAATAACATAAAAGTGGTAAATAAAGCCCAATATAGTCCAAAACATTAGATAAAGTAGCATGGAGCAATCAAAAATTATAGATACGTTGGAGACGTATCAATGTGGTGAACTTTTCGGAGTGACCCACTAAGACCGCGACTTTCCTAATGGCTAAAGTTGATGTGGGTTGGCTTTGGCATTGCCGACTAGCCCATGTCAATATGAGATCTTTGCAAAGTCTCCTCAAAGGGGATCACGTCCGTGGACTAACAAATGTGATTTTTCCCAAAGACAGTGCTTGTATCAAAGTAAATCTTCATGAAACGGCTAACCGTCCCTCGACTATCATCTACTCGAAGAGGCCCTTGGAGCTCCTTCACATGGATCTCTTTGGACCTCCATCCTTTGATAGTCTTGGTGGAAGAAAGTATTGCTTGGTGATTGTGGATGACTACTCAAGATATACATGGGTATATTTCTTCAAGAGGAAGAGTGAGACTCAACAAACCGTCATCAACTTTGCAAATGAAGCTCAACGTCAACATGAAGCAAAAATTTTGATGATTAGAAGTGACAATGACACTGAGTGCTAGAACTACACCTTGGGTGAGTTTCTTAGTGACGAGGGTATCAAGCACCAATATGCCGCACCCTATACCCCTCAACAAAAATGGTGTGGCAGAAAGGAAGAACCGGACGTTGATGGACGCGGCAAGGACCATGATGGTGGAGTTCAAATCTCTGTAAAACTTTTGGGCCGAAGCCATCAACACCGCATGTCATGCATCCAATAGGCTCTACCTCCGCAAAGGCTTGAACAAGACTCCTTACGAGATACTTACCGGCAACAAGCCCAACCTCAAGTACTTCCGGGTGTTCGGTTGTAAGTGTTTCATTCTCAAGAAAGGTGTTTGTTTGTCTAAATTCAAACCTAGAGCTCAAGAGGACATATTTGTTGGTTATGCTACATACTCCCATGCTTAGTGTGTCCTCAACAAGTCCACTGGACTCATTGAGGAGACGTGTAACATGGAGTTCAATGAAAATAATGGCTCCCAAGTGGATCAAAGTGGTCTTTGTGATATAGGTGATGAAATTCCTCCCCAAGCCATAAGAAGAATAGGGATTGGTCAAATACTCCCCATTGAGGAACCCCTTGTGGCTGAAGGAGAACGATAATGCTCTATTCAAGTGGAGCCATCACCTATGTTAGACCCACACACTTCTGAAGAACAAAGTGAAGGCCCTCAAACCAATGAACAAAATCAAGGGCAAGATCATCCACATAAATATGGTGATGGACCAAATGATACCCAAGATCAAGTTCATGTCTTCGAGCAAGTTCAAGATCAAGAGCAAGCTCAAGATGGTGCCCAAGATCAAGAGGAAGCTCAAGATCAAGGACAAACTCAAGACTGTGCTCAAGATGATCCTCAAATGCCCATCGAGGAACTTTTGGAGCATCGTGCCGCTAAGGTGGCTTCCAAGCTCGAGTGCCAACAACATGTTCATATGCCCTCTGCTGAATGTTTCTCTCCGCATACCCATTCAATCGCCCCTCTCTCCTCTCTCTCTGGCAACGAACAGGCAGGAGAGGGTTGCCGTCGGGCCGCCATCTCTGGGTCGTCTTCCACGTTTCCGTCTGGTGGGATCGATCCCCACCTCTTCCTCTTGCCATGGATGTCAATATTGGCTCCATTCTTCTCCTCGTTGGTTCTAGCTTTTGGATCTAGGTTTTGGGGCAATATTCGTTGCATTCTTCGATTTTTTGTCAAATCGAGGCTTGAGTAGGACGTTGAAGGCTGCTAGAGTAGGTAGATTGAGGATTTAACCGCGAATATTTGAATTTGGCATCTCCGGTACTACCGAATCTCCCCGCGGAAATCGTCAGCCCCCTTGACATTCGCCTCGAGCTGTACTATCGCTAGGAGGTGCGGTACTACCACTCAGAGATTCCAACTTCGGGTTTTCTCCGTTCCATCCTCACACTTATGTTGTTCTTCTCTCTTGGCTTATGCAATTTGTCTTCTACGTGTTCTTGTGTATGTGTTCCAGGTGGTAGTAGCTCCGGGCATCATGTTCGTCACAAGAACCCCGCCCATATCGGTGGTTCCAAGCGCTACCGTTCTGCCGATGTGTCTATGGGAAGCATCATGCCAGAGATTGGCTCTGTGCCTACGTGTGGCACTAGTGAGCAGCCAAAACAGCAAGTCAAAGTGATTGCAACCAAGAACAAGGGGCCCAAGGGGGCTCATCAGATGTCTTCTCTGGAGTTTTGTACAGCTCGTAAGCGCAACCCGTACCGGGAGCCTCAGGATCCGGCACTTGTCCATCGCATGTTCTGGAATCGATTTCAGCAACCCATCTTCCATGATGTGTTGAAGACCAAGAAGAATCTGTATGTGAAGGTGAAGTCTGTGGATCTCTCTCACATGGAGAGGGACTTGCCTTACTTTGGAGAGGCTCTTCAGAGGTGCGAGGAGCTGTATATCAAGAGGATCATATCTTTCAACAAGGATTTTGATGCGGATCTTGTGGCCCAATTCTATGCCACAGTTCACTTTAGGCATGATGAGGACAAGACCCTCTCCTGGATGACCAATGGTCAGCGTCTGTCTGCTTCATGGAAGACCTTTATGGAGTTGTTGTCATATGAAGATAAGGGCAGCCAAATCCCAATCTGGTTTCGCCCCCACCGGGAGGCCAATGCTACTCACAAGGAGGCTCTGTGGCAGTTCTCTACTAGGAAGGTGTCTGGTACTGGACATGTCTCGTATGAGCTTTGGCCCTTTCTGGATATCATGCATAGGATCTTCAGGAACACTTCGTTCCCTCGTGTTGGCAATCAGGATATGGTGCATTCCTATCTGGTGGATCTTCTTCTCTTTTGCCAGAAGGAGAAGGGCTCTCAGGAAGTGTTGGATGTGTCTCATGTCATCTGGTCAGAGCTCCGGTGTGCGATCTTGGAGCGCAAGTGCATCATTTATGGCCCTTACCTGATGCAGATCATTGAGGAGACATGGGCATCTACATTTCCTAATGAGGAGCTTCTCACTGGAGACCTAGTGTCTCATGATGTTGTTCAGTTGAGGAAGAAGGAGAAGTGGGGAATGACAGCTCCTGCCCCACAAGTGCAGTCTGAGGATGAGGATGCTGATGATGATGAGCGGGACTATGAGCCTTTTGAGGAGCCTTCTTGGCTAAGAAGCTCCAACAGAAGATGAGGAAGCTTTTCTGCCTTCAGGCTAAGGGTCAGTACAAGGCTCATGTGAACACAAAGAAGGCCCGTTGCCGTGACAAGGCCATTATGAGGCAGGTTGGTCTCACCGTTTCAGATGGCTCTGAGGAGAGGATCACTGATGAGGAGGCTTGGATCCATGTACACTGTCCATGGATTGGTTCTGATGATGGCACTGGAGGCCCTTCAGCTGCTGCAGAGGAGTCTGACAAGGAGGAGGAGCATGATTGGTGATGTCCTGAAGTGGTGTTATTACTGTCGTGCTTAGGTGTCCCCTCTACCCTTTTGGTGTCTCGATGTCAAAGGGGGAGAGAGTGCAGGGATTTGCAGTGTGTGTTTCTCTCCTTGCTGTTGCTTTCCTCGTTCAAACTCTGTCATTATCTTTGTTTGTGTTCGTCCCATGAGTTCGAGACCATATGGTGTAAGACATATGAGCTATCCTACCTCTATATATCTATGTCAAGTACTTTGTGTTATTATTTGCTTGTGAAATATATCTTATGCTTATACTCTAGTTCATATGCTCACATGATATTACTTGCCTACCTTCATCTTACTATTTCTATGCAATTTGGTTTGGTCTATAAAATATAGCGGGACTGTGGATCCTATATGTGTGTATTTTGCATTCCACAAGCATATCTAAAATAGTGCACACATCTAGGGCGAGCCTGTCTACATTTTGTAGATTGTGGGGTTACACACCTCTTATTGCTATATCCTTTGTGCAAATCCCACGTTGTCATCAATCCACCAAAAAGGGGGAGATTGTTAGGCCATATTTCTCCCTAAGTGGTTTTGGTGATTGATGACAACATGTTTGCAGACTAATCGTATGCACTGAGCTTTTCAGTCTATCAAGCATATGTCACAAGACGATTCGTGTCCCTCGGAGTTTCAAGAGAAGACGGTTTTCTTTTCCGCGTTTCTTTTCTGGTGGACTTGAGTCATATGGAAACCCATACTATCAAGAGGGGGTCCGCATCAGAAAGGTTTGGGTGGAATCAACACGTACACACTCATCTTGCACCCATCAACCCCTTTCGTTTCATTGGAGTTGTCTTCCGTTTGCATCGAAGCAGGGGAGAAGAACCACAAGTGGTAGTACCGTTCGCACTAACGCTCGTGGCTGGGACCTCGATTTTTCGTGTCGAGATCTACGGTGGTTCCTATGGGTTACTACCATGCTACTCATTTGTCCCTAGAGAATGGGTGGTTGTAGCAGCGGTAGTTAGCACGGTAGTACCGCCTATTGGCGGTAGTACTGCTCCTACTACCGCAGCTACCACCGCCCGGCCCTCTGTTTTTCCCCTATTTTACTTTGTCTCATGTGCATACCTCAGGGAGCGGTACTATCGCTCCTGGAGCGGTAGTACCACTTCTCTGCGAGCTAAGAGGTGCATAATGGTTGGATTTGTCCCCTGTCGGTGTCAAAACCGGCGGATCTCGGGTAGGGGGTCCCGAACTGTGTGTCTAGGCGGATGGTAACAGGAGACAAGGGACACGATGTTTTTACGCAGGTTCGGGCCCTCTCGATGGAGGTAAAACCCTACTCCTACTTGATTGATATTGATGATATGGGTAAGTACAAGAGTGGATCTACCACGAGATCAAGGAGGCTAAACCCCAGAAGCTAGCCTATGGTATGATTGTTGTCCTACGGACTAAAACCCTCCGGTTTATATAGACACCGGAGAGAGCTAGGGTTACACAGAGTCGGTTACAATGGTAGGAGATTTACATATCCTTATCGCCAAGCTCGCCTTCCACGCCAAGGAAAGTCCCATCCGGACACGGGACGAAGTCTTCAATCTTGTATCTTCATAGTCTTGGAGTCCGGCTGACGATGATAGTCCGGATGACGATGATAGTCCGGCTGTCCGGACACCTTCTAGTCCAGGACTCCCTCAGTAGCCCCTGAACCAGGCTTCAATGATGATGAGTCCGGCGCGCATATTGTTCGGCATTGCAAGGCAGGTTCCTCCTCCGAATAATTCATAGAAGATTGTGGACACCAGGATAGTGTCCGGCTCTGCAAAATAATTTCCACATTCCACCGTAGAGAGAATAATGTGTACACAAGTTCAATCTGCTGACGTATTTTGCGGCATGACGTCATACCACCACCAAGCCTTTACTTGAATCGTTTTTTTTATTATACCACCTCAGCGCGTTTAGCGAAGCGGTTTCCTTGGCACATCTTGTCGAAGCAGAGATCGTGTTCCGCTTATTCCGGGATTCCCATCAATACGGACGTGAGTAACCCAACCGTGCCCGTCACCACGCCCCCTCTATCGGAGGCGAGTCCCGAACGGTCACGGGGACGGCTCATGGTATTCTCCCTCTTTATAATGGGACCAAGGCTTGTTTCTTTTCTTCAATCTTCAATCGAATCTACTCCTTGCCCCGAGTTCCAACACCCAGAGCCCCAGATTCGAGCGCTTCGGACCTTCAACAATGTCCGGCTCCGACCTACAGGGCCGGTGGATGCCCTCCTCCGTTACGGAAGAAGACGTGCTAAAGCTGCGAGAGGCCAAGTACCTGCCTTACGAGATTTCGCACAGGTTGCCCGCCGAAGGGCAAATCATCCCCACCCCCGAACCCGGTGAGTATGTCGTGTTCGTATCCCACCTCCGTCGGGGTTTAGGCTTCCCGATGGATCCTTTCGTGAGAGGGCTCATGTTTTACTATGGGTTGGAATTCCACGACTTGGCTCCGGAGTCCATCCTCCATATTTCTGCATTTATTGTCGTCTGCGAAGCCTTCCTCCGCGTCACCCCTCACTTCGGCTTGTGGCTTAAGTCCTTCGACATGAAGCCGAAGATGATCGAGGGGCGTCAAGCAGAGTGCGACGGGGCGGTTGTGAGCAGAAGGGCCGATGCTCCATGGCCCGAGGGCTCTTTCCAGGAGGAGCTCGGCTTGTGGCAGCAGGAGTGGTTCTACATAACCGCTCCCAGGGGCAGCAGGCAGAAACCGCCGCCCATCTTCCGCTCGGGCCCTCCACAGCGGCTGATGTCATGGGTCAGCCAAGGGCTCAACTGGGGGCCACCAAAGGACGTGCCCCTATTGCAGGGCTGGATTCGAGACCTCCAAGCGAGGGAGATCGATCTGGTCGTGGTGATGCAGGTCATGCTAATTAGGCGTCTCCTGCCCTGCAAACGCCGCCCTCTTCGGCTATGGGAGTTTAATCCGGAGGGACCACGGATTCTCCAACACTTCATGGGTATGAAACCCGTGGAGATGTACAAATTATTCTTCGGATCACGAGAGGCGTGTCCGGAATTGACCGAGGACGCCGGCCTAAGCTGCAATCTCCCGGATACACAAGTAAGTAGCTTCGTGTCCGGACATACTGTTTGTTTGCCTTTCTATGATTCGCCTTTTGACCAATTTCCTTCTAAGCAGGAGTGGATAGCGCAAGAAAAACTGATAAGGTGTCCGGCCCCCCTCCCAGATACCGCGCCGGATCCCGTGCTGGTCAGGATGCTGGAGGTTGCGCCTTCGGAGGAAGGTGAAGGGGAGAACAGAGGAACTACCGCCTCAACCAAGGAGGCTTTCGAGGAAGGGGGGATCGAGAATCCCTCCTTCCAGGGGGAGAAGAGGACCGCCTCCGAAAACCCGGAGGCCAAAGCCCCGAAGCGGGGGAAGAGATCTTCACCAGAGGGTCCTACGTCCGGAGAGGCTCCGGCCGCACAATATCCCCTAAAGAATCAGCCCTCCAGCGAGCCGTAAGTAGAAAAAAGGGAGTTTTGTAATAAGGGACATCCCTATTTGTGCTTCTGAGGACAACTTAAGTTTTTACCTTGTAGTTCGGATCTCCGTCCTTCTTAGATGAGCTCGTCTTCGGGGGAACTTCGTCCGGAGATGATGGAGAGCAAGACGCCTCCATCCGCCGCACCATTGGATAGGGAGGACGAGCCTGAAGTGTCATCACGGAGGGTATCCCCGAGTCCGGCAGGGCCGAATAGTTCGGCACCAACTGGTGTGCGGCCGGGGGAGCTGAAGGATCTGCTTGAGAGGGCGTCCATCTCAGAAGGTCACCGCACACTGATGAGTATGGTGATTGAAAGAATTTCATCCGCCGAAGGCGGATTGCGTGATGCCGTCAGGAGTTTGCTGGCGGGGTTTGAGGTACGTAAAAATGACATACTCTTTGACAGTTTTACACATAAAGTGCTCCCTATATAGATAGTACCCCCTGAGACTCGGTAGGGTGTCGAGAACGACAGCGTGCCGAGGATCAAAATCCCAGGTATTGATTTTCGCCTTTCCTAAGCAGGTGGCGGATAGTTTGGTGGCTAGCCGGACTGACGGAGTTGCCGAACTAAAGCGGCAGCTCGATGTTGCGAATGCGGACATCGCACTAGTCAACAGGCGACTTGACGAGTCGCAAGGTAGGTTTCTTCTTTGTGGTCACCTAGTAAGGGAGCCGAAGCCCACCCCTTACAATATGTGTGCTTGACGCAGATGGTGCCGCTGCTGTGGAGAGCCTTCGGGCAGAACTTGCTCAAGCCAAGGAGCAAGCCAGAAGGAGTGATGCGGCTGCCTCGAGGGTGGCCGAAGAGCTAGAAGCCAAAAGGGCTGCACACTGCCGAAGCAGGGGGGAGATGGCCGAAATGGCCGTGAAGTTAAAAGATGCTACCGACCGCAATGAGGTTCTTGAAAGGGAGCGCCTAGCGGAGCGAGAAGACCTGGGGAAGGCCACCGCCGACGTCAAGGATGCCCGTTCTGCAATGCGGGCTATAAAGGAGGAGCTGCGCCAGGCCAGAGACATTGTGATTGGCAAGCCCTTTCTGCTGCGCCGAAGGTTTACAGATCCAAAGTATGCTCAGCTTGGCCAGCTGTGGGGTCCGGAGGATCCTTATATGGACTTAGCGGCGAGTGCGGTGGATGCCGTTGTGCACTTCCGGAGTCAGAAGGATCACAAGACGGAGGAGCTGTTTTGGTCTCAATTCCATAGTCCGGAGCATTCACTTCCGTTGACCGATCGGTTGGCCAAGTGGGCTGAGCTGAATAGATTGTCCGGGCTTGCCATGACGGATATCGTGACTCATGTCTGGCCGGATAGGCCCAAGCCGAAGAGTTATTTTGGCTTATTGCAGCAATTTCTTGGGGCGGTGCTGCATATCAAGGCGATGAAGCGGTCGGCCTGCATAGAGGGTGCACGGATGGCCCTCGCTCGTGTGAAGACATATTGGACAGAGATGGGTGCCACCGCTATTGCGACCCAAGGTTCGGACGAGAGACGGTTACACGCCGAGCACTATTTTGGGGAAGTTCTGTGTGGTGCTCGTGTAATAGAGTCGCAGTGCTCAAAAAATGTCATGTTCAAATGAACGTGTTGGTTTGTAAAATGATGTTTATGATGTAAGCGCTTTTTGTACTTGTGCGTTCAAGTATTGAAATATCTCTTGTGCGGCCATTTATGTATATGTGTGTATAACCTGAAAGATGGCAGTCGTCGGCTTCAGCCCCCACGCACAAGGTGCGGGGGTGTTTGCAAAAAAGCGGAATTCTAAACATTCCGATAGTCGATCGAGTGGTTGACCAGTCTCTCGCTATATCATGACAGTCAGTTTTCAGCTTTCTCTACTAAGGTGCTCGCCCGGCCGAACCGGGGCACAATCATAGTAGTTCTCCTGGTGCCGCATTAGCCGATGATACAGAACGTAAGGCAGCAAAACACAGGAGCCGGGCAAACCCAACATTTGACCAAAGACATGACTCGGAGCTGATGCATATAAGGCCTAACTCAAGACGCCGAACACTCCCTAAGGTGTTCGGTCTTTATAATAACGGGCAGAACAATGCCCTAAGCCCCTAGTGTCCAGGTACAGGCGAGAATTTCTGGCGCGGCCGATGCCAAAACGCTAGCCTCCTCGTTGGTTATGGTGAAAAACCATGGGATGTGATCAACAAAAGACAGTAAGAAAGGTTTACGCAGGGACTTAATCTAAAAAGAATCCTTGCGACGGGTCCCTGGTGCACGTCTGCGCCTGTGTCTCCGTTGTGCCGTATCCTGGACGGGTGTACACGTTCTTCATCTGTAAAAAGAGAGGAACTTAGCTTGAAAGGAAATCGTGCAAAAAATGTATTAAAAATCGAAATATGAATGAATGAATAACGCTGAGCCTATATTAGCTCATACGCACAGCCCCTTGCAAAGGGGTGTGCGGCTAGGGAGCCCCTAGCTTATTTTATGCCGGGCTCGTCTAGCCGTGTCCGGGGTCTTGAATGACCTTTTAATGAGATGATGCCGTATGGACCGGGCATTTTAAGTGTAAGAGACGCGTAGTGTGGTATTGCATTAAAGCGGACAAAAGCTTCTCGTCCCAATAGTGCTTGATGGCTAATTTTGAATGGGGCGACATGAAAGATTAGCTTTTCGCGTCGGAAGTTGTCGGGTGACCCGAACACAACTTCTAGTAGTAAGGAGCCTGTGCACTTGGCGTAAGGGCCTGGCGTCACTCCTTTGAAGGAAGTGCGGCTATGTCGAATTTTAGTAAGGTCTATCCCCAACTTGCGGATTGTGTCCGGATATAGCAGGTTTAAATCGCTGCCACCGTTCATTAGGACTTGTGTAAATTGTAGTCCGTCGATTATAGGATCCAATATCAGAGCAGTCCATCCTGCGTGTCGAATACCTCTGGAATAGTCCAGGTGGTCGAAAGTAATTGGTTTTAACATCCAACCTTGAGGTTCCGCTAGGGTGGACCGTGCGATACCTGCTTTAGCGGGTGCCGCACTGTTGTTCCGTATTATCACATGAAGTGAGTTTACTATTTTGACTTCTTGTGGGAAAGTGTTTTGTTTTCCGGCGCTCTGCTGGTGGGGTTCGTCATCATCCTCGCTTGGCGCGTCGAGCCCCTTGTGTTCGGCGTTGAGTCGGCCGGACTGTTTGAAGACCCAACAATCTCGGTGGGTGTGGTTTGCAGGCCTTCCGGAGGTGCTGTGGATTTGACATATCCGATCCAAAAATTTTTTAAGTTGGATAGCTCATCACTGTTGTCCTTAAGAGGCAATGTTTTGTTGTTCGCCCGCGATCTTTTGAATCCGGCATTGACCGCCGTGTCCTTTGGGATTTTTTCTTTGTTTCGGCGCTGGTCCTTTCTGCGCCGTGATTTTCCATTTCCATCTCTGATCTCGGATGTACTCGGGTCGCTGGTGCTACATCTTGCCAGCCAGCTGTCTTCCCCCGCGCAAAAGCGGGTCATGAGGCTTGTTAGCGCGGCCATTGTTCTCGGCTTCTCTTGGCCGAGGTGTCTGGCGAGCCATTCGTCTCAGACATTATGTTTAAAAGCTGCTAAGGCTTTGGCGTCCGGACAGTCGACTATTTGGTTCTTTTTGGTGAGGAATCTGTTCCAAAATTTGCACGCTGACTCTCTGGGCTGTTGAGTTATATGACTTAGATCGTCTGCATCCGGAGGGCGGACATAAGTCCCTTGAAAATTTGCTCTAAACGCGTCCTCGAGCTCTTCCCAACTTCCAACAGTATTTTCTGGGAGGCTTTTGAGCCAATGCCGAGCTGGCCCTTTGAGCTTGAGGGGTAGATATTTTATGGCGTGGAGATCATCTCCTCTAGCTATGTGTATGTGTAGTATGTAATCCTCAATCCAGACTCCAGGGTATGTTGTTCCGTCGTATGCCTCTATGTTTACGGGTTTGAATCCCGCTGGGAATTCATGATCCAGCACCTCATCGGTGAAACATAGTGGGTGTGCGGCGCCCCTGTATTTAGGTATGCCGTTATCTTCAAACATGCGGCGTGTTGTGTTGCTTCCTGGGGCCCTCTTTTTTGGCCCATAAATGGACCTGACCGGGCCATCTGTTTTATGAGGGTCACGTGTCGTCTTGTGTGCGGTGCCGCTTGTCGCTTTTGGCCTGTCATCTGGTCGCCTATTCGGCCAGGCGGCCTCTTCGCTTTTTGACTGTGGAGGCTCTATGGCTTCCTCGTCGAATTCTGGCAGTAGCTTGCGCTTCGGGTAGCTCTTTGTTTGGTGGCCATTGCCATATTTGTCCGAGGTCTTGAGTACTTTGCTCCACCTCATCTTGAGTATGTCTTCCGCTGTTTTGAGCTTCCGTTTTTCCTTATTCAAGCTTCTTGCGGTGGCGACAAGCCTTTTTTGGAGGTTCTTGCGCTCCGGTGGTGTCCCGGCGTGAGATCGTCCGGACTGTTATTTTCGCCAAGGATGAGCTGATCGTCCGGTTCATCCTGTTCTGATAGCTGCTTGGTTGCATGCTTGTCGCCTATTGGTTTGTCCTGCTCTATGGCTGGGTTATTACGGGTACTGTTGTCATCGAGGCGGGACTTGGGGCGGCGCTTGCGTCGCCGTTTTGGTTGTTTTTTGGATGAATTATCCTTCGCCGTGTCCCGTTGTTCCTCGTTATCGCTCCCCTTCGAAGTGTCCACCATGCATATGTCGTATGGCGAGGTGGTCTTCCAGTGTCCTGTAGGCGCTGGTTCTTGATTGTCTCCGGCATTGTCGTCCATACCGTCGATGTCTTCGGAGTCGTAGTCTAGCATGTCGGTTAGATCGTCGACAGTGGCTACAAAGTGGGTGGTGGGTGGGCTTTGAATCTCTTCATCGTCCGCATCCCAACCATCCTAGCTGCAGTCCGGCCAGGGCTCTCCTGATAACGAGAGATGCTTTAGCGAGTTTAGGATGTCGCCAAAGGGTGAGTGCTGAAAGATGTCCGCGGCGGTGAATTCCATGATCGGCGCCCAATCGGATTCGATTGGCAGGGGCGCAGGAGGTTCAGAGTCCGGCAAGGAGTCCGGTGCCTCGAAGTCACGAGCTTTATAAGGGACAAGGTTAGTATTCGGCTCCATCGCCGTAGAAGTGCAGCCCCCGAGGTGGTGTCCAGCCACCCATCCTCGATCTGCGCGGTCGGCTCCAAACTATAGGTCGGAGTGGACTCGTGTGCGGCCTCCAAGGCACTGTCCGGCGGCAGAGCTTGATGATGCCCATCGTGACAGTGCGGCATGCTCAGCTGTGGCTCGAATCCATCGAAGATCAAGTCTCCGTGGATGTCGGCCGTGAAGTTTAGGCTTCCAAACTTGACCTGACGGCCAGGGGCGTGGCTTTCGATCTGCTCCAGATGGCCAAACGAATTGGCCCGCAGTGCGAAGCCGCCGAACACGAATATCTGTCCGGGGAGAAAAGTCTCACCCTGGACGGCGTTGTTGTTGATTGAAGGAGCCATCAAGCCTATCAGTGACGACACAGAGGAACTCTCAATGAAAGCACCAATGTCGGTGTCAAAACCGGCGGATCTCGGGTAGAGGGTCCCGAACTGTGCGTCTAGGCGGATGGTAACAGGAGACAAGGGACACGATGTTTTTACCCAGGTTCGGGCCCTCTCGATGGAGGTAAAACCCTACTCCTGCTTGATTGATATTGATGATATGGGTAGTACAAGAGTGGATCTACCATGAGATCAAG
Source organism: Triticum aestivum (assembly GCF_018294505.1). Lineage (NCBI taxonomy): Eukaryota > Viridiplantae > Streptophyta > Magnoliopsida > Poales > Poaceae > Triticum > Triticum aestivum. Next base: position 200,558,278 of record NC_057801.1, on the reverse strand, counting down.
GAGGCTAAACCCCAGAAGCTAGCCTATGGTATGATTGTTGTAATGGTTGTTGTCCTACGGACTAAAACCCTCCGGTTTATATAGACACCGGAGAGGGCTAGGGTTACATAGAGTCGGTTACAATGGTAGGAGATTTACATATCCGTATCGCCAAGCTTGCCTTCCACGCCAAGGAAAGTCTCATCCGGACACGGGACGAAGTCTTCAATCTTGTATCTTCATAGTCTTGGAGTCCGGCTGACGATGATAGTCCGGCTGACGATGATAGTCCGGCTGCCCGGACACCCCCTAGTCCAGGACTCCCTCATCCCCCACTATAAAAGGGGGTCTTCTTCCCCAAGAAGACTCACCTCTTCTTCCCCCAAACTCCATTGTTGCTCCAAAGCTCATTTTTCCCGATCTCTCTCCCTAGCCAATCAAACTTGTTGATTTTCTAGGGATTGGTTGAGAAGGCCCAGATCTACACTTCCACCAAGAGATATTTGATTCCCCCCACTAATCCCTTGCGTATCTTGTTACTCTTGGGTGTTTGAGCACCCTAGACGGTTGAGGTCACCTCGGAGCCACATTCCATTGTGTTGAAGCTCCATGGTATCATTGGGATCCTCCAATCAAGTTGTGGAGATTGCCCCACCATTGTTTGTAAAGGTTCGGTCGCCGCCTTCAAGGGCACCACTAGTGGAATCACTTCATCTCGCACTGTGTGAGGGCGTGAGGAGAATACAATGGCCCTAGTGGCTTCTTGGGGAGCATTGTGTCTCCACACCGCTCCAACGGAGACGTACTTCCCCCAAAGGGAAGGAACTTCGGTAACACATCCTCGTCTCACCGGCTCCACTTGTGGTTATCTCTTTCCTTTACTTTGTGCAAGCTATTGTTGTGTTGTATCCTTTGCTTGCACTTGTTGTTGTTGTTCTTGTTGTTTGCATCATATAGGTTGCTCACCTAGTTGCACATCTAGACAACCTATTTGTTGCTAAACCTAATTTTTGAAGAAAAGCTCAAAATTGGTAGTTGCCTATTCAACCCCCCCTCTCTAGTCAACCATATCGATCCTTTCAATTGGTATCAGAGCCTCGTCTCTTTATTAAGGGTTTCATCTCTTGAAGAGTATGGTTGACACTTGGGAGGAAGTGCCTGAGGCCATGGAGTTGACTTCGATCACACGAGACGACTTAAATGAAGCTATGGCTTCACTTCAGACGTCTATGACGACCGAAGTCAAGTCCATTCTTAAAGAATTACTTCACGGGATGAAAGCTTCTCCCGATCCTTTGGTTGTGGTTAATCCCACCGCATCAGAGTCAGAGGCTAATTCCGCTAAGGAAGTGGCTAAAGGTACTCATGTTTCTTCCCCTCACGACAAGAATGGGACGGGAACCTTTGCATCGGTTCCCCCTCCCCTGGTCTATGGAGGACCGGTCCCTACACCTCGCATTAGTAATCATGGTCCTCCTCCCAAGCTTGTTAAAGGTGATTTTGCTAATTGGGTCTTTTGCATCAAGTCTCAATTGAACCACAGCTCAACAAACCTTTGGAGAATCATTGAGCATGGCTTCTACCCACATGATCCAAACAACTTCACCCCAAGAGAAGAAGTGGACAATCAATACAATCACTCCGCTTTGTTCATCCTTCAAGATGCGGTCCCACCCAAAGATCTATCTCACTTACGTCCTTTCACTCGTGCAAAGGATTGTTGGGAGCACATTGTTTCTATGTACAAGGGGAGCTAAAGCATCAAACGGTCCAACTTTGAAGTGGTCCTTTATGAGGCCAATGAATTCGTGATGCTAGAAGATGAGGATCCGCGTATCACTACCTGAGGGTGACTACTCTTGCGGTTTCTCTCCAAGACCATGGGAGCAAGGATACGGATGACACTTGGATTAAGCGAGAGTTTCTCAAGGCCATCATGCCATTCAACAAGGCCATGTCTTCCGCGATTCGTCAAAGGCCGGACAATGGGGCCGACAATGGGGCGAAGGTGACTGTAGTTGAGACCAAGGGTGTTGGCCAACACAGTGATCACTCCTCCCTACACGATATCTGAAGGAAATATGCCCTAGAGGCAATAATGAAGTTGTTATTTTATATTTCCTTATTCATGATAAAGGTTTATTATTCATGCTAGAATTGTATTGATCAAAAACTTAAATACATGTGTGAATACATAAACAAACACCGTGTCCCTAGTGAGCCCCTACTAGACTAGCTCGTTGATCAAAGATGGTTAAGGCTTCCTAACCATGGACATGAGTTGTCATTTGATAACGGGATCACATCATTAGGAGAATGATGTCATGGAAAAGACCCATCCGTTAGGTTAGCATAATGATCATTCAGTTTTATTGCTATTGCTTTCTTCATGCCAAATACTTATTCCTTCGACTTTGAGATTATGCAACTCCCGGATACCGGAGGAATGCCTTGTGTGCTATCAAACGTCACAATGTAACTGGGTGATTATAAAGATGCTCTATAGGTATCTCCAAAGGTGTTTGTTGAGTTGGCATAGATCGAGATTACGATTTGTCACTAAGAGTATCAGAGAGGTATCTCTGGGCCCTCCCGATAATACACATCATAAGCTTGCAAGCAAATGACTAAGGAGTTAGTCATGAGGTGATGTATTATGGAACGAGTAAAGAGACTTGTCGATAACGAGATTGAACTAGGTATAGAGATACCGACAGTCGAATCTCGGGCAAGTAACATACCGATGGACAAAGGGAATTACGTATGTTGTCATAATGGTTCGACAAATAAAGATCTTCGTGAATATGTAGGATCCAATATGGGCATCCAGGTTCCGCTATTGGTTATTGACCAGAGGGGTGTCTCAGTCATGTGTACATAGTTCTCGAACCCGTAGGGTCCGAACGCTTAACGTTCATTGACGATATAGTGTTATATGATTTGGTGACCGAGTGTTGTTCGGAGTCCCAGATGAGATCACGGACATGACGAGGAATCTCGAAATGGTCGAGAGGTAAAGATTGATATATAAGATGATGGTATTCGGACATCGGAAGTGTTTTGGAGGGTACCGAGTACTTATCGGGTCTCCGGAAAGGAGTTTCGGGCACCCCCGGCAAAGATATGGGCTTTATGGGCCAAGTGAGGGAACACATCAGCCCACAAGGGGCTGGTGCGCCCCTATAGAGGCCTGACCTATGACGAGGAGAAGGAATGAGGGGAGGGCAGGGAACATGTGGATTAGGATTCCTACTTCCTTTCCTCCCCCCCCCCCTCTTTCCTCCCCCTCGGTTATATTTGGCATGGGGGGCGCGCGGCTTGGGAGGGACTCCAAGTAGGATTCCTCCTACTTGGGAGCCTCCTATGGCTGCTCCTCCCTCCCTCCCACCTATATATATGTGGAGGGGGGCGCCTAGCACACAACAGATCGATTGTTAGCCGTGTGCGGCGCCCCCCTCCACCGTTTACACCCCCAGTCATATTTTCGTAGTGTTTAGGCGAAGCCCTGCAGAGATCACTTCACCATCACCATCACCATGCCTTCGTGCTGACGGAACTCATCTACTACCTCAATGTCTTGCTGGATCAAGAAGGCGAGGGACGTCACCGAGCTGAACGTGTGCAGAACGCGTAGGTGTCGTGCGTTCGGTACTTGATCAGTTGAAGCACGAAGAAGTTCGACTACATCAACCACGTTGTGAAACTCTTCTGCTTACGGTCTACGAGGGTAGGTAGACACACTCTCGCCCTTGTTGCTATGCATCTCCATGGATAGATCATTGCGTGTGCGTAGAATTTTTTTGTTTTCCATGCAATGATTCCCAACAGTGGCATCATGAGCCTGGTCTATGCGTAGATGATATGCACGAGTAGAACACAAAGAGTTGTGGGCGGTGATAGTCATACCGCTTATCACCAACGTCTTATTTTGATTCGGCAGTATTGTGGGATGAAGCGGAATGGACCAACCTTACATGTCCACATACTTGAGACTGGTTCCACCGACAGACATGCAACTAGTTTTGCATAAAGGTCGCTGGCAGGTGTCTGCCTACTTTAGTTGAATCAAATTTGACTACGGTCGGTCCTGGAAGTTTAAAACAGCAAAGTTGATGAAACACCGTTGTGGTTTTATGCGTAGGTAAGAATGGTTCTTGCTAGAAGCCCATAGCAGCCACGTAAAACTTGCAACAACAAAGTAGAGGATGTCTAACTTGTTTTTGCAGGGTATGTTGTGATGTGATATGGTCAAGACATGATGAGATATACATTATTGTATGAGATGATCATGTTTTGTAAGATATCTGGCAACCGACAGGAGCCGTATGGTTGTCTCTTTATCTTATGAAATGCATTCGCCATGTAATTGCTTTACTTTATCACTATGAGTTAGCAATAGTTGTAGAAGCAATAGTTGGCGAGACGACCATGATGCTATGATGGAGATCAAGGTGTCGAGCCGGTGATGATGGAGATCATGATGATGTTTTGGAGATGGAGATCAAAAGCACAAGATGATGTCCATATCATGTCAAATATTTTGATTACATGTGATGTTTATCTTTTATGCATCTCATTTGCTTAGTACGGCGGTAGCATTATAAGATGACCCCTTCACTAAATTTCAAGGTATTAGTGCTCTCCCTAAGTATGCACCATTGCGACAGTTCGTCGTGTTGAGACACCACGTGATGATCGGGTGTGATAGACTCTACGTCCACATAGAATGACTACAAGACAGTTTTGCACATGCAGAATACTCGGGTTAAACTTGACGAGCCTAGCATGTACATACATGGCCTCAGAACACTGGAGACCGAAAGGTTGAACGTGAATCATATAGTAGATATGATCAACATAGAGATGTTCACCATTGATGACTACCCTATCTCACGTGATGATTGTACATGGGTTAGTTCATTTGGATCACATATCACTTAGATGACTTGAGGGATGTCTATTTAAGTGGGAGTTCTTAAGTAATTTGATTAATTGAACTTTAATTTAACATGAACTTAGTCTTGATAATTTTGCATATCTATGTTGTAGATCAATAGCTCGTGCTATAGCTCCTCTCTCTCTCTCTCTCTCTCTATATATATATATATATATATATACATATATATATATATATTGATATGTTCCTAGAGAAAACTAAGTTGAAAGATGATAGTAGCAATGATGCGAACTGGGTCCGTGATCTGAGGATTATCCTCATTGCTACACAAAAGAATTATGTCCTTGATGCACCACTAGGTGAAAAAACCTGTTGCGGGACCAGATGTAGACGTTATGAACGTTTTGCAAGCTCAATATGATGACTACTTAATAGTTTAGTGCACCATGCTTTACGGCTTAGAACCGGGACTTCAAAAAAAATTTGAACACCACAGAGCATATGAGATATTCCAAGAGCTGAAAATTGGTATTTCAGATTCATGCCTGTGTCAAGAGGTATGAGACCTCTGACAAGTACTTTGCGTACAAGATGGAGGAAAATAACTCAGCCAGTGAGCATGTACTCAGAATGTGTGGGTACTACAATCACCTGAATCAAGTGGGAGTTAATCTTCCAGATAAGATAGTGATTGACATAGTTCTCTAGTCACTATCACCAAGTTACTAGAACTTCATGATTAACTATAATATGCAAGGGATGACAAAAACAACTCCCAAGCTCTTCGCGATGCTGAAATAGGCGAAGGTAGAAATCAAGAAAAAGCATCAAGTGTTGATGGTTAACAAGACCACTAGTTTCAAGAAAAAGGGCGAGGGAAAGAAAGGGAACTTCAAGAAGAATGGCAAGCAAGTTGTCACTCCCGTGAAGAAGCCCAAAGTTGGACCCAAGCCTGAAACTAAGTGCTTCTACTGCAAAGGAAATGGTCACTGGAAGTGGAACTGTCCCAAATACTTGGCGGATAGGAAGGATGGAAAAGTGAACAAAGGTATATTTGATACACATGTTATTGATGTGTATTTTACTAGTGTTCATAGTAACCCCTAGGTATTTGATACCGGTTCAGTTGCTAAGATTAATAACTCGAAACAGGAGTTGTAGAGACTAGTTAAAAGTGAGGTGACGATGTGTGTTGGAAATGATTCCAAGGTTGATATGATCACCATCGACACTCCCTCTACCTTCGGGATTAGTGCTGAACCTAGATAAATGTTATTTGGTGTTTGAGTTGAGCATGAATATGATTAAATCATGTTTATTGCAATACGGTTATTCATTTAAGTTAGAGAATAATTGTTATTCTGTTTACACGAATAAAACCTTCTATGGTCATACACCCAATGTGAATGGTTTATTGAATCTCGATCGTAGTGATACACATATTCATAATATTGATGCCAAAAGATGCAAAGTTGATAATGATAGTGCAACATACTTGTGGTACTGCCGTTTAGGTCATATTGGTGTAAAGCGCATGAAGAAACTCCATGTAGATGGACTTCTTGAATCACTTGATTATGAATCATTTGATACTTGTGAACCATGCCTCATGGGCAAGATGACCAAAACTCCGTTCTCCAAAACAATGGAGTGAGCCAATGACTTATCGGAAATAATACAGACCGATGTATGCGGTCCGATGAGTGTTGAGGCACGCGGCGGTATCGTTATTTTCTGACCTTCACAGATGATTTGAACAAATATGGGTATATCTACTTACTGAAACACAAGTCTGAAACATTTGAACAGATCAAAGAATTTCAGAGTGAAGTGGAGAATCGTCGTAACAAGAAAATAAAGTTTCTATGATCTGATCACGGAGGCGAATATTTGAGTTACGAGTTTGGCCTTCATTTAGAACAATGTGGAATAGTTTCACAACTCATGCCACCTAGAACACCATAGTGTAATGGTGTGTCTGAACGTTGTAACCGTGCTTTGTTAGATATGGTGTGATCTGTGATGTATCTTACCAATTTACCACTATCGTTTTGGGGTTATGCATTGGAGACAGATGCATTCACGTTAAAAAAGGGCACCGTCTAAATCCGTTGAGACGACACTGTATGAACTGTGGTCTGGCAAGAAACCTAAGCTATCGTTTATTAAAAGTTTGGGGTTGCGACACTTATGTCCAAAGGCTTCAGCCTGATAAGCTCGAACCCAAATCGAAGAAGTGCATCTTCATAGGATACCCTAAGGAAACAATTGGGTACACCTTCTACCACAGATCCGAAGTCAAGATCTTTGTTGCCAAGAATGGAAAATTTCTAGAGAAGGAGTTTCTCTCAAAAGAAGTGAGTGGGAGGAAAGTAGAACTTGATGAGGTAATTGTACCTGCTCTCAATTTGGAAAGTAGCACATCAGAGAAATCCGTTCTCGTGATGCCTACGCCAACTAGAGAGGAAGGTAATGATGATGATCATGAAACTTTAGATCAAGTTACTACTAGACCTCGTAGGTCGAATAGATCATGTTCCGCACTAGAGTGGTACGGTAATCCTGTTCTGGAAGTCATGTTACTAGACCATGACGAACCTACGAACTATGAAGAAGCTATGATGAGCCCGATTCCGACAGAAGGCTTGAGACCATGAAATCTGAGACATGATCCATGTATGAGAACAAAGTGTGGACTTTGGTGGACTTGCCCGATGATCGGCAAGCCATAGAGAATAAATGGATCTTCAATAAGAAGACTGACGCTGATGGTAATGTTACTGTCTACAAAGCTCGACTTGTCACAAAAGGTTTTCGACAACTTCAAGGGGTTGACTACGATGAGACTTTCTCACCTGTAGCGATGCTTAAGTCCGTTCGAATCATGTTAGCAATTGCCGCATTTTATGATTATGAAATATGGCAGATGGACGTCAAAACTGCATTCCTTAATGGATTTCTTAAAGAAGAGTTATATATGATGCAACCAGAAGGTTTTGTCGATCCTAAAGGTGCTAACAAAGTGTGCAAGCTCTAGTGATCCATCTATGGACTGGTGCAAGCATCTCCGAGTTGGAATATATGCTTTAATGAGGTGATCAAAGCATATGGTTTTATACAGACTTACGGTGAAGCCTGTATTTACAAGAAAGTGAGTGGGAGCTCTATAGCATTTCTGATATTATATGTGGATGACATATTGTTGATCGGGAATGATATAGAATTTCTGAATAGCATAAAAGGATACTTGAATAAGAAATTTTCAATGAAAAACTTCGGTGAAGCTGCTTAAATATTGGGCATCAAGATCTACAGGTATAGATCGAGACACTTAATAGGACTTTCACAAAGCACATACCTTGGAAAAAAATTGAAGTTCAAAATAGATCAGTCAAAGAAAGGGTTATTGCCCATGTTGAGAGGTGTCAAGTTGTGTAAGACTCAAAGCCTGACCACGGCAGAAGATAGAGGGAGAAGGAAAGTCATTCCCTACGCCTCAGCCATAGGTTCTATAGAGTATGCCATGCTGTGTACCAGACCTATTGTGTACCTTGCCATGAGTTTGACAACGGGGTACAATAGTGATCTATGAGTAGATCACTGGACTGCGGTCAAAATTATCCTTAGTTACCTAAAAGGACTAAGGAATATTTCTCGGTTATGGAGGTGATAAAGATTTCATCGTAAAGGGTTATGTCGATGCAAGCTTTGTCACCTATTCGGATGACTCTGAGTCTCAATCTGGATACATATTGAAAGTGGGAGCAATTAGCTAGAGTAGCTCCATGCAGAGTATTGTAGACATAGAATTTTTTAAAATACATACGGCTCTGAATGTGGCAGACCCATTGACTAAAACTCTCTCACAAGCAAAACATGATCACACCTTAGTACTCTTTGGGTGTTATCACATGGCGGTGTGAATTAGATTATTGACTCTAGTAAACCCTTTGGGTGTTGGTCACATGGTGATGTGAACTATTGGTGTTAATCACATGGCGATGTGAACTAGATTATTGACTCCAGTGCAAGTGGGAGACTGAAGGAAATATGCCCTAGATGCAATAATAAAGTTGTTATTTTATATTTCCTTATTCATGATAAAGGTTTATTATTCATGCTAGAATTGTATTGTTCGGAAACTTAAATACATGTGTGAATACATAAACAAACAACGTGTCCCTAGTGAGCCTCTACATGAGTTGTCATTTGATAATGGGATCACATCATTAGGAGAATGATGTGATGGACAAGACCCATCCGTTAGCTTAGCATAATGATCGTTCAGTTTTATTGCTATTGCTTTCTTCATGTCAAATACTTATTCCTTCGACTATGAGATTATGCAACTCCCGGATACCAGAGGAATGCCTTGTGTGCTATCAAACGTCACAGCGTAAGTGGGTGATTATAAAGATGCTCTACAGGTATCTCCGAAGGTGTTTGTTGAGTTGGCATAGATTGCGATTAGGATTTGTCACTCCGAGTATCGGAGAGGTATCTCTGGGCCCTCTCGGTAATACACATCATAAGCTTGCAAGCAAATGACTAAGGAGTCAGTCATGAGGTGATGTATTATGGAACGAGTAAAGAGACTTGCCGGTAACGAGATTGAACTAGGTATAGAGATACCGACGATCGAATCTCGGGCAAGTAACATACCGACGGACAAAGAGAATTACGTATGTTGTCATAACGGTTCGACTGATAAAGATCTTTGTAGAATAGCCAATATGGGCATCCAGGTTCTGCTATTGGTTATTGACCGGAGAGGTGTCTCAGTCATGTCTACATAGTTCTCGAACCCGTAAGAATCGCACGCTTAATGTTCATTGACGATATAGTGTTATATGAGTTATATGATTTGGTGACTGAATGTTGTTTGGAGTCCCAGATGAGATCACGAACATGACGAGGAATCTCGAAATTGTCAAGAGGTAAATATTGATATATAGGACAAAGGTATTCGGACACCGGGAGTGTTTTGGAGGGTACCGGGTACTTATCGGGTCTCCGGAAAGGAGTTTCGGGCACCCCCGGCAAAGATATGGGCCTTATGGGTCAAGTGAGGGAACACACCAGCCCTCAAGGGGCTGGTGTTCCCATATAGAGGCCAGCCCTATGAGGAGGATAAGGAAAGAGGGGAGGGCAAGGAAAGTGTGGATTAGGATTGGCAAGGGGGCGCGCGGCTTAGGAGGGACTCCAAGTAGGATTCCTCCTACTTGGGCTCCTCCTATGGCTGCTCCTCCCTCCCTCCCACCTATATATATGAGGAGGGGGGCGCCTAGCACACAAAAGATCAATTGTTAGCCGTGTGCGGTGCCCCCACCACCGTTTACACCCTCGGTCATATTTTCATAGTGCTTAGGCGAATCCCTATGGAGATCACTTCACCATCACCGTCACCATGCCGTCATGCTGACGGAACTCATCTACTACCTCGATGTCTTGCTGGATCAAGAAGGCGAGGGATGTCACCGAGCTGAACATGTGTAGAATGCGGAGGTGTCGTGCATTTGATACTTGATCGGTTGAAGCACGAAGAAGTTCGACTACATCAACCGCGTTGTGAAACGGTTCCGCTTACGGTCTATGAGGGTACGTAGACACACTCTCCCCCTCGTTGTTATGCATCTCCATGGATAGATCATTGTGTGTGCGTAGAATTTTTTTTGTTTTCCATGCAAAAATTCCCAACAATATCTCCTTGTGCGTGATTTGCTTGATGCCCGAGGTGTAGCAAAAGTATTGCCCCAAGGTTGGGCGAATAACCGACGTCAAGGTTTGCTGCTTTCCAAAGAACTAGCATGTTCTCCTCGTTCACCTTACAAACTTCTCCTCATGCCTGCAACGAGTTAGTGATAACATAATAGAAATAATGTATAACATGACTTACAATGCAACTAGCTCTTGAGCCTGGCGTGCTCATCAAATTAAAAGTTTGCCTTGGGTGTGGCTCAGTGTAATAAAAACACGGCAGATGTCATTGATGTTTTCTTGAACTACGTCGGTATTTCCCCAAAGAGGAAGGGATGATGCAGTACAACAATGGTAGGTATTTCCCTCGGTGATGAGATCAAGGTTATCGAACCAGTAGGAGAACCACGCAACACCACGTAAACAGCTCCTGCACACAAAGAACAAATACTTGCAACCCGACGTAAGAGAGGGGTTGTCAATCCCTCACGGGTAAAAAGATAGGTAAAACTGTAGTAGATTGGATAAATAGATCTCGCGGGAACGCGAGATAAAATAAATTGATAAAAAATGCAGTAAGGTATTTTTGTATTTTTGGTTTAATAGATCTGAAAATAAAAGCAAATAAAAATAGATCGCGAAGGCAAATATAATAAAGAAGAGACCCGGGAGCCGTAGATTCCACTAGTGGCTTCTCTCGAGAAAAATAGCAAATGGTGGGTAAAAAAATTACTGTTGGGCAATTGATAGAACTTCAAATAATCATGATGATATCCAGGCAATGATCATTATATAGGCATCACGTCCAAGATTAGTAGACTGACTCCTGCCTGCATCTACTACTATTACTCCACACATCGACCGCTATCCAGCATGCATCTAGTGTATTAAGTTCATGGAGAAACGGAGTAATGCAATAAGAACGATGGCATGATGTAGACAAGATCTATTTATGTATAAATAGACCCCATCTTTTTATCATCATTAGCAACGATACATACATGTCGGTTAACCTTCTGTCACTGGGATCAAGCACCATAAGATCGAACAAAGCACCTCTTCCCATTGCAAGATAAATAGATCAAGTTGGCCAAACAAAACCCAAATATCGGAAAATAAATACGAGGCTATAAGTAATCATGCATATAAGAGATCAAAAGAAGACTCAAATAACTTTCATGGATAAGAACATAGATCTGATCATAAACTCAAAGTTCATGGGATCCCAACAAACACACCATAAAAAGAGTTACGTCATATGGATATCCAAGAGACCATTGTATTGAGAATCAAAAGAGAGAGAGGAAGCCATCTAGCTACTAACTACGGACCCGTAGGTCTACAATGAACTACTCACGCATCATCGGAGAGGCACCAATGAGGATGATGAACCCCTCTGTGATGGTGTCTAGCTTGAATCTGGTGGTTCTGGAACTTCCGACGGCTGGAATTGATTTTCGTCGACTCCCCTAGGGTTTCTGGAATATTGGGGTATTTATAGAGCAAAGAGGTGGTGCAGGAGGCCACCAAGGTGGGCACAACCCATCTAGGCGCGCTTGGGCCCCCAGGCGCGCCCTGGCGGGTTGTGCTCCCCTCGGAACACCCCTCAGGTACTTTCTTGGCCCATACGGTGTCTTCTGGTCCAGAAAAAATCCACAAAAGTTTCGCTATGTTTGGACTTCGTTTAGTATTGATTTCCTGCGATTAAAAAACAAGCAGAAAACAACAACTGGCGTTGGGCACTATGTCAATAGGTTAGTACAAAAAAATGATATAAAATGATTGTAAAACATCCAAGAATGATAATATAACAGCATGGAACAATAAAAAAATTATAGATATGTTGGAGACGTATCAGCATCCCCAAGCTTAATTCCTGCTCATCCTCGAGTAGGTAAATGATAAAAACAAAATTTTTGATGTGGAATGCTGCCTAACATGTTCATCACATATTCTTTTCTTTGTAGCATGGACATTTGGACTTTTATATGGTTCAAAGCAATAATCTAGTTTTGATATCAGGACTTCAATACTCAAGCATACCGACAAGCAACCATGTCTTTCAAAATATCAATACTAAAGCAAGTTATCCAGCCCATCATGCTCAATCATTGATCCATTCATGAAACACACTCGCATATTAGCTACACCCAGTGCTCAAGTACGATCATAGTGCCCCTTAGTTGGCGCTTTATAAGAGAAGATGGAGACTCAAATAAAAATAAAAATTGCATAAAGTAAAAGAAAGGCCTTTCGCGGAGGGAAGTAGGGATTTGTAGAGGTGCCAGAGCTCAAAGCAAAAAAGATAGATAAAAACATTTTGGGAAGCATGCTTTTCCTGTCAACGAGAACGATTGAGTAGTTCCCAATACTTTCCATGCTAGATATATCATAGGCGGTTCCCAAACAGAAAATAAAGTTTATTCCTTTTTCAACCATACTTTCACTTTCCATGGCTACCCGTATTCACGGGTGCCTTCCATACCAACACTTTCCAAGGACTTTATTATTTGACAACATAAACTAAATTCATTTTTCATTTCGGGACTGGGCATCCCTAATACCTTTGTCGTACTCTCGTGCAATCACAAGTGAATAAACAGTCAATGAGAATCTAATTTTTCGGTGTGCCATTGAGAATAATTAGCCATAATATTATCAAGCAATTTTGTAGCATCTCCTAACGTAATTTCCATAAACATGCCTCCCGCGGCCGAATCTAAAAGATTTCTAGAAGCAAAATTCAATCCGGCATAAAAATTTTGTATGATGATCCATAAATTCAAACCATGAGTAGGGCAATTGCGAAGCATCAATTTCATTCTTTCCCAAGATTGGCAACATGCTCATGATCAAGTTGTTTAAAATTCATAATGTCGTTCCTAAGAGTGATGATCTTAGTGGGAGGAAAATACTTAGAGATAAAAGCATCTTTGCACTTGTTCCAAGAATCAATACTATTTTTAGGCAAAGACGAAAACCAAACTTTAGCACGATCTCTAAGTGAAAACGGAAATAACTTCAATTTGACAATATTGTTATCCGTATCTTTCTTCTTTTGCATATCACACAAATCAACAAAATTGTTTAGATGAGTAGCGGCATCTTCACTAGGAAGGCCGGCGAATTGATTTCACAAGACTCATCATTACTAAGAGGAGCAATCGGAGTACTAAGGAAATCATTATTATTGGTATTCGAGAAGTCACACAATTTGGTATTATCTTGCGCCATGGCAACAAGTAATCCAACACACAAGCAAACAGAAAGGCAACGGGAAAAGGCAAACGGGAAAGAGAGGAGGAGATTGGGAAAGATAGGGCGAATAAAACGGCAAGGGTGAAGTGGGGGAGAGGAAAACGAGAGGCAAATGGCAAATAATGTAATGCAAGAGATAGGGATTGCGATGGGTACTTGGTATTGTTGACTTGCTTGCGTGAGCCTCCCCGACAACAGCGCCAGAAATTCTTCTTGCTACCTCTTGAGCACTGCATTGGATTTCCCCGAAGAGGAGAGGATGATGCAGCAAAGTAGCGTAAGTATTTCCCTCGGTTTTTGAGAACCAAGGTATCAATCCAGTAGGAGACCACGCACAAGTCCCTCGTACCTACACAAAACGATAGCTCCTCACAACCAACGCGATTAGGGGTTGTCAATCCCTTCACGGTCACTTACGAGAGTGAGATCTGATAGAGAAGATAAATAATATTTTTGGTTATTTTGATAGATAGATGCAAAGTGAAAAAGTAAAAGGCAAAGTAAAAAGCAAAGCAAGTAATAAAGCGATAGAGATTGATATGGTGAGAATAGACCCAGGGCCATAGGTTTCACTAGTGGCTTCTCTCAAGAGCATAAGTATTCTACGGTGGGTGAACAAATTATTGTTAATCAATTGACAGAATTGAGCATAGTTATGAGTATATCTAGGTATGATCATGTATATAGGCATCACGTCCGAGACAAGTAGATCAAAACGATTCTGCATCTACTACTATTACTCCACTCATCGACTGCTATCCAACATGCATCTAGAGTATTAAGTTAAAACAGAGTAACGCCTTAAGCAAGATGACATGATGTAGAGGGATAAATTCATGCAATATGATAAAAAAAACCATCTTGTTATCCTCGATGGCAACAATACAATATGTGCCTTGCTGCCCCTTCTGTCATGGGGAAAGGACACCGCAAGATTGAACCCAAAGCTAAGCACTTCTCCCATTGCAAGAACTACCAATCTAGTTGGCCAAACCAAATGGATAATTCGAAGAGACTTGCAAAGATAACTCAATCATACATAAAAGAATTTAGAGAAGATTCAAATATTGTTCATAGATAAGTTGGATTATAAACCCACAATTCATCGGTCTCAACAAACACACCGCAAAAAGAAGAAGATTACATCGAATAGATCTCCACGAGAGAGGGGGAGAACATTGTATTGAGATCCAAAAAGAGAGAAGAAGCCATCTAGCTACTAGCTATGGACCCGAAGGTCTGAAGTAAACTACTCACACTTCATCGGAGGGGCTATGGTGTTGATGTAGAAGCCCTCCATGGTGGATGCCCCCTCCAGCGGAGCTCCGGAACAGGCCCCAAGATGGGATCTCATGGATACAGATGGTTGCGGCGGTGGAATTAGGTTTTTGGCTCCTGTTCTGATCGTTTGGGGATATATAGGTATATATAGGAGGAAGGAGTACGTCGGTGGAGCAACAGGGGGGCCACGAGGTAGGGGGCGCGCCCTAGGGGGGCGCCCCCACCCTCGTGACCGCCTCTGTTACGTCTTGGAGTAGGGTCCAAGTCTCCTGGATCATGTTCGGTGAGAAAATCACGTTCCCGAAGGTTTCATTCGTTTGGACTCCATTTGATATTCCGTTTCTTCGAAACACTGAAATAGGCAAAAAACAACAATTTTTGGCTGGGCCTCCGGTTAATAGGTTAGTCCCAAAAGTAATATAAAAGTGGAAAATAAAGCCCAATATAGCCCAAAACAGTAGATAAAGTAGCATGGAGCAATCAAAAATTATAGATACGTTGGAGACGTATCAGGCATCCCCAAGCTTAATTCCTGCTCGTCCTCGAGTAGGTAAATGATAAAAAAGAATTTTTGATGCGGAGTGATACTTTGGCATAATTTCAATGTAAATCTTCTTAATTGTGGCATGAATATTCAGATCCGAAAGATTCAAGACAAAAGTTCATATTGACACAAAAATAATAATACTTCAAGCATACTAATCAAAGCAATCATGTCTTCTCAAAATAGCATGGCAAAAGAAAGTTCATCCCTACAAAATCATATAGTTAGGCTATGCTTCATTTTCGTCACACAAAGATGTTCCCAACTTCTATACCCCCGATGAAAAGCCAAGCAATTGTTTCATACTTAAATAATCTCAAACTTTTTCAACCTTCACGCAATACATGAGCGTGAGCCATGGATATAGCACTATGGGTGGAATAGAATATGATGATGGGGATTGTGTGGAGAAGACAAAAAAAGGAGAAACTCTCACATTAACGAGGATAATCAACGGGCTATGGAGATGCCCATCAATTGATGTCAACATGAGGAGTAGGGATTGTCATGCAACGGATGCACTAGAGCTATGGATGCTCAACAAAAGAAAACTAGTGGGTGTGCATCCAACTCGCTTGCTCACGAAGACCTAGGGCATTTGAGGAAGCCCATCGTAGGAATATACAAGCCAAGTTCTATAATGAAAAATTCCCACTAGTATAAAAAGACAACTTATGAGACTCACTATATGAAGAACAAGGTGCTACTTTGAAGCACAATATATGAGACTCACTACATGAAGAACAAGGTGCTACTTTGAAGCACAAGTGTGGAAAAGAGATAGTAGCATTGCCCTTTTTATTTTCTTTTTTCTTTCTTTTGGGCCTTTCTCTTTTTTTTATTTGAGCAATGCTCTAATAATGATGATCATCACAATTCTATTGATTACAACATAAGGATTACAACTCGAAACTTAGAACAAGATATGACTCTATATGAATGCCTCCGAAGGTGTACCGGGATGGTGCAATGAATCAAGAGTGACATGTATGAAAAATAATGCATCGTGGCTTTGCCACAAATACGATGTCAACTACATGATCATGCAATGGAAATATGACAAAAGTAATGTATGTCATGATGATGATGGTGGAAGTTGCATGGCAATATATCTCGGAATGGCTATGGAAATGCCATGATAGGTAGGTATGGTGTCTGTTTTGAGGAAGATATAAGGAGGTTTATGTGTGATAGAGTGTATCGTATTACGGGGTTTGGATGCACCGACGAAGTTTGCACCAACTCTCAAGGTGAGAAAGGGCAATGCACGGTACCGAAGAGGCTAGCAAAGGCGGAAAGGTGAGAGTGCATATAATCCATGGACTCAACATTAGTCAAAAGAACTCATATACTTATTGCAAAAATTTAGAAGTCATCAAAAATCAAGTACTACGCGCATGCTCCTAGGGGGATAGATTGGTAGGAAAA
Source organism: Triticum aestivum (assembly GCF_018294505.1). Lineage (NCBI taxonomy): Eukaryota > Viridiplantae > Streptophyta > Magnoliopsida > Poales > Poaceae > Triticum > Triticum aestivum. Next base: position 200,541,194 of record NC_057801.1, on the reverse strand, counting down.
GACCATCGCTCGTCCCCGACCGCCACTCATAAGGATGCACAAGCCAGGTACACTTCATGTTTCAAATTTGTTACACAACTTTAACCATACGTGCATGCTATGGGACTTGCAAACTTCAACACAAGCATTTCTCAAATTCACAATTACTCAAATAGAACGACTTTGATAATATTACCTCCATATCTCAAAACAATTATCAAGCATCAAACTTATCTTAGTATTCAATTCACTCAAAAGAAAGTTTCACATATCTTGAATACCAAGTATATTAACATTAAGCAAATTACCATGCTATTAACGACTCTCAAAATAATCTAAGTGAAGCATGAGAGATCAATATTTTCTTTAAAAAAAATCCACCACCGTGCTCTAAAAGATCTAAGTGAAGTACTAGAGCAAAAATTATCATGCTCAAAAAAATATAAGTGAAGCACAATGAGCAAAACTATCAAGCTCAAAAAATATAAGTGAAGCACATAGAGTATTCTAACAAATTCCGGTTCATGTATGGCTCTCTCAAAAGGTGTGTACAGTAAGGATGATTGTGGTAAACTAACAAGCAAAGACGCAAATAATACAAGACGCTCCAAGCAAAACACATATCATGTGGTGAATAAAAATATAGCTCCAAGTAAATTACCGATGGAAGTGGACGAAAGAGGGGATGCCTTCCGGGGCATCCCCAAGCTTTGACTTTTTGGTGTCCTTGTATTATCTTGGGGGTGCCATGGGCATCCCCAAGCTTAGGCTCTTGCCACTCCTTGTTCCATAATCCATCAAAAGAATTCACCCAAAACTTGAAAACTTCACAACACAAAACTCAACAGAAATCTCGTGAGCTCCGTTAGAGAAAGAAAACAAAGAACTACTTAAGGTACTGTAATGAACTCATTCTTTATTTATATTGGTGTTAAACCTGCTATATTCCAACTTCTCTATGGATTATAAACTATTTTACTAGCCATAGATTCATCAAAATAAGCAAAACAACACCCGCAAAACAGAATCTGTCAAAAACAGAACAGTCTATAGTAATCTGTAACTAACGCAAACTTATGGAACTCTAAAAATTCTACCAAAATAGGAAGTCCTGGAAAATTTGTCTATTGATCATCATCAAAAAGAATCAATGCAAAATCACATTTCTGTGATTTAACAAAATTATATTCGTGCGTGCAAAGTTTCTGTTTTTCAGCAGAATCAAATCAACTATCATCGTAGGCTATCCTATAGGTTCTACTTGGCACAAACACTAATTAAAACATAAAACCACATCCAAACAGAGGCTAGATGGATTATTTATTCCTAAACAGAAGCAAAAACAAAATTGGGTTGCCTCCCAACAAGTGCTATCGTTTAACGCCCCTAGCTAGGCATAAAAGCAAGGGTAGATCTAGGTATTGCCATCTTTGGTAGGCAATCCATAAGTGGCTCTCATGATAGATTCATATGGTAATTTTATTTTCTTTCTAGGGAAGTGTCACATGCCCTTTTTTAAGGGAAATTGGAATCTAATATTCCCTTCCTTCATATCAATAATTGCACCAGTCGTTCTAAGGAAAGGTCTACTAAGAATAGTAGGACATGAAGGATTGCAATCTATATCAAGAACGATAAAATCTACGGGCACATAATTCCTATTTGCAACAATAAGAACATCATTAATTCTTCCCATAGGATTTTTAATAGTGGAATCCGCAAGATGCAAGTTTAGAGAGCAATCATCAAAGTCACGGAAATCTAGCACGGATTGCAACAAGGAAATACAAACAATTAAAGAACAATTTTCATAATTAAATTCCTTGAGATCCAAAATAGTGGGTTTAGCAACATCTAGGTTTTTATTTCTTTCAATCCCACTTTTATCAAATTCATCATCAGGATCTAGAAACTCCGCCTTAGAACGCCTTCTAGGTAAAGGAAGATCATATTCAGTTTCATCAAGATTCATATTGAAAAACAAAGATTTAATGGGGGACACATCAATAACTTTTAGATCTTCATCTTGATTTTCATAGGAATTGGAAGAACACGCTTTAATAAAGGCATCTTTAGAAGCACGCATCCTAGCGGTTCTTTCTTTGCATTCATCAATGGAAATTCTCATGGATTTGAGAGACTCATTGATATCATGCTTAGGAGGAATAGATCTAAGCTTTAAAGAATCAATTTGAAGAGAAATTCTATCAACGTTCCTAGCCAAATCATCAACTTTAAGCAATTTCTCTTCAAGCAAAGCATTAAAATTCTTTTGTGAATTCATAAACTCTTTCACACTATTCTCAAATTCAGAGAGCATCTTATTAAAATTCCCATAAGAGTTGTTGTAGGAATTTTGATAATTATTAGAAGGATTACTAGGATAAGGCCTAGGATTAAAATTCCCCCTATACGCGTTGTTTGCAAAACTATTCCTACCAACAAAATTCACATCCATAGATTCATTATTATTCTCAAGCAAAGTAGACAAAGGCATATCATTGGGATCAATAGGAGTATTTTTAGGAGCAAACATCTTCATAAGTTCATCCATCTTTTCACTCAAAACATTGATTTCTTCTATAGCATGTACTTTTTTACTAGAAGATCTTTCGGTGTGCCATTGAGAATAATTAGCCATAATATTATCAAGCAATTTTGTAGCATCTCCTAACGTAATTTCCATAAACGTGTCTCCTGTGGCCGAATCTAAAAGATTTCTAGAAGCAAAATTCAATCCGGCATAAAAATGTTGTATGATCATCCATAAATTCAAACCATGAGTAGGGCAATTGTGAAGCATCAATTTCATTCTTTCCCAAGATTGGGCAACATGCTCATGATCAAGTTGTTTAAAATTCATAATATCATTCCTAAGAGTGATGATCTTAGAGGGAGGAAAATACTTAGAGATAAAAGCATCTCTGCACTTGTTCCAAGAATCAATACTATTTTTAGGCAAAGACGAAAACCAAACTTTAGCACGATCTCTAAGTGAAAATGGAAATAACTTCAATTTGACAATATTGTTATCCGTATCTTTCTTCTTTTGCATATCACACAAATCAACAAAATTGTTTAGATGAGTAGCGGCATCTTGACTAGGAAGGCCGGTGAATTGATCTTTCATAACAAGATTCAGCAAAGCGGTATTGATTTCACAAGACTCATCATTATTAAGAGGAGCAATCGGAGTACTAAGGAAATCATTATTATTGGTATTCGAGAAGTCACACAATTTTGTATTATCTTGCGCCATGGCAACAAGTAATTCAACACACAAGCAAACAGAAAGGCAACGGGAAAAGGCAAACGGGAAAGAGAGGAGGAGATTGGGAAAGAGAGGGCGAATAAAACGGCAAGGGTGAAGTGGGTGAGAGGAAAACGAGAGGCAAATGGCAAATAATGTAAAGCGAGAGATAGGGATTGCGATGGTTACTTGGTATTGTTGACTTGCTTGCGTGAGCCTCTCCGGCAACGGCGCCAGAAATTCTTCTTGCTACCTCTTGAGCACTGCGTTGGATTTCCTCGAAGAGGAGAGGATGATGCAGCAAAGTAGCGTAAGTATTTCCCTCAGTTTTTGAGAACCAAGGTATCAATCCAGTAGGAGACCACGCACAAGTCCCTCGTACCTACACAAAACGATAGCTCCTCGCAACCAACACGATTAGGAGTTGTCAATCCCTTCACGGTCACTAACGAGACTGAGATCTGATAGAGATGATAAATAGTATTTTTGGTATTTTTGATAGATAGATGCAAAGTGAAAATGTAAAAGGCAAAGTAAAAAAGCAAAGCAAGTAATAAAGCGGTAGAGATTGATATGATGAGAATAGACCCGGGGGCCATAGGTTTCACTAGTGGCTTCTCTCAAGAGCATAAGTATTCTACGGTGGGTGAACAAATTACTGTTGAGCAATTGACAGAATTGAGCATAGTTATGAGTATATCTAGGTATGATCATGTATATAGGCATCACGTCCGAGACAAGTAGATAGAAACGATTCTGCATCTACTACTATTACTCCACTCATCGACCGCTATCCAGCATGCATCTAGAGTATTAAGTTAAAAACAGAGTAACGCCTTAAGCAAGATGACATGATGTAGAGGGATAAATTCATGCAATATGATAAAAAAACCATCTTGTTATCCTCGATGGCAACAATACAATACGTGCCTTGCTGCCCCTTCTGTCACTGGGAAAGGACACCGCAAGATTGAACCCAAAGCTAAGCACTTCTCCCATTGCAAGAACTACCAATCTAGTTGGCCAAACCAAACGGATAATTCGAAGAGACTTGCAAAGATAACTCAATCATACATAAAAGAATTCAGAGAAGATTCAAATATTGTTCATAGATAAGCTGGATCATAAACCCACAATTCATCGGTCTCAACAAACACACTGCAAAAATAAGAAGATTACATCGAATAGATCTCCACGAGAGAGGGGGAGAACATTGTATTGAGATCCAAAAAGAGAGAAGAAGCCATCTAGCTACTAGCTATGGACCCGAAGGTCTGAAGTAAACTACTCACACTTCATCGGAGGGGCTATGGTGTTGATGTAGAAGCCCTCTGTGGTGGATGCCCCCTCCGGCGGAGCTCCGGAACAGGCCCCAAGATGGGATCTCGTGGATACAGAAGGTTGTGGCGGTGGAATTAGGTTTTTGGCTCCTGTTCTGATCGTTTGGGGATACGTAGGTATATATAGGAGGAAGGAGTACGTCGGTGGAGCAACAGGGGGCCACGAGGCTGGGGGGCGCACCCTGGGGGGCACCCCCCACCCTCGTGACCGCCTCTGTTACGTCTTGGATTAGGGTCAAAGTCTCCTAGATCATGTTCGGTGAGAAAATCACATTCCCGGAGGTTTCATTCTGTTTGGACTCCGTTTGATATTCCTCGAAACACTGAAATAGGCAAAAAACAGCAATTCTGGGCTGGGCCTCCGGTTAATAGGTTAGTCCCAAAAATAATATAAAAGTGGAAAATAAGGCCCAATATAGTCCAAAACAGTAGATAAAGTAGCATGGAGCAATCAAAAATTATAGATACGTTGGAGACGTATCAGAGAGCGGTAGTACCGCTTCGGCTTCACTACCGCCTCGTGGCTTCATGCCATTGCACTGCTTTTGGGTTACTACCACCCGAGCGGTAGTATCGCTTTGTGGAGCGGTATTATCGCTCTGTGCGGGCTGGGAGCAAGGTAACGATTGGATTTTTTTCCTTCCTATTAAAGGGGGTCTTCTTCCCCCTTGGACCTAAACCTTTAAGCTCATGTTCTTTCCCCATTGTTGACCTTCTTCGAGCTTTCTATCTCTCAATCCCTCGATGAATTCTTGCTAGTTTTGGTGGGGGGAGAGAGAGGAGATCTAGATCCACATTTCCACCAATCACTTTCTCCTCTATGTGAGGGGAACCCCTTGGATCTAGATCTTGGAGTTCTTGGTGTTCTCCTTCTTGTTCTTCCTCTCGTTTTCCTCCATAGCTTTTGTTGCTCTGGTGGAATTTGAGAGTGGGGGACTTGGGCACTCTATGTGCCCTTGCCATTGCATTTGGTGCATAGATTTGAGTTCTCCACGGTGATACGTGGAAGTGAAGTTAAGAAGCTTATTACTCTTGGGTGCTTGGTACCCTAGAGCTTGTTCCTCTTGGGTGCTCTGGTGCACTAGACGGTTGGTGTGTTCTGAGCTCAAGCATTGTGGTGTAAAGCTCCGGGCAAGCGTCGGGGTCTCCAATTAGGTTGTGGAGATCGCCCCGAGAAATTTGTCGGGTTTCGGTGACCGCCCCCAAGGCTTGCTAAAGTGTACAGGTTCGGTGACCGCCCTCAAGGGTTGCCAAATATACGGGTTCGGTGACCGCGCCTCAACGGTCCCTTAGTGGAATCATGGCATCCTGCATTGTGTGAGGGTGTGAGGCGATTACGGTGGCCCTAGTGGCTTCTTGGGGAGCCTTATCCTCCACACCGCTCCAAACGGAGATTAGCATCCGCAAGTGTGAACTTCGGGATACATCGTCGTCTCCGCGTGCCTCGGTTATCTCTTACCCGAGCCCTTTACTTATTCACTTTACTTTGTGATAGCCATAGTGTTTCATGTTATATATCTTGCTATCACTTAGTTGTTTATCTTGCTTAGCATAAGTTGTTGGTGCACATAGGTGAGGCTAGTCGATTTAGGTTTTGTGCTTGACAAATTAAATGCTAGTTTTGTTCTGCATTTGTTCAAGCCTAAACCATATTTATTTTAAAGCGCATATTCACCCCCCCCCCTCTAGGCGACATCCACGATCTTTCACTTAGGTCATCCAGGGAAATTTTCTACTCTCCTACATAACTCGGCACTTGGAGGCCCAACCAATTCTACAAGCATAAAATTGCATAGTAGACATCAGGCCATTTCAAAACGTCAAGATACAAATGTGCTCTCAAATGGAGTCTTCTGACCTACCCAGAGACGCTCCGTTGAAAATGGTCTAGTTTTGTACATCATTGAAATGAACCCAATATTGAAGGAAGATGGGCATGCCCATGGTAGGAATCCATGCCAGGTTTGAATGATTTTCGACACCGTATGCAAGGTGCGATATGTCCAGCCATTTATCGACCTTTTTTCACTGGAAAAACTCTAGAAAATTCAAAACTTACTGAAAACCCAAACAACTTGGCATGGTGCCTTTAATTGGTCATATGAGGCCACGGAAAAAAAAGTAGAGCAATTTCAAGGAAGTCGAGAAAAGATGCGCTCTCAGATGGAGCCTTGTGACCTACCCGAACATCCTTTGTTTAGCATGGTCTATTTTTGGACACCCTTGAAATGACCTCAATATTTGTAATCAAGTGGGTATGCCCATAGTAGGCATCCATGTAAGGTTTGAATGATTTTTGACACCATATGTAAGTTGTGACACGTCCGGCTATTTATCAGCCATTTTCACCGGAAAAACTCCAGAAAATGCAAAAAATGTCGAAAACCCAGACAACATGGCATGGTGCCTAGAATTTGTCATATGAGTCCACCAAAAAAAAATTGGAGCCATTTCAACGATGTCAAGAAACAACGTGCTCTCAGACGGAACCTTCTAGCATACCCAAACACCCTCCGTTCAACATGGTCTATTTTTGGACATTCTTGAAGTGAATCCAACTTTTGTAAGAAGGTGGGCATGCCCATTGTAGGCATTCATGTCAGGTTTGAATAATTTCTGACACTGTATGCAAGTTACGACACGTCCGGCCATTTATCAACATTTTCTCACTAGGAAAACAACAGAAAATGCAAATTTTGCCGAGAACAAAAAAAACTTGCCATTGTGCCTTGAATTGGTCATACAAGGCCATGAAAAAAAGAGCCATTTGACGGATATCGAGAAATAACGTGCTCTCAAACAGAGCCTCCTGGCCTATCCAACTCTACGTTGAACATGTTGTTTTTGAACATTCTTGAAATGATCCCAAATTTTGCAAGCAGGTGGGCATGCCCATGATAGATATCAATGTCAAGTTTGAAAGAAAAAGGTATTTAAAATCATAATTTTAAAAGTAAATGTTTTTTACAGTATTTAATAAATATTTGGAGGAAAAAAGAATTTAAATCCATACTTTAAAACACTTAAATTGTTATTTCGCTATTCCAAAAAATATTTGTGATTTTTCAACAGGTTTCAAAAAGAATAATATGTAAAGTTCAAAAAGGTAAAAACGAATTAAAACAAGAGAAGAAAAACAAAAAAAGGAAAAAAAATGCTTAGGCCTTAGCCCAACTAGGCGACGACATTGCTCTCGACGGATGCCCGTTGGGTGCTCGCAGATTTGAAAAGGTTCACCATTTCTAAAACTATCCCCGTTTTCAAATTTTGTTCACAAATTTTCCATTTTTCAATACTTTCACAAATTCAAAAATGACTATGGAATTTCAAATAATGTTTGTGCTTTCATTTTTTCTGAAATTTCAAAAACATTCCTGTTTTCAAATCTATTCTATACAAATACAAAAAAAATTGGGTAAATTCAAAAAAATAGTTTCAAATTTTTGTTTGTTTGTTTCCTTTTTTAAGTCTAAATTTGGTATTGTTTTCAAAAAATGTGATTAAGAACTGCTCTTTTAAAAAATGTTTGTGTTTTGTCATTCTTTACAATTTTCAAAGACATGGACATTTTCTTTGATATTTATGTACAATTTATTCAAATAGGAATATACTTTTTGAACAAAATTTGAAAAAATGAACATTTTCTTAAATTCTGAACAAAAATTTAAAAGCACGAGCAGTTTTTTGGGAAATAAAGAAGAAATGTAAAATGGAAAAAGATCATGAATAAACAAAATACATATAGAACAAAGAAAAATACACACGTTAATTTTTTGGGAAAATGACAATCTGAATACTCATGAATCTTAAAAATAGTTCCTCGATTTGAAAAAAGTTCATGTGTTTTGGAAAAAAGTTCCATACAAACTGAAAAAGTTCATGGATTTGAAATAAGTTCACTAGCCTGGTAGCAAAAAACTAAAAAAAGTTCATGAAGTTTGAAAAAAGTGCACAAATTTTAAAAATATTGAAAAATTGGAGAAAAGTTCACGAATTTGGAAAAAGTTTTTCAGAAAATTCATGCATTTGAAAATATTAGAAAAAGAAAAAAGAAACAGGAAAAAGAAAAGGAATATAAAAACCCAAGTAAAAACCAAACAAAAAGCAGGCCAAAACAACCGAATAGAAAAGAAAAACCAGAGTCGTTCTTTTTAGTATTATATTTGACACACTACAAAAGATGAGAAAAGAAGAATTTAGACATAGGAGGTGAAGTATGCCAGGTGGTTAACATGTCTGGTTATGAACCGTGAGGTTAATTTTGAGTTCGAGTCTAACATAACGTGTTTACCTTTTGAAGGTTGCATAAAAAGAAAAGGTTGGGTCGAGCCAAGGTCAGAGGGGGTGTGTACAATGAAGAAATAAAAATAAAAAAAATGAATAAAACCAAAAAAAGGCCATACAAAACCAAAAAGAAGAAACTAGGTGGATCGGCTATGTACATCTACGTATAGCTCGTATGTACCACATACGAAGATGGGTATACCTTATGGTCAAATGATCATATTGCCCTTATACGGTTTGTGAGGGGGTGTACCGAAGCAAGGCTCGTAAGTTAGATGCTCCGGTGCAAAACTGCATACAAATTAAAGAGAAGAGTTATCTGACCTATGTGCTATTTCATGGCAAAACGGGGTCGTTTTTACAAGTTTACATTCCATCTCATCGCTAATAATTTCTTGGAAATATATGGCATTCAATCAGGGGGTTTTCTCCAAAAAAGAACGAGCGCGAGCGCGTGCCAGTTGATGACATGGTGTCCGATCTGGCAGTTGATCAGCGTTTTGTATCAAACCGTTACCGCATCAAGACTTAAGTGACCATTTTTCTTGCCTTTTCAAGTTTCTGTATGTATCTGTTATCGCCATGCAAGTTCATGTACTTATGGTGATATTAACATCTTCATTATGTAAAAGACATGCTCGGTATTAGTTCCACAATGAAGTAATCGAATATGACCCAGCCTATCCAAGAGACCTACCAATATTACCCGGTCAGATGATTTAGCATAAAATATTGCACTACAAAATGAAGACTACAAGCCTCTTCTGAATACAAGAAGTTTGTTACTCCCTCCAATCTGAATTAATTTATGCGGCCTCTATACAATGTAAGTAAGGTATTGTATAGAGGTTGCGATAATTAATTTGAATCAGAGGGAGTATACCTTCTTACCTGGTTCCGCTATCAAAAGAATTCATTCACGAATGCGTGACATATACCATTAACCATGTTTCAGTTTTCGTAAAACTGCTCTCCCTCACCTTCACAAGATTTCGTACAACTACTGAAGCTTGTATGCAAGAAGGGCAGGTAACTGAAGATTGGTTTTTTTAATTATGTCCTTTGTAGTTTTCCGTAGAGTCAGAACTGCGTTGTCTGGTCGCAGGTGACTGAGTTTTGGCGCGACGCTTCATATACTTCCACACGCCCCCTATAGTGTGGGCCGAGTCGACGATCGTCTATGGCAAAGTTGGTGTCGTTTGCTCAAGGTTTAGGGATGGCGATGACGCCTTCTTGGGGAAGAGTTATGACAATGACGCATGTGTGTTGTCTTAAGAGGCTCTCTTTGGAGTGGTGGTGGGGGGGGGGGGGGGTTCCATGTGTGTGCCGCTCAGTGGTTCATGATGGTTTTCACCCGGTTTTCATAATTAACCAAGCTCAGGTTTTTTTCCAGTTTTCTCTAATTAACCGGGCAACTCTTTTCTTCCTAATGAATGCAGAAATCCTGCCATTTCAAAACAAAATAAATAATAGTAATACCCACACTGTTTGGCCCTCATCAATGAAGGGCAAGGCAGCCACACCCGAGGTAGAGTGAAGCGGAGTGGCCCGGGCACCTGTTGAGGGCAGCCACGTCAGATGTAGAGCTAGGTGGCCAAGATACGACGTGAGCAACCAGACGCGGGGCAACGTGGGCACTGCATCGAGGGCGGCAACAGAGGCGCCACAAGCAACATGGACGTCGCGTCAATGGTAGTGTGGTCACCGGAGCTTAGTGTTGGGTGGGGGAGGAAGGTGCATCGGCGTGTTTGTGTGAGGGAGATCGTGGCTACGGACTATCAGGAGAGGCAAGACGTGCGCGGGGCAGTTTGTTGGTGATGATGGTTCTGATTGGCAGAACATTGAATCTTAACCTTTGATTGGGTTGGCGGACCGCCCAAGCAAGAAGGATCAGACCGTAGGGTGTTGGTTGTCTTGTGTGCACTAAGTTTGGTGGCTTTAAAAGAATTGTAAGTCATGTCTTTATAAGTAAAGTAGAGATAAGTACACCCCCCCCCCCCCCCCCCAAAAAAAAGTAGAGATAAATAGAGATAGGATTCGCTCATATGTCAGACAATAAGCTATTACAAAACAACGTTGCTACATCTCAGTCGATACTGTATTCGTGAAATCTTACATCAAGATATGTCAAAAATAGGTTTTTCTTTTCTTACATGTTATGTCACTTGACTGAGACTTGGTGTCGACTAACACCTGGCAACACCCGAAAACAGTCTTGACTTTATTGTATCCGTTTTGATAACGAGAATACATGTGAGAAATATCGAGCAAAACTCTCATGTTGAACGAAATTGAAAAGTAAAGAGGATAAAGCAAAGACACGAAGTCTTCGAATTTAGGTGAGCCTGAATTCTTTTAGCAATTAACTCCAACTTGCACTAGGGTTGCTCTTTCTTGTGACCTTGGCAACTAATACTTTTTACTTTTTAAAATGCCGAACCAAAGCGCTATCTTAAAAGTATGAGTACCAACTACCCAATATTGAAGAGAGATTGGCAAAAACAAAAAAGAGTGATAACATGATGACATTGCAAGATAACGATGGGATATATACATACAAAAACTAAAACGGAAAATAACACCAACTTGCACCCTCTTTCGATGTCATCACCCATCAGAACCGCAATAACATTAAATTCTCTCCTTTTTTTGGTGCAGAAAAGAAAACAGGAAAGCATCACAATGCATGCATTGCATGCAACCGGCCGGGACCGATGATCAGCTTTGCTCATCCGACGGCGGTGGGGAAGAGGTGGTGGTGGTGGTAGCGATGGCGGCGAGTTTCTGGAGGTTGAGCTTGACCACGGTGTCGGTGAACATGCGGGTGTCCTCCTCGGTGTTGCCCTCCGGTACGTCGACGACGTAGGACTCGACAACGACGCAGTAGGACGGGCCTGAAGGCTGGTCCGTGAACTCGGTGACGGAGGTGACGGAGCGGTAGTTGCGGAGGCGGTGCTCGCCGCCGACGACGCGGAAGCTGAGGATGTGGCGGTCGTCGTCGAGGATCTCGAGGCGCTCGGTGCTGGTGGAGGCGGGGAGGCCGGAGACGACGGTGACCTCGCGGACGCTGCCCACGGTGGCGCCGTCGCCGGCGGCGAGAGCACAGGACTTGATGAAGTGCTTGTAGCGCTGCGGATTGGCGAAGCCGCGCACGATGTCCCACACGGCGGCGAGAGGCGCCTGCACGCGCTGTGTGACCAGCGATGTGCACGTCCCGCTGGCGCGCCCAGGGAATGTGTGGTGCTCCTCCACCACGCCCTCCACCTCCCTCCGCTCCGGCTCCGTCAACCCTTGACGGAGCGCGCTCTCCATGTGGGGCTCCATGCTCTTCCCTTCTCTCTCTCTCTCTCTCTCTCTCTCTCTCTCTCTCTCTCTCTCTCTCTCTCTCTCTCTCTCTCTCTCTCTCTCTCTCTCTCCTCTGGCTAGTGTGCAATTAACTAAGAGAAGGCCTACTTGTGTACCTTGCGGTTGATGTAGTATTTGCAGATTGGAGGCGTCTCACCTTTTATGGTTGGCCTCTAGCGTTGTTGCGGGCTTGATGGTGTCTTTCTTTTCCATTTTTGAGCTCCTATTCGTCCTACGAGAAATATTTTTTTCAAACTGAAAAACAAACGCGCAGCTACCCTATTCCTTTCGTCAGGGTACATTTTTTATACGGTATTTAATATCTATCTTTTACAACAATTGGATTTCACTGTTGACCATGGAATACATGTTTCTTTTCAATTATACAGAGAGAGAAATGCTTATATGGGGCAGCACTCCTCAAAATATGCATATTTTCCTGTAGCGGTGAGCTAATTTCCCAGACTTACGTCATGTTGGTCAACGCAATCAATCCCATCAAATGGCTCAATATCATCTCCGTGATAAATTAAGGGCAACGCTAACGTGAATCACCTATTAGACATCATCAAAAAAATTGCGGACACGGGATAAGATAACCGAAACTCACAAGAAAAGATCTCAAGCTTTCCTCCTCGTCCTGTCGGCGCCGGTCCGTCCCATCTCTTATGGCCTTTAGAGCATCTCCAGCCGCGCCCCCAGAACAGCCTCCTCAGGTGATTTTTTTACGCCGGCGCCGAAAAGACGGCCCAGTCGCGTCCCCAGGACGCCGAATTCCGCCGGCTCGGCCCGTTTTTGCGCCCGGCGATCACAGGCCGAACCCGGCGCACTGGGGGACGCTCGGGGGCTCTGGCGCAAGGAAAAAACATTCCTGGGGCCTCATTGGCAGGCGAAAAGTCAAGTCACCCGTCCAGATTCGCCTCCTACCCCCCGCGCTCGGTCGCCACCCTGCCGATCCCGGTGCCGTCCACCGCCCACCGCAGCTAGGTAGACCATCTCCCGCCGGGAAAAAGAAGGGGTTTCGCCGAGGCAGCCTCTTCGCCGCCGTCCGAGCAACTTTTCCGGCATTCCGGCCGCGCAGGGTCTGTACACCGGCGGGCTTGCGCCCACCTCGCCCGCAAGGTGTTCGGTGAATTGCCCGGCCCGGCAATGGACTCCGAAGATGAGGAGGCGAGCGTGGCGTTGCTGGAGGAGGAAGCTGAAGCCGACGTCCAGGAGCAGGAGCATCTCATGGTTCTCGCCACCCTCGCCGGCCTGCTCGCGAGCAGTGAAAAGCCGAGGCAGGTGGCTTGGCGCTTGGGCGGGTGAAAGCAAAGAACCGGCATCGTTTGGAAGGCTACTGCATGCTCTACTCGGACTACTTTGCCGACGCTTCATTGCATGGTGAGAAAACATTTCGGCGTCGTTATCGGATGAGCCGAAAGCTTTTCCTCAGGATTGTGAATTCCATCCGGGAGTTCGACAACTACTTCAAGTGCAAGATGGATTGTACCGGCACACTTGAATTTACCTTGGTCCAGAAGTGCACGACAGCTATGAGGATGCTTGCATACGGAGCTCCCGGTGATTCACTCGACGACTATGGGCGCATGGCCGAGTCCACCACCATTGAGTGTTTCTACAAGTTCTGCAGGGCAGTGGTGGCAGTGTTTGGACCGCAATACTTGCGAACACCCAATGAGGAAGACACTGCTCGGATCCTAGCACAGATTGAAGCAAGAGGATTTCCTGGGATGCTTGGAAGCATCGACTGCATGCATTGGAAATGGAAGAACTGTCCATTTGGTTGGCAGGGGTTGTACAAAGGCGCCTAAAGCGGTTGTAGTGTGGTACTTGAGGCAGTGGCCACACAGGACCTCTGGATTTGGCACTCTTTCTTTGGGATGTCAGGAACTCACAATGACATCAACGTCCTGCAATGCTCCCCAGTCTTTGTCAATCTTGTTGAAGGTCATTCTCCTCCAGTGAACTTCAAGGTCAATGGACGGCAGTACAACAAGGGGTACTATCTAGCTGATGGCATCTATCCGAGATGGTCGACATTTTGAAGACCATCTCAAACCCTATGCCAGGAGGCAAGAACGCCTGGTTTGCGAAGGTTCAGGAGGCTTGCAGGAAGGATGTCGAGCGGGCATTTGGTGTGCTCCAATCTTGATTTGCTGTTGTCCGATTCCCTGCTCTGACCTGGTCGAAAGATCAAATGTGGGATATCATGACTTGCTGTGTCATCTTGCACAACATGATCATTGAGAGTGAGCAGGAAGAGCAGTGTTTGACACTGAACCATATTACAAGCAGGGTCCTCTTGCCCAAGTTGATCACCAACTGCCGGCAAACTGGACTAACTACCTCAATATGCGTCAGGAGATCCGAGACCCATAGGTGCATCAAGAACTGCAACACGATCTGGTGGAGCACCTATGGAGGCTCAAGGGCGAGGCCGGGAATGACATGTGATGAAACTTGAGTTTTTATTTGTTAAACTATATAATTTGTATTGAACTATTTGTTGAACTATTTGATTTATATGATGAAAAACACCGAAACACGCCGAACCATGCCGAACTATGTGACGAACTAATTGATTTCTATTTGTATGCGAAAATTCACGCTGAAACACGCCGAACCGCGCCGAATATGGGCCGATTCACGCAAATATCGGGCCGCTTTTGGACATAATTGGGCCGCACACTGGGCCGAAATCGGCGCCTGGGGGCGACGGCTAGGTGCCGAACCGCCCCCAGCGCCAAGTTTATCGCCGGCTCACCCCCCGCCCCCCCCCCCCGGTCGCTCTTTTTCGGCGCCCTGGGGGGCCGAACGGCTGGAGATGCTCTTAGGCCAAGGAGGTGCAAAGGACCTCGGTCCCCCGTCGATAGGAGGGACCCCTTTCTCGTTTTTGTTAGGTTTAATGTCATCGTTGGCGCTGTGTGGCGGCAACGATGTACCTCAGTAGCAATAATGTCTCCCACTTTCTACTCCCGCCCCGATGGTGCATCTAGCATCGTCGGAGGGGCTGTGGAGGTGTGTCTCCCTCGGATCTCGCGGGATTCAGTCGATACTCTTTGGTCTGGGTCTGTTTGGATCTGTTCTTCGTTTGTCTTCATTTGAATGTTTACAGATTTGATCCTTCCGATCTACAACTTTCTTCATCGGCGATGGTTGTTGCTCTGGTGCGCTGGTTTACGGGGCCTTAGCATGATGACTTTCTGACTGTCTACTATAATAAGGTTTGCCTGGCTCCAGCAAGGAAGGGGCGATAATGGCGGCGTGCCTTCGGCACACTCCAATGCTTGTAGTCTCTAGGTGGTTTGTGGACCTGTTTGTAATTTTTATTACCTCTTGTGTTCTTTGTACTGTCATGATTGAAGATGAATAGACAGAAAATTTCTCAAAAAAATCATTATGGACACATTTCGTGTCCATGGAGATCCGACCGGACAGATGCCATCCAATTGGGATCATCAAAATACCTGCCTGGCCTTATTCGGCCTTCTTTCTTTCACCAATTTATCTAGATCAATAGCAACTCAACCATACATTTAAATAGTTGTGAAGAACTACAACCAAAAGCAACCGATGTTCAACCAGTTTTTCACATCTACCGATCCAAAAGCCTCCGGTTCAGCCGTCGGTGCCGAAAAACTCAATTTTTGGCTTCTTTTCACACTCCTTTCGCATAAAGCGTTTGTACATGCTAGCACCATACTCTTGAACAAACTTCACCGCACTAGGATCGAAGTCCGTCGGCTGACAACAACTTCCGCGTCTCGGCTTCGGCCCTAATAGCAATCTTCATCTCCTGGAACTTACGCTTCTTCTTTTACATCTCCATGAACATGTCAAACCTCTCCACCTTCTTGACCCCCTTCATCGCATTGCCCTTGGCAACCGCCTCCTCCTTCTTTGCTAACATGACCTTGAACTTCTCCGTCATCTTGGCCATCACCCCTTCTCGCTTTTCCTTCTCCGTCTTCCACTTTGCCACCCTCGACCTAGCCACATGGGTGGCCGGTGCGACCCCTCGTTTTGTTGGATCACCATCTTCTTTGACAATGGTCTTGGCAGAATTGACAATGTGTTTCCCACTTGCTTTGCTCACCAACAATGAATCATGTGTAATTTACCAAAAAAGTCGTGTCCCTTTGCTCCCTGCCATGAAACGGATCCACACTAGTTGCCAAGCACGCCCCGTAGATCAACTCATCCTCCTTATTAAACTAGGTGGTTCCCCACTTCTTCTTTGTGTTGGCGCTAGCGGCCAATGGTTGTCCGGCTCAAAGTCTTGCTGCCTGGTGTACGCCTACTGGGTGTCATGCAGCTGGGTGTACGGCTATAGATCTTGCTCCGCCTGGGAGTCATCCACTTGTTCGTCTTCATAGACGCATCTGTTGTGGATAATGTTCATTGCCGTATCCTTTGTCGTTGTCTTGCTTGGTTGAGGCATTCGAACAAATAGTGATCGGCCCCGACAGACGAGAGCTCCATAGAGGGAATTCATGGTCGGACAAGGATTGGTGAATCCGTGCAACCGTAGTCGCTGTTGAGGTCAACGATGACGACACTTGATTAAAGGAGGCTGCAACTATTGCGGCGATTGCTACGTGTCAGGCATACCAAGGTGTTGGGCCGTGTAGAAGTAGGGTGTCTTACACTAGGCGTGCAAGGCATGTGATTTACAGGGCGTCACTGGCCAGGCGGTGCGCTTTGGATAGCAAGCTACGACCTGACCGGCCACCACCGTCTTCTCCACCTTCGTCTTCCTCTTGAGGCGTCGGCCTGACGTTGAGCGGACGCAACCGTGCGGAGGTCATCCTTCGGGTTTGGGTCCTGACACCTGTGAGACAACAAACATCATCTTTGGCTCCTCCAGTGGCTCTATCGTGGCAGCGCACGGTGGAATGAGGAGGGAGGTGATGGTGCTCTAAGCAAAGGGATCGGTCCGGACATTTTAGGTGAGCCACGTTGAATGGCTGAAAGTGTCTGGCCATATATTTGCAATCGATTTAGTGATCTGCATTGGAGTTGCCTTAAATATATATATATTCAAACCATTTAATTTAAATATTTACAGACGGTTTGATGATCGGTGTTGGAGTTGCCCTAAATACCCTCCAGGGAAAGGAGCCAAAGCCAGTACATAGGTGGATTGGGGATGCAGAGAAAAATCTTCAACGAAATCCTACGACTCATCATCATCGTGCATGCATGTGACATCCAGAGGCCGGAGACCTTTTTATTCGGCTAATCTTGCATTAGTTGTGTATATGATGTGAGATCGTTGACCATGATTGTTTACTAGCACAGCTCCATTGATTGGACTACATCAGTTTTTTTTAAGGTGGATGATCAGAGAGTCATACTTCACTTTTCTTCTTTACGAGGACCACTTAGTTAATCTTGACCAACTCTCAAACCATTGCGTCCCCTGAATGCTCCAAAGGTTGTCGTCCGAACAAACATTTTTATTTTAAAAAGGGGAAATTTTGTTTAAAAACGCCAGTTTGATAAATAAATAAATACATATATAATAACACGATGATACAGACAGCCAATACAAAGGGAAAAAAGACAACAACAAAAATCAGCTCCCACGGTCGTTATCTTCAAAGAAACGCCAAGTAGTGTCTCTTAGCTTTATGAAAAAAATGCATATTCCACAAGAACGCTAATGATGCCGTCTCATGAATTGAACCACCGAATCTCAATGAAAAAGTCTCCAATCCAAATTATCTACACAAAGATGCAGCCATAGCTGGTTGCATGTGCCAAATTATCGTTTGTCGCTAACGGAGAGGCGAGCATCCAGAACAACACCTTAGTAATCATGGACCAAACCGTGAAATTCAGCTTCTAGGGTTTCATTGGGGGCTGAACGTCTTCATCCTCTTAAACAAGCTGATGGGGTGCCACTTCAAGCCCCTCCATCGCCAGAGACGGCCTAATATTGTTGATTATGGACACGTAGCCATCAAAACCACGGTCATATGCCGGACCATCGCCCTGGAGAAGAAGGCAACACAAATAGGAAGAGAAATAGATTCAAGAGCTCGACCTCCATTAGATCTCACAGGCCTCAAGCCACACCGAGGGCACGCCTATATGACAGATGAGGCCAAGGGATCCAATTGTGAGGGAAAGTCATCGTCGACGTACCGACAAACCCTACAAAACCTAGCAGCACCATATAGAACTGGCGACGAGAATTTACACCCATGAATCATCGTCGTTGCCGCGGATGGGAACGCTCGAGGAATAATTACTCGTCGACGAGACGTTGCCACCACCATCAACGACGCATCACGAGAGATGATTTTCTGCCACTAATGAGTGTTATTTTTACACTCCTCTAACCTGATTTTAAACCAAAATATTCAATTTAAACCGAGATATTCGCTCCGATATTGCCACTAATGAGCAATGAATGCAAAGGATTCCAAATATCCGATCTTTATTTTATTTTCACGGGAAATAGGCTATTTATGGATGAAATTTACATGAAAATAAGTAAAGTGAAGATAGAGGAGATCAGGTGGGGGACGCACCACATAGCAAAAGACGGCCCTCCATACGACCATCCCTGCTCGTATGGATGGTCATATGGCATGCTAACTGAGGCGCCCGATCCACCTGAACAACCTTTATAAAGGGCCTGACGCAATGAGCAATAGAACATTGCAGAACAAGCCACCCATTGTCATCTTCACAGAAAGCCATCCACATCAACCCTAGCCGCCGCCATTTTCCATCTCCATAGCCACAACCTTTATCACCACCATAGTTCTCAGCCATCTAGCTATACTTGTAAGCGTGTATCACATCTGTCATACATTGTAAGACCTATTATCAATCAATCTTCATGATATGTTCTTCAATGAGTTCTTTGTGTGATCTGATCTTTCTATGTGAATAGTTCGCTAAGGTCATGGGTTGAGGCAATGCCTTGCAACCCAATGTATTTTTTGGAGGGATCGATGGAAGTACTTTGAATTAAAGTCTCAGACGTGTAGCATAAAGTTGTTACGTAGTTGTCCGTTGTCTCATTCACGTTCTCGATCCCTACATGTACCTAGGATCATAAAGTGCGAGTCACAGAGAGGCTAAGGGTATAGAGACCGTGATGTGTTGTTCTAATCAGTGACAAAAAGGTTTAGTACGATAACACAGATCCTATTTCTGGGGATTCAAGAGGTGTAGTCATTGAACGCCCAATGTTTCTGCCTGATTATTGCTATCTTAATTACTGGGGCAGCCCCACGCGACAGATGGGTCCTTCGAGTGGATAACTGACTCTTGATGCAGGAAGTGTGCCGGTCAAGACGTAATTTGGACACATCCCCCACTTCGATACGTAATAAGCACATTCCGATGGATAACTTCTAGGGCGCAAATTAAGATATGATGATCGCAGCATAAATATATGGTTGTAAGTATAAGACCTCATACTCATGCGTATTTTTACTATAAGTGTTTTCAGTGTCAGCTTGATTTACGATCTAGTCAAAAAACGGAATTTAATTCTCTTGCAAAAACTTGTTAGAATCCCTTGCTTAAAGGACACCGTCCTCTCATGGATTTGATAACTCGGGGTCATCTCTAGTGGAAAAAACGAGAATCATTTCTACTCCTTTCCCGAATCACTAAAGGGACTAATCAACCATCACCACGTTGAAAACCCAAAGTGACGGACAATGAATTCGTATCTAAAATCCGTAATCCCAAATGGGGAAACTACATATCCATGTGGTAGTAGGGTCTCTTCGGAAACCAACACCGATACGGCCAACAGAAGAGGTGGTGGCGGCGATTTATCAGTGGAGGAGAAGTGATGGTAGGGCGCGCAAGATCGCTCTCACTAGGGCGGAAGAGGAGTACGTTGCGGGTGATGAATCTATTTCTTACAAAAATAAAGTGAGTAAATGCAAAACGATACATGTCAGAATATTTATGAGTACTTGGAGCACATATTTTTTAACATAGTGCAAATACATATGCTCACATACACGCACATACAGCCACTCGTACGAATGCATGCATGTAAACCCCTATTCTTATGAGCATCTTCGAGATACTGAGCCAGCACAACCTCTTAACATTGCCGGAAAGGTTGAACTAAATTCAGGAAAATGCGAGCATCAGTGCTAAGTCTAGGACTTCAACCCTAGTGGGTTGGTTCCACCACAAGAAACCTAATCGTCTAATCTACGCTTAGTCCACGAACCACATAAATTAATCCATTATAATTGTGAAAACGTTTCTAATGTGCACACAAGCCAAGTCACTATGGGCCACACGCGCACAACTTCTTTTTTCTCCCTTTATCTCTAAGGCGCACATTATTCACCCGTTTCCCCTTTGTCTTTGTCGCTTCGCTCCTCTTTTTTTATCACGGCTGCCGGATTGCTCATCCAAGCTTGCCCCATCCTATCTTTATCTCTTCAGACCTCCCCAACTGCCGGCACACCTGTAGACCCACCGCCACCGTAATGCTGCTACAACACCGAACCCCATCCAGTGTCAGCATGTTGGAAACCGGCAAGGCGGTGTGTTGCGGTGCTGGAACCAGCAAGGCGGCAACGCAGGGTACGTGTTGTGACTGATGAGGTGCGGTGCTGGAACCGGCCGGGGGATCTGCGTCAGTCGATGATGGTGATGGGCGGTGACGGTGGTGGCAGCGTTTAAGTAGTTGCTTATTTGATTTTTTGCTGAAACCATCTGATTTTGCTGAAATCAACTTTCAATTTTTGCTGCAACAGGAGAGGATAGTGTTGGGCGACGCCAGCGGTGGCGGGCGTCATGATTTTGATACATTTGATTATTATTTTTGCTGGAACCAGCTTGTGTTTTTGCTAGAACTAGCAATCGTTTTTTCTGGAACAAGCTTTTGTTTTCGCTGCAACAATAGAGGATAGTGCTCGATGGTGATGGCGTGGCCGCCATGATTTTGCTGCATTTGATTTATTATTTTGCTTAACGCAGCAATCGATTTTGCTATAACCAGCTGAAGCAAAGCTCCAACTATGTGTCACGAATGCTAGCACCGTGGCACTGCAGCTGGTCATAACGGCATCGACGACGAGTGGTCTCCACCGGTCTACAAGCAGACTGGGGCAAGGTAGATGTAGGCAGAGGCAAAGGTGGGCGACAAGCAGACCCACAGGGAGGCGGTGCGCGACGGGAGGTGGGTGAAACGGGACGCCTGGTCCATTTTCAATGAACGTCATTGCGGAAATCAGGCGGCTCGCACACTAACGAACGAAATTTGGACGGGCGGGCCGGCGCCTAGCGTTGGCCTTATAATTAGGTGGTTGTGTGGTGATATCACTTTGTTGCTGTTGAAAAGAATTCAGTAAAAGCTAAACATCGTCTAATTATTTCAGCTAATCTCCAGAAGTAGGATGTATACTTTAGCGTCTGCACGGATCAGCGCGCCCGCGCGCGCCTTGTGGGGTGTGAAAAGAAAGCGAGGCCGCGGACGAGATGTGTGGTGGCGCATGTGAGGCCGATGGCGACTATGTGAGCAAAACCAGCTCGTCTGACCGCTGACCAACTGGTATCCTTATCCCATTTTTAATGCATTCCGTGCTTTCCTGGTCAAGGCTTTGTTAGGCAATTGGTATGATCGTGAAATACGGTGTCGTGCGTTTTAGGGTACGTGCACTGATTGAGAAGATTCATTTATCAGGATTGCCGTCTATTAGCACTTTTAGAAAAGGCCAAGGTTTGCTAAATTAGCAGGTAACTAGGAAAAGTGCCCGTGCGTTGCAACGGGAGAAAAAAAATTCACGCCTCATACATACACTTAACGACATCAGCAAATCCTTGAAATCTTTCATGATGCCACGCAACAAGCAACATGATAACTTTTCTAAAAAAACAAGCAACATGATAAGTGGTGTTGTGCAAAAACATAAAGGTGTGATGATTTTTGAAGTGAACTGAAGGTGTTTAGAATTCATTATACAACGCAAATATCTACCTAGTTGCCAATATATGTTTACGCATTTGTTGTTGTTTCTCGGTGACGCAAAAAAATATTGCATTAGAATGAAATAGCAAAGTACATTTTAGTATTTAATGATAACATGTGCATAATTGTTTTCATATGCTCCCTTCGTCCAAAATAACTTGTCCCAAGTTTGTCCCTCAAATGGATGTATCTAACACCAAATTAGTGCTAGGTATATCTCTTTGAAGGACAAGTTTTTTCGGACGGAGTGAATATACCCAGCGCATATATATGCGACGCGACGCGAATGTGTGTGTGTGTGTGTGTGTGTGTGTGTGTGTGTGTGTGTGTGTGTGTGTGCAATCATAATTCAGTTCAAGACTTAATTTGGTTGCAAACATATAGGATAGCTCCACAAAAACAACCAATCTATAAGGACATATGTAATAGGCATTTCTAAAATATCTCATCATACAAAGAAGGTATTATTTAAGTTTGCACCCTGAACGTAATTTCAAAAATTAATGATAATAGCATATTTGAAATCTACATATTTTTCTGATGAATTTTCATATATGGCATGTCAGATTTAAAGTTAGGGTTTCAAAGATATGAAAATTTCAAAAAGTAATTGATTTTTTAAAGGAAAAGGGTGGTTGTGGGAATCGAACCCACGACCTCTAGGGCGGTAGGTCACGGAACCAACCAGTGCGCTGCTCACCTGGTCGTTGTATATGGGGGGATCTCCCCTTATTGAGCTATGGGCGAGCGCGGAAAAAAAAACAAAACGTTCTTCTCACTTACCGGTGGCATTGGTGGGTAATTATTTGCAACTTTAGGGGCAGTTTTAATGACGGACGGGCAGAAGCGATAGCCGCTTTATTAGTAGGTAAAGATAAAGAGGTAAAGATAAAGATGTAAGACGATCTAGTCTAGGCAAACGGAAACAGGAAAAAATATCACTTTTTAGACCGAAAAGAAGAGAGGGTTTGATTGAGAGAAAAGTCACGCATGGTGTTGAGGCCCCTTTCTTTTTGTTTACGGCATCTCTATTTGATCTCATAAATTTCCTTAAATAATAAGTGCCACACATGTGGCATGAAGCATCGGCCCTGATATTTTTTACAACTAAGGCTGTCATCCAAAAAAAAACATAAACCCAAAAAAGCTGAAGCTTGCCATTTGAAAAGGAAGTTGTCATCTTCGCGTCAATAAACTTACCATAAAAAAGGTTCGGGTTGCCATATGTTCGTGCCACACGTGTGGCACTTATCAGGGTCCAATTTTAAAGGAGTAAATGACATCATGATTATACACTTCACCAATTCTTCGCTAAGAGAACTGATAAAAAAGACTACAAGAACAATTAGACACTTTAATAGAAACCCAAATGCCTAACTCACGAGGGAATTCCCCACCGGGCAGGTCTACGATGACATAAGACCCAACTAGGGGCCCAAGCCAATGATTGCAAAGAACATCGGCCGGGAAGATTACCCTCAGTCGAATCAGTATCATTCGGTCAGACACCAGATAATATATCGTTAGTTGAATGAGCGTTACTCAAATTATACCGTTTGGAATAAGCGGGTAGCTATCTCAAAATTACTCACATTATAGGAGCAGGTCAATAGTCTTTAGCATTCATTCTGGCGTTGCATGGAAGGCTCCACTGTGCCAAAATGACCTATATTACTAGCTCCCACTGTTTATTGTTGTGATAAAAAACTATGACTCATAGCGGAGCAACTATGTTAGGAAACAAAGTAGAAAGCAAAAAAAAATCGCCCTACGGTCACGATCCCAGGAACACTATGAAGATGCTTTAGAAGTTTAGATTGGATCGTCACATATTTCGAGTTGCAGTGGAAGAAAAGTTGGTGTAGATCATTGATGAAGTCAGTCAAACTGTTCACGAACGATCCCTCAAACCGAAGACCGAAAGCACGACCTCTTTACGGATTGCACACATTCAAGCTTTCCGATCCGACAGCGCTTCGCCGTCCAGAGCTAATTATCATCGAAAAATTTAGAGGAGGGAGAAGATAACCTCACGGGGCTTCTCTATTATGAGGATTAGTGATAACTAGAACTAGCTCTAATCTAGATCAAGTCTAAATTAGAACTAGATCAACTTGAGAGAACTTGAGAGAAAACTTGTGTCTCAAAAGAGCCAAAACCTCTACTATATATAGGTGTAGGGAGAGGGGACGGTGGACGACTTGGGGAAGGGCTTCCCCTCCCCTTGCGCTGGCCAAGGGAGGAGCTGGTGTCCAACTCCGCATCCCAATCCGCCTCCTCTAGGGGCGCTACTACTAATGGGCCTTAGGGCCCATTATCTCTCCCCTAAAAGGCCTTTTAATATTTTATTTAGCCCGTTGACTTTAAATAAATTCTTAGGACTCCACAATAGTATTTTAATCCTTTATAATTTATATTTAAGTCCCTAGAAACAATTTCCACCTATATATTAATTTCTGATATTACCCGGTACTCCCCGAAACCCTTCCGGTAACCCCAAAACGCTTCTGGTTTCTCTCGAAACTATTTCTTTCATTCCCGAAACTATTTCAAAAATATTTTCTCATATCCCTCACTCCACTAAGTATCAACGTATCGGAATTCCCTTAAGCGTGTGACCTTGTAAGTTCGGTTAAACATAGACATGAACAAAACTCTTTTTGTTCAATGATCAATAATGGAACCGTGGACATCCATATTGACCCCTATGATTACACGAATAATATTCGAGTGAACTATGCTACTCCCTTTGCTTCATGATACTTTACAAAACCCGAGGTGAGATATATCGGTATCCCCCTAGGTCATTCTCATGCTCATTATATCGGTCTCCTTGTTATCGTTTTTTTCTTCTTTCTCGTCGACATGTTCTGGAATCCCTTTGACCTAGTCACCTGTGTCTGGCCAGATGATGATTGATATCGTAACACCAAGAGGGTCTCAATAATATCTCTCCATCACCGGAGGAGTAAATTCCACTCTTGAGCTATTTAGCCCCTTGTCACACTTTTCGGTAAACCTATAAGTTGTCGTTATAATCATCGTGTTACAGATGACATTGGAGCAACCCCAAAGTGTATCATCCAGTATGAAGTGACTACAATTCTCTCATGGTCTAAGGAGCTAAAGCATACATTAACTCTCCATGTTATAACTATAGACTTGTGACGAAACCATCAAAGTATAACAAACAAGTTGATCAATTCGATATGATCATTCTACTAACATCACACTCTCAATGTTGTTTGGCATCCTCGCACACTTAAACAAATGCTATGTGATCAAGAAATTGTGTGAAGTTTCTCACAGATAAGAAGAACTCATCTTCTGATAAAGGTATAGAGGGTATACAAGTTAATGTTATTGATTCCACTTGCTAAAAAATTCCAAGTCTTGGGTATTTTATACCAGGTCGATTGCTCACATTTGTAACACTACACAGGTACTACGGAAGATTCACAAGGTGGGAAAGAATGAATTCGTGATGCGTGTTGGAAAATGGTGATGGGATCGCTGCTCAGGCCGTCGGTGTCATGTCATTAAGTTTACCTTCAGGATTTATTTTAGAATCGAATAATTGTTATTTTGTTTCAAAGTTATGTAAGAATATTATCTCTGGATCATGTTTGATAAATGACAGTTATCTTATAAGTCTGAGAGCAATGGTTGTGCAATATATTATAAGGATACGTTTTATGGATTTGCACCCATGGTTGGTGGTTTATTCATATTAGATCTTGAACGTGAGAAAGAAGTTTATAACATTAATGCTAAACATCTTAAGAAGTCTGATAATATCACTTATATGTGTCACTGCCATCTTGGTCATATCAGAAAGAAATGTATGCAAAAACTTCATAAATATGGAGTGTGAACATCGTTTGATTTTGAATCATCTGATACATGTGAATCTTGTCTGATGGGTAAGATGACCAAGACACGGTTCACTGGTCATCCTGAACGGGCGTTTGAATTATTGGATATAATACATAGCAATGTATGTGGACCAATGAGTGTTTCGGCATGCGGTGGATACTTATACTTCGTCACCTTCACTAACGATTTGAGTAGATATGGGTATATCTACTTAATTAAACATAAGTCTGAAATATTTGAAAAGTTCAAAAGAATTTCATAACGAAGTTGGGAATCATCGTGGCAAGAAGATAAAATTTCTACGATCAGATTGTGGGGGAGAATATCTAAGCCATGAGTTTAGAAAGCATCTAAGTGATTGCGGGATTGTCCCACAACTTACCCCTCCTGAAACTCCGCAGAGAAACGACGTGTCGGAAAGGCATAACTGAACCTTGTTAGACATGGTCAGGTCAATGATGTCATTTACCAGTCTAGCTTTATCATTTTGGGGATATGCACTGGAGACGGCAATATATACACATCAAAGTCTGTTGGGACGACACCATATGAGTTATGGAATGGTAAGAAACCAAATTTGTCGCATCTCAAGATTTGGGGTTGTGAAGCTTATGTAAAACCTACAACCAAACAAGCTTGATCCTAAAGTAGACAAATGCTACTTTGTAGGTTATGCCAAAAAAACATTTGGGTATTCCTTCTACCAAAAATCCAGTGACAAAGTATTTATGGCAAAAAGTGGATACTTTCTCGAGGATGAGTTTCTCTCTAAAGAAGTAAGTGGGAGGACAGTATAGCTTGACGAGATTACAGAATCTTTGGCAAATGTAGTCAGGACTATTGAAAAAGAATCTGCGCCAGAAGTTATCCATGCCACATGAGGTACGGTGTCTCTGGTTTTCATCAAATTTAAGAATATCATCAAATTTGAGAAAAGTCATCAAATTTAAAGAATATTCATTCAAATTTCAAAATGTCCATCAAATTTCAAAATGTTCATCAAATTTAAAAATCATCAAATTTAAAAAACTTAATCAATTTTAAAAAAATTTAATTGAAAATGAAAAATATTTCATCAAATTTTATGAAAGAGAAAAAAGAAAAAAAGAAAACGAAAACTGAAGGGAAGAACAAAAAGAAGAAAATCAAGGTGACAATCACATGAGGTGCGGTGTCTCCGGCTGTTACTACAGCTAATTGAGAACAAAGAGGTCGCGGGTTCAAATCCTTTAGGCGCACTCATGATCTCATTTTTTTGCAGTTTCATAGAAAGAAAAGTTAAACGGGAGTGCGCCCATTTGGAAAACGCACAGTAACGGGCGCCTGAAGCGTCAAATAGGATATGCCCGATCAGCCTGCTATAATATCTATCCGGACGGGCCACATAGGGGGCGCCGCTATACCTCGTTTCTAGAGAGAGCGAGGGAAGCCTCGCGTCAGGGGAACGCCGTATAGGCCGGCCTAGGCACAAGGGAGGCCACAACGTAGTTTCTTTGTTTTTTCATGTTTTTTGATTTACTTATTTATTTTTAAAATTTCATTTATATTTCCAAATATTCTAAAGAAATATATTATAGAAATTTTTTGATCATGTATTTAATTTTTTTATCAAGCATATAAAAATTATTAAACTAGTATTTGAAATATGTTAATCAAGCATTTCAAAAATGTTAAATATGTATAGAAAAAATGTTGAACTTGTATTAAAAAACCTTCACCTAGTATATTTTTTAGAAAAAGTTAAACTTGTATTTCAAAAATTATTAATCAAGCATTTTAAATTTTTTAAATGTACATAGAAAAATGTTGACCATGTATTAAAAATATTTAATATTTGATTTACTTTTTTTAATAAAGCATTTGAAAAATGTTAAATGTGTATAAAAATGTTGAAAATATGTTTAAAATTGTTAAGCTTGTATTTAAAAATATTAATCGAGCATTTTAAAAATATTGAAAATGTGTATAGAGAAGATGTTGACCATGTGTTCAAAAAGTGTTAATCTTCTATTTTAAAAAATGTTAATCAATCATTTCAATTTTTTATATACCTATATAGAAAAAAAATGTTGATTGTGTATTCAAAAATATTAAACATTTATTTAAAAAATATTAAATGTGTATTATAGAAATGTTTTTGGCGTATACAAATGTAGAATGAAAAAAAAGAAAGAAAACAAAAAGACAATGAAAACCGAAATAGAAACAAAAGAAACCAAAGAAGACAAAAAACAAACCGAAGATACAAGTGCAAACAGAATAAAAAATAGTGAAAACGAAACAAATAAAATGAATGAAAACCAAAGTATAAAAACAAAAAAACACAAAGAAAAGAATGAAAAACCAAAGAAAACAATGAAAAACATGGGCGATTTGTATCCCATCTATAGCCTTTGGTACACATGGGCGATTTTATGAGCGGAATATCCTATTTGACGCGTTTTATGTCAAATTGCCGACGCTTCGTACAGGCGAGCGATCAAGCAGCGCGATGGGCCGGCCTAGTTTTGAGTAGACAGTGCAGGTATAACCACAACTAGTCAGCCAGTTTTTTGTTTCTGTTTCTGTTTCTTTTTCTTCATTCTTTTTTATTTAATTTTTTATTTTTGTTTATTTTCAAGGTTATTTCATCTTTTTTAAATCTAATTTCATGTTCTAAATTTTTTCTTAATTTTCTAAAAAGTTTTTTCTTTTCAAAATGTTTGAAATTTCAAAAAATGGTTGGTTGTCAAAATTGTTTCTAAATTAAAAAAAATGTTCGGGACTTTCAAAGAATGTTCTTTTTTTTAAATATGTTGCGAATGCTTTTGTTCAAAATTTTCAAAAAATGGACGTGCGTTAAAAAAATTATTTCATTTTCAAAAATTGTTCGCAAATTGCAAAACATGTTCACGTTTTCATTTTTTGCTGGAGTTCCAAAAATTGTCCTAGTTTCGTAAATTTTTCACATGTTTCAAAAAATGTTCGTGTTTTCAAAAAAAATCAGGAATTTCAAAATTTGAGTGGTTTTTCTACACCCATCCTTGGTGCACCGTGCACCCACGAATGAAAAGATATCAAAATATTTTGAAAAATCTGAAACTTTATGAAAATGATCATCAATAAATGCTAGAGAGGCTTGCAAAGTTTTGTGCTCAAATGACATGCGAGAAGGTCTATAAAAAGACAAAATTACTCAAAATGTACACGCACTGTTTTACCAAAATTTGCAATTTTGCCTTTTTTGTATAGAGCTCCCGGGATGTCATTTAACCACGAAAATTTGCAAGACTCTCTAACATTTGTTGATTATCATTTCCACAAAGTTTCAGACTTTTTTTTAAATGTTTTGGTATATTTTCTTACGTGGGTGCGCCATGGATGCACCGAGGTGGGGTTCGGCCACTACTTTCCCTTCCAAAATATATTCGCCCCTTTCCTTGCCGCCGCCTCGCGGTACTACGTGTCATCCAACGCCGATGTTGTTGAGCTGAGGGCAGCCAGGAGGAAGAGACCCATTGAGGTCAGCGTGCAGATTGGTATCAAAGAAGCCCTCCCTGACGACCCCCTCATCCTTGTGATAGCTTCCGCATGCTATTTCCGCTCCTTGGACTTGTTTAATTCCGACGACGCCGACTCCTCTAGCGCTCTGGTGGGCACAGGCCAGCCCCTGCCTCCTCCCGCATCGGGGCTCGGCCCCGTCTTGCCCCCTCCCCCACCCCCGGCGGATGTGGCCTCCCCCCGGCTCCCGACACCGGCCCCTCCGATTCTCCCAGCCCAGAGGACCCTCCTAATGCCCAGCCCGTGGACCCCCCCACTATCCCGGCTTGAGTTGTTGGGGTGTGCCCCACTGGCTGGGGTGCAGACGGGTGCGTCCCCTTGCCTCGCCTTGCCTGCCTGCCACCCCACCTTCCCTCTGTCTGCCATAGGGAGTGGAGTGGCCTCCGTCCTATCTACGCCTATGGTGGCACCTCCTCTCCCGCCATGGACTGCTGCGTACTCCAGGCATGGGCGCTCGACCTCGACTCCGGTGACGTCCTCACGGCATAGCACCCAAATCGATGCTGCTCGGCCGGCCGGTAGCCCTGCTCTGCCCATCCCAGAGCGGGCAGAGCTTAGGGCCGCGGACCCGCAACCTCGAGCCAGGTCCGACCGAATTATTTCGGTGCAACCGAAGCACACAACTCGATGCCACCGATTTCACTACAGGAAAGACAACTTGCCACTTGTTCTTGTTTTCTTTTTGATCCAGCTCCACTCAATTATTCTTGTCCTCTACCAGCATCACATTCGACTTGCTGCTTTGCTCTGTGACTCAAGGACCAAACCCATTTGTAAAAAATATCTAGAAGAACCCTTCTTGGAAATTGATGTCAAAGGGGGGAGAGAGATCACATCAAAGCTTAATCATTTCTATAGGGGGAGAGAATACTCAGAGAGAGAGAGACCCCAGATGCTTGGTGTTCAAGAGGAGAGAAGTCACATGTCTTTAAGAGGGGAAAGGCATGTTCATATTTGATTGATTGCATTAGCTCTGTTTCTTTTCTTTGATCTGATTTTCTGTTCCCTATCTTCTCCCAATATCCCATGCTAGATTCAGGGGGAGCAAGACATCTAAGGGAAGGAAATCCTTGAATTCATTGCACATATTTACCTTTGGGGACATGTCTATATCCAATGTGGTACTTAGTACTCATTCTCTACATGTCATCCCAGTCTTGGTACTCTTGTGATTCCTTTTGTTTGCTCTGTCTAGTAGGTGTATCTGTGTTATCTAACCTTGTTTACGCAGGTCCACTCCTTCCTAAGCCAACTCAACATCACAAGGTAAGTATATGCATCACAATCATGTGTATGAGGATTTCTTGCTGATGTACATGCTGTTTGCAAGAAGGACTCATGAGCATGAAGGTACATTTCCCATATTCACATCATTTGCTCTGATGCGTATAGCCAAGATACATGTAACACATTGCTTACTCTGTCATGTTTATGCATTCACATGCTCCTATATTCCATATTTACATGATTGCGTACATGTAGGGCGAGCCTATGCATGTTACATGTCTTTCCAAAGCTTTACTTGTTATTCTCTATATCTTTATCTAAAGCTTTGATGTATGTTGTCATCAATTACCAAAAAGGGGGAGATTGAAAGCACAAGTGCTCCCTGGGTGATTTTGATAATTAATGTCAACATATCTCTTGTTGGACTAATACTTTTACCTAGTATGTTTCAGATAAGTTCAACAATGGAGTGGCATGGACTAGAGGATGTGAAACCCCTTCAAGATGCTAAGGACAAAGGATAGGCTCAAGCTCAAAGCACAAGACTCTACTCTTTCCATTTTAGTGATCCAAGATCACATTGAGTCTATAAGAAAAGCCAATACTATCAAGAGGGGATGAGGTGTTGCTTAATAAGTTGCTTGCTCAAAGTGCTTAGTGATATGCTCCAAAGCCCTCAACTACTCTCTCACATCCACATATGACCCAAACTAGAAGTCAAACTCGTCCCTACCGAATCTTTCTATCCGGCGCCACTGAGTTCAGATGTCATAGCCACTGCCACAAACCCTAGTCTCTTCGGTCTCACCGATAGGGATCTCGGTCTCACTGAGATGGGATCGTAATCTCTCTGTGTATGTCCATTACCAAAATCGGTCTCACCAAGTTTGTGTAATCGGTCCTACCAAGATTACAATGCAAACTCTCTGTTCCTCTTCGTAAGATTTCGATTCAACCGAGATGAGCGAATCAGTCCCACCGAGTTTGCCTGACCAACCCTCTGTGTGTCTATTACCAAAATCGGTCTCATCGAGTGTGTGTAATCGGTCTCACCAAAATTACGTTATGCCCTAACCCTAACCATATCAGTCCCACCAAGATGACATGTCGGTCCCACCAAAAATCCTAACGGTCACAATATTTCCTAAATCAGTCCGACCGAGTTTCACAATTCGGTCCCACCGAGTTTGGTAAGTTGTGTGTAACGGTTAGATTTTGTGTGGAGGCTATATATACCCCTCCACCCACTCTTCATTCGTGGAGAGAGCCATCAGAACGTGCCTACACTTCCAGCATTCATTTTCTGAGAGAGAACCACCTACACTTGTGTTGAGGTCAAGATCTTCCATTCCTACCACATAAATCATGATCTCTAGCCTTCCCCAAGTTGCTTTCCACTCAAATCTTCTTTCCACCAAATCCAAATCCTGTGAGAGAGAGTTGAGTGTTGGGGAGACTATCATTTGGAGCACAAGAGCAAGGAGTTCATCATCAACACACCATTTGTTACTTCTTGGAGAGTGGTGTCTCCTAGATTGGCTAGGTGTCACTTGGGAGCCTCGTCAAGATTGTGGAGTTGAACCAAGGAGTTTGTAAGGGCAAGGAGATTACCAACTTCATGAAGATCTACCCTAGTGAGCAAAGTCCTTCGTGGGCGACGACCATGGTGGGATAGACAAGGTTGCTTCCTCGTGGACCCTTCGTGGGTGGAGCCCTGTGTGGACTCGCGCAACCGTTACCCTTCGTGGGTTGAAGTCTCCATCAACGTGGATGTAGGATAGCACCACCTATCGGAACCACGGCTCAAAAATCCGTGTCTCCAAATTGCGTTTGCACACTCCAATCCCATCCCTTTACATTCTTACAATTTGCATGCTTTACTTTCCGCTGCTCATATGCTCTTTGCATGCTTGCTTGATATGTATTGTGAATGTTAAACTTGTGCCAAAACTCCACTTCAACTTAAAGAAATTAAAAACTGCAACTTTTCTTGCTTAGCGTCTATTCACCCCCCTCTAGACACATCTTCTCGATCCTTTCACTAAGGTCGTAGCCGACTCCACTATAGTTTTCAGGGGGGAGGTGGCTCCCCCCTTAACCAGATTGAAGCAATCCAAGCCCGAGAAATCCTGGATGAGAGGTTGGCGACCAAGGCCAGTGGATCTCTCGCGACCACCCCGTCGGATCGCAAGGCCCCGCAAGCGGTCTTGGAGATCCGTGGCCGCACCCGCTCCCGCACAGCCGCCCAAAGCGCCTCCTGTGTCTTGGTGTCAGTGCATCTAGTGCTACCCCTAGTTGGTTTTGGAGTATTGACGACAAACTTGGTTGAGGGATTAATGTGTATGTGAGAATTGCAGGATAACACATGTAATAGTCCCATATTGATTCAGTTTACGTACCAGAGATGACCCCTAAATATGTGTGAAGACATTGAAGACAAATGGTGGTCTATGAAGATATTCACATTGAAGACAATGACAGGAGAAGACATCGTGTGAAGACTATGGAGTGCGAAGACATGGTTGTTTCGTAGTTTCCTTTTCTTTTTGTTGAGTCATAGGAACTACCGTACTGTTAAGTGGGGTCCAAGTGAGCAAAGTCAGAGTGACTGATGTGATGCTCAACCAAATCCTATGTCTTCGAGCGAAGACAATGAGAGCAAATCTTATCCAGAGCTGGATGAGTCAGCTTTGCTTGTAGCCCAAGCTAAGCTGCCGTGTGTGTTTGAAATCTGACTGTTGGACACGTGTCAGTTCTGTAAGTGCATCTAGTGCCACCCCTAGTTGGTTTTGGAGTATTGACGACAAAGTTGGTTGAGGGACTAATGCGTTTGTGAGAATTGCAGGATAACGCAGGTAGTGTCCCTCATTGATTCGGTTTACCTACCGGAGATGACCCCTAAAAATGTATGAAGACATTGAAGACAATGGTGGTAAGAGAAGATATTCATATTGAAGACTATGACATGAGAAGACATTGTGTGAAGACTTTGGAGCGCGAAGACTATGTGGTTTCGCTGTTTCCTTTTCTTCTTTGTTGAGTCATAGGAACCACTGTACTGTTAAGTGGGGTCCAAGTGAACTAAGTCAGAGTGACTGAAGTGATGCTCAACTCAAATCCTATGTCTTCGAGCGAAGACAATGAGAGCAAATCTTATCCAGAGCTGGATGAGTCAGCTTTGCTTGTAGCCCAAGTAAAGTTGCCGCGTGTGTTTGAAATCTGACCGTTGGAACACGTGTCAGTTCCTTAGTGACCCAGGGTCATTTTGGACAAATCAGGTCGGGTTGCCTAGTGGCTATAAATAGCCCACCCCCTACACCATAAATTGGTGGCTTCTCAGAGTTTGTGCACGGCTTTTGTCGTTTGAGAGCAACCCACCTCGAAGCATTTGAGAGAGAAAAATCCTTGCGAGGACAAAGCCCAAACACCCAGAGCCAAAGAGTGTTAGGCATCACTGAAGTCTTTCTGTCTGTGTGACCTGAAGACTTATTACACTTGAGGACTGTCACATCCTAGTTAGCCATGCATTAGAGTGTTGCATCATGTTTACTCTTTCATCAGAAACTTGAAATGGGGATCTGTGAAACCCTCAGAATCTTTTTGAAAATGATCCAAATAAAAATTTCTCCAAAAAGGTCCAAGAAAATGCTCATGTTGCTCTCTGAAAATATTGGACAGAGATAAAAATCAAACCAATATTTTTAAGAGCTCACAGGTATTTATTTTGGGCATTTGGAATTAATGCATAATTATTTGCATTGGAAATATATTATTACATATATTAATATATGTCCAAATATTATGCCATTTATAAAGGAGCTCTGGAATAATATATATAGCTCCTGCAAAAATTGGCATAAGTTAAATAAATGATTTAATATATTTTTTAAATCAAAACAAATGTCAGAAATTAGAAAACAGAAAATAATTAACAGGAGGAGCTTACCTGGGCTCCTCCACTGTACGGCCCAGCCAGCTGGCCGGCCCAGCCAGCAGCCGGCCCAGCCCATCTCCCTCCTCTGTCGTCTTCGTCCCGACAGAGGGAGGGGAGTGTGGCCGGCGCGCGCGCGCGCCACCGCGCCACGCCACCTCTCTCCCTGCCTGCCTGCCCTCCCCTCCTCGCCTCGATGCCCTGGACGACGCCACGCCTCCCCCTGCTCTCTCTCACTCTCCCCCGGCTCTTCCTTCCTCTCCCTCGCTCTCTCTCTCTCACGGCCGAACACCACCGTCGCTGCCGTTCGCCACAGCAGCCGTCTCCGGCCACCCCTCGCTCCCCCGACTAGCTCAGAAGCTCCGCCACAACCCCCTCTTCCTCCCCACCGCTCCACGGGCCTCCAGAAGCCCTGCATC